>NC_137624.1:36119551-36459551 GCF_963280865.1 Gymnoscopelus braueri | reverse complement strand
ACGATTTTCTGTCAGAATCAGCAGGGGGAGGCACACGGAAACAGCTGTGGCTTGCAGCTCTCCAATAAATGGGTTACGGTCGAGGGCACACACACAAACACATCATCATCTCTCTCTCTCTCTCTCTTTCTCTGTCTCTGTCTCTCTCTCTGTCTTTCCTCCCTTGTTGCTCTTCTGTCTATGGATTGCTTCAATGCAGGGCCGAAAAGTTGAACTTAAAACCACGAAAAGCAAGCCAGCAAGACATCTAATTAACGACCTACTGTACAGTAAGTGGCGTAGTCTCTCTGTCATGAGACATGCACACCCATACACACAACTAACAGTGCTGTCCATGGTTCTGAATTCCATACTGTCCACATTCTGTCACCTGATTTTCACCAGGTGGCTGTAGCGACAATGACCTACAGTACCATGATTCAGGCAGATCTGTATATGTGCACAATTATTAGCCAGCAGTAAATGTAAGGAAGGCTTAGCCTTCTCTAGCCTACATTACCCGTCCAACACCTTAGTCTGTAGAACAAACAATTTGAACTAATAAATGTGCTCAGTAGAGCACAGACCTCCATCAATGTGATTAGTCTATAAGGTGTTACTAGTGCTTCTTTTGACCAATAGATCGTCACAATGTATTTGACCAATTAATCAGGGTCTTCACTGGCTCACAAATATTGCAGTGTTATTTTGTGCATTTTTGTGACAGACCATGCCCCTTTTGACCAATCAGTGTGAAAAATGTATCAGTTCTTCCATGGCCTTTCTACCACGTTTTGTGCTAACGTGGTGGAATTGCCTTGCAACTGTACTTGGACCGTTTTTTTCCCCATTTACACCAAATATAGCACCAGAAATAGCCAATCTACAAGCCCCACAACACACTGCGACACATCGTATTTTTGGTGAATGTTAACTCCTAGAATAGGGATGCTGGGGTTCAAGTGGATAGATCCTCAAGATATCCTGCTGACTGACTGACAGACAGACAGACAGACAGACAGACAGAGTAGACAAACAGAGCAGACAGACAGACAGACAGACAGACACCACACTGACCTCAGCCTCCAGGTCTCTCTGTATCTTCAGCTGCTCGTTGAGGTCGTCCTGTCTCTCCTCGAAGCCGATGCGACAGCAGCGCTGTGCGTTCTTCATCCTCACGCCCCAGTAGTTCAACTCCTCCACGTAGCTACGGGGACACAGCTCCTCTTTGATCCACAGCACTCCAGTCCTCACGGTGACAAGTACACACATCAGATTAGCATGACAGTGGTAATGTGTGTGTGTGTGTGTGTGTGCGAGCGTGTAAGTGTGTGTATATGTGTGCATGCCCACGTGAATCTCAAACTTTTTCATGTCAAGGACCTAGATAATGGGTTTGGCCGTGGACCGCCATCTCAAAATATTTTGTTCCAGGGACCCCCAGAAGCTAAGATTTTAGTTAAAAACCTTCGCTTTAAAAACATATATTCAAAGATTTGCACAAATATTCAAGATTCTTCAAAAATAGCAGATCTACAAGCTCACGCTATGAGCTTGTAGATCTGCTATTTTTGGTATATTTCCGGGCTAATTCCCCATGCAGCCGTACTACCTGTAGAAGTTAAAGATGTAGTGGAAGACTTGGGGGTCTCTGTCGAAGAAGAACTCGTTGCTCTGGCAGATGTAGTCGTCACACAGATCCAGCTTCCTGCTGTGGTCCGTGTACGTGGCCAACCGACCGATGCGAGTCTTTGGATACTTGGCTGCTAACCTGTAGGGCATGTGGTACACCTGGACCAAAAGGGAATAGAATACAATTAAAGAGTTGAATCCCTGTGTGTGTGTGTGTGTGTGTGTGTGTGTGTGTGTGTGTGTGTGTGTGTGTGTGTGTGTGCGCGCGTTGTGTTAGGTTTCATACTAATGTTATGCTTTATGTTGATATTTTTTATGGTAATGTAATTATAATGCCCAGGATTTGAACTCGGGTCTCCTGCATGGAAAGCCAACATCGTAACCACTATAAGCCAAAGAGACTTTCAGGCCATCAGGCTGAGATTGTGAGTCGCTCTGCTACACTCAGCACCCTTTTGCTCTGGAAACTGCTCTGGGTCATGGCACCAATGTAATGCCTGGGATTCGAACCCCCGGTCTCCCGCGTAGAGAGGCAACATTTTAACCACTAAGCCAAAGAGAACCGGGTTTATATCTGGTCCACAAAGGAGGCTTTTCTATAGAACAAAAACCCAATCAAATACCAAAACATTACACTCACATCATTAAACATCATTATAATCAAAATCAGACACAGTTCATTAACTGTGAAACAAAAGCAACATAATCATTCCAATAACCAATCCGAATCTATTCATGTGAGCACTGTTGATTTGTGTGTGTGTGTGTGTGTGCGTGTGCGTGTGCGCGTGCGCGCGCAAGACAAGCTGTGGGCGGTGAGGAGATGATTAGAGAGAGGAAGATGAAGATAGATGTGAGTAGTATATGGAGGGAGGGGAGGGGGGGTCCACTACAAGCTCTAATAAGTAGAGATTTAACCTCGTAATGGCAGGATAATGTACAACGATGTACAACGACTTAAGGCTTTGCTATGATTATGACCTAGTTCCAGTTCTTCAAACATGCCCCGACTCCCTTTCTCTCCAGCTGTGTCCATCATCCACCCCATTTCATAGCAGTAGTTAAAACGGGTGAATGACTGTACCTTTCCTCCAACATTGATAGTGAGTGTGCAGTGTTTGGGGGGAGGGGAGAGGAGTTGTGTCGGGGGACAGTGACACACACATCTATCCTCCTCTTCATCGTCGTCATAATCGGCGTATGGATCATAGATGTCTCTGCTCACATTCTGTTCACAAGAAAGAGGACCAGGTTCAGTCAAATGGCATCGAAGAGTCACTCACAGCACAAATGACACCAAAAAGGTCAATATGGTAAATTGTTCAAATTGGAGGAAAAAAGAAAAAGACAAGAAATTTGCTAATTATGTGAAAATGTAAACAGAGCAAAAGAGAGGAAGAATGAAGAAATAATTATTTGAAATATTGGAGTTTTTCCAGTTTTCAGTACTTAATTTACTTCTACTCCACTACATCTCAGAGGCAAATATTGTACTTTTACTCCACTACAATTATTTAAAAACTTTAGTTACTAGTTACTTTTTAGATTTTGATTATTATTACAAAACATACATTATCCACTTCAACCTTTTACATTTCGGCCATTTGAAAATAGCCGATCTACAAGCTCACAATGCGTGGCATAGATCTGCTATTTTCAAAAGACGTTAATACATTTTATACATTTGAAAACTTGTGAAATAGGACATTCTGCATAATGAGTATTTTCTACTTTTGGTACTTTAAGAACATTTTGATACCAATGCTTTTGTACTTTTACTCAAGTAAATTTTGGATTCCGGACTTTTACTCGTAACAGAGTATTTCTACATTGCAATATTGATACTTTTACTTCAGTAAAAAAATGTAGTACTTTTTTCACCACTGCATTTTGAGACAATCACACACAGACTACACACTGCAGAGCCACTGCATAATAATCAAAGAAAATCTATACAATTTACTGAACTTGGGGAAAGAAAGAAAGAAAGGCAAAAACAAACAAACAAACAAACAAACAAACAGTTAAAGCAGAGGGTTGTGTACCTGCATCGAGCTGTGTGGTTTTCGCCTTGGCTCCATGTTGTGTATGTTGTCTTCTGGCTCATTGATGCTGTGTGTGGACAACTAACTCTACTTACAGCCTTCTATTTGCTTCTGTGTGTGTGTGTGTGTGTGTGTGTGTGTGTGTGTGTGTGTGTGTGTGTGTGTGTGTGTGTGTGTGTGTGTGTGTGTGTGAATACATAAATGGTTTATGGTCATGGGTGCGCGCGCACACACACACACACACACACACACACACACACACACACACACACACACACACACACACACACACACACACACACACATCACACACACACCCCCCATATCTCTCTCTCTCTCTCTCTCTCTCTCTCTCTCTCTCTCTCTCTCTCTCTCTCTCTCTCTCTGGTTTGATTATCTAACGGTGTGCATGAGGAGATCAGATTGAATCTTGTAAAGCCGATTTATGAATATATGGAAGCAGTTCACTCAGCCACAGTGTCAGATTAAACACGAGAGAGATCATTACTCCTGTCCAGGGCCAGTTTGTGTATCAGTGCTGTGTGTGTGTGTGTGTGTGTGTGTGTGTGTGTGTGTGTGTGTGTGTGTGTGTGTGTGTGTGTGTGTGTGTGTGTGTGTGTGTGTGTGTGTGTGTGTGTGTGTGTGTGTGTGTGTGTAAGCTAGTGTTAAATAGGTTAGCCGGCGGTCACAGGCATGAGCTCACACACACATTTTAATGCTTTATTTTAATCCATGAAGTATGAAACGATTGTGAAGCAATTCATACACTGACTACAGAGGTCGAGACTTAAGGGTCACGTCACCTTGTTGTCGTCAGCTGAAACCCTTAGGGTTGCCAACCGATAAGGAATCGTCCCTTAGTTCAGTGGTTCTCAAACTTTTTCATGTCAAGGACCCCCACATTTATATGTATTTGGCTGCGGACCCCCATCACAAGAAGCAAAGATTTGAGTTTAAAATGTTTGCTTAAAAACAACAACTAATTTTATTATTTTATTATTTTATTCAAAGATTAGTCAGTATTCAGCTGCTTGGACTTTCATCAAGTCAGTCATTGTAACATCACAGTTTTTGTTTAGAGAGAGAGATTCATTTCTTTACTGCCATTTTGGAAAATAAAAAAACAATAGGGAAATGTTTGATTGTCTTTTAGTACTAGCCTAAGCCTACATATCAAACAGCAGTGGTTGTCATTTTTAAATGAACATTTTAACTAAAATATTCAGATGACCATGATAGATGTCTTATATTGAGGCAGTCAAACAATATAATCTAATAAAAACAGCGAATCAGTTAATTTATTCTTCTTCTACTTTGTCTACTTCCCCTTGATCTGCTCTGCTGCCAATCTTTTTTTAACCACTTAAACCCCAGCGTCCGTATTCTGTGGAAAACTTGTAGATCGGCTATTTTCAGTGAAGATATTTAATGTAGGCTACAGCGAAACCAGAAAAGACCTTAGTATGGTATAGAGCCCTGAGGGACTCCGGTCAACCATAATACGTTTGTGGTTGAAATTCATCCCTTCTATAGTTTCACAAATATTCCAAAATGTAAAAAAATAAAAATAATAATAATAATAATAAATAGATAGCAGCTACAAGCTCACACCTCATCCCATTCATTGTGATGTGTTGTAGTGTTGTAGATTTGCTATTTTCAAATAGCTGATATAGGGTTAAAGTGGTTAAAAGTGATTGTGCTACATAGGGACCCCCTGGATCCCCCTTAAGGACCCCTGGGGGTCCCTGGCTGGACCCCACTTTGATCTCAACCACTGCTTTAAATGAAATCACCACAGTTCACTGTACATTCCTTGCGCATGCGCATGGCCCCGACTACTGTTTTACGACAGCAGCACAGCAACGCTCTGGTTCACGGCATGTGCCGTAAATAGTCACGGTTTTCACAACACATGTTAAAGACCAAGGTAAACGTGAGTGTGTACATCAGAAAGTTTGTATTAGTCAGCCTATTAGATCTATAGATCGATATAAAGCAATAGGTAGACCTGATCGGTTATTGGCCCGTTGTCATCGTTGCCATGTCGGCTTATTATAAGTGACTTTGGGCTTATTTGTCTGTAAAGTAGCTTGTAAATATTGCTAGTTGCGGGTTGCAGTTTTTGGGGTCTTGTTTCTAAAGTGTGCTTTGTTATTTAGGATTGCTTCTAAATGTGATTATTATTTAAACTAGTGGTTCTCACATATTTTCATGAAAATGTGTTTTTTTTGCCACAAGGAGCATTTGTGTTGTTAGAATGTTTTTTTTTAAAAAATCTAAATATTCCACATTTTATTGCAAGAGTTTTTGAAAATAGCAGATCTACAAGCTCACAATGCCTCGCATGTAGACCTGCTATTTTCAAATAGCCGACGCATATAGGTTTAAAGTGCTCATGATGTGTGGCCTATAATAGTTGCTTCTATTGGGCTTGTTTTCCTACTAGTGGTTGCTTGTTTCTCTCACAAAAAAATGTTAACACTGCACGTTGTGTCATTGATGCAACAGACTTTTTTTGAATGATGAGAAAAAAGCACAGGAAAGTACAGTTCAATACAAGGTCTGCTGAGGGGATTTTAAACCCAAGAAAGCCTATGGCTTGTTTCCATTGGGGTCCTTTGTACTCAATTCATAGAAGGCTATGATAGAAGTGTGAATAAACTGTGTTTGTTTGTTTGTTTGTTTTGTAGGATTTATTGCTGCTTGCTTCTTCGGGATGCAAGTTAGAATGGATCAGGATGCTAAACCCAAGAAGTCTTTGAACCCCAATAAAGGTGGCAAGAAGTTCATGAAAGGTAATGATGAATGTCAATCAATCAATGTCTCTGTGCCTTTTATAAATCAAGTTGGGATCAACTTGTGTATAATTCAGTTTTATGCAAAAAATTAATACAAATGAAATGTGTTTTTGATCTAATAATGATAGATAGATACTTTAAATTCAGATATCCCATAGCTCATACAGGCATACATTAAGGTTAGTTTAAAAAAGGCATTAAAAGGTGTCACTGGGAATAATAATAATTATCATCCTTTGTTATTGCATAGACCCATAAATAACTCAAAACTATTAGTCCAGTTCATAGGCCTAGATTCATTATTATTACTTATGTTATTAGCCTATTATTATTGCTAGCTGCTTTTTGAATTGTTTTGGAGAAATTACAGTTGCCTGCAATCAATTGAGTAAAAGTGCAAAATGATACAGCCTGCACTCCTATTTATTTTGTCAAATTTAAGTTAATTTCCAGGTCAGCAATCTGTCAGAATGTTTAATAAATGACGTGAGAATGCTTCATTGTATTTACATTTTTAAACTATAAATCATTGCTTTCACTAAACAGTCACATGATCTGACAGTCTGACAATGTGAGTGGTCCTTCTTCACTGAAACATACTCGCCTATTATGCCTTGTAAGCGCTTTAAAGCTACAATATCTGTAAGTGTTATGTCCTCTCACGATGGAGAGTGGTAATTGCAACTGTGACACCCGGGATTTGAACCCAGGAGACCAAACTATCTACCGCTCATGCAAAGAAGGAATGCCCGCTTGGCCAGGTGGGCTGTTGGGCTTACGATCTTCAGGCCAGAATAACGTTTTATTCATTAATCCATTAACACCTGATTCCACAAATCCCTTCTAAATCAGTAGTTCTCACACTTTCAAGATTCTTCAAAAATGTTACAAAAATAGCAGATGTACAAGCTTGCAGTGCGGCACGAAGTGACGCACTGTGAGCTTGTACATCTGCTATTTTTGAATAGCCAACGCAAAAATCTAAAATGATACAGATGCTTTCCTGGTTTTAACGGGTTGAAATACGTTCCAGATTGCCGCTTTTATTATAACATTCTTTGCTTTGAAGCTACGAAAAGCTGTGAGAAGAAGACCTCGTGCTTATTAACCACGATGCCACCGTTGTCACCGTAGATTCCATGGGGGCTAAATTTGGAGGCGGAAAACCTGGAGACAACAAGAAACCTTTCAAACCCAAGAGCAATTCGCTCACCGGATTTGGGAAGAGTCCGCAGAAGTTTGGCAAGAAGCCGGGACAGGGAGGAGGAGGTCACCATGCGGGAAAGTCGAATTATAAAGGAAAGAAGCCGGCACCCGGAGGAGGTCATCATGGAGGAAAGAAGCCGGGACCGGGAGGAGGAGGTGGTCACCACGGCGGGAAGAGAGATCATAAGACCGCCTTCGTCAAAGATGAACCGACAGAGGGGACAGAGGTGAAACAGGAGGTGAAAGAGGAAGAGGAAGGAGAAGGAGGGGAGGATGTCAAAGGTAAGGAACCAGGTTTCTGTGAAGCTGTGTTGATTTTGACTGCAAATTTTGATTTGGTTTTAGTCATACTGTAGTCTTTTGAATGAAATTCAGTTTAGTCATATTTTAGTAATCTGAAATGTTTTACTTTTAGTCTAGTTTTATTCGACTAAATATCACAAGATTTTAGTCAACTAAATCTACAGTTGATTTAGTCGACTAAAATAATTTTTTGGCTTGCCGTGATGCATCAAAATTATTTTCACTTAGCTGCATGCCGAAAATATCCGATCTACAAGCTCACAATGCACCCACGATGACTTGTCTTAGTTCTACTGGATCTCTTCTCCACTAGTCCCTCCCCTAACATTTTTTGTCAAATTTTTATTTGTTGACGAAATTTGTCATTATATTTAGTCATCGTTTTAGTCATCATAGCTTAGTGGAAAAAGTTAGTCAACAGACATTTTTCAACACTGTTGTGAAGCTGTTCCGTCTTACTCTAATCCAATAGTAATAAAGAGTTGTGCTGTTGAAGAGATGACATGTCTGATGTGTGTCTGTGGGATGCTAGTTTAGCCCATTAAGACCTGAGGCCGATTAAAAAAAAAAAGTCTAAATCCTAACGCTTTGAAAAAAATATATATATTCAAAGATTTGCACAAATTTTCACGATTTTACAAAAATAGCAGATCTACAAGCTCGTAGCGTGGCACTCGGTGCCGCGCTATGAGCTTGTATATCTGCTATTTTTGAATAGCCTAAATAAATCTAAAAGTGACACAGATGCGTTCCAGGTCTTAAAGGGTTAGAGATGTACCCATACCATTTTTTTCCTTACCGATTTACGATACACAACTTTGCGTATCGTTTGATACCGAGTACCGATCCTATACCGTGTGTAATTAAAAACAATCTGGGACAGTGGTTCTCAAAGTGGGGTCCACAGGGAACCTCAGGGTTCCTTTGTTGGGGTTCCAAAATGGACCCTTACAGGTCTGTAACTCTGAGAGTGTACAAATGGAACCCAAATGGACGCCATTTGGTTACTTACGGTTCCATTTGTACACTCGGAGCTATGAGGGTCCTTGCAATTTGTGAACCACTGATCTAGAAATAAATAAGAAGAAAGAAAATAATAAGAGAAAATGTTTAACTGATAGCATTAACACATCCACCGCCAAGGGCTAATCTCATAATGTACCCACCAGTGCCAAGGTTTTATTGTTGTTTTTTGTTTTTTTCAGGTCGCCATAGGCCCCGTTAAAATCCTTTAGATTGCGCGATCCACTGTTTGTAAACAACGTGCACATGTCCTGGTGTCTACTCGTCGAGACCGCGTGTCAAACGGAGCCGCCATGTTTGAGTTCTGACCGTTTATGTTAACATGGGAAATGCAAGGATGAAAAACTACATAGGTTTTACAGGGCTTTTAGTGTACGACTTAGAATGGAGGCTGACGGGAAACAAAAAACGGGACCGCACTTCCGGTCGACTTTCGGTGGTGTTACACTGAAAATGGTCCCCCTAGAAAATTGAGGAAAAAAAAGAAATTCGAAAAAAAGGAAAAAACACCCGGACCGTAGGACTACGGTTTCGGCGCTTAACAGTTGGATTTAACGGACCGTAGGACTACGTTCTTGGCGGTGGATGTGTTAATCGGTCAAAGTTATTGTCCGTTAACGCTTAATCTTGTCTGTGGGCGTGATCATGTGATCATGCTTTCAACTAAGAATGTAAACATTTGGTGTGTGTGTGTGTGTATGTGTTGTCAGCCCCGCGGCCAAAGAAGATGCAGAAGATGTCAAAGATGGATCAGAGGAAAGAACAACATGAAAAGAGGGATAGAAGAAAGGTAGCAACGCAGAAAGACAAATATGACGTCATCTGCCAATCCAAACAAGTCTGGGAGGTCATTAGAAGGTACACACACACACACACACACACACACACACACACACACACACACACACACACACACACACACACACACACACACACGTGTAGACAGTTAAAACTGACAACAATAAAAAACTG
The DNA here is from genome assembly GCF_963280865.1 of Gymnoscopelus braueri. Taxonomy (NCBI): domain Eukaryota; kingdom Metazoa; phylum Chordata; class Actinopteri; order Myctophiformes; family Myctophidae; genus Gymnoscopelus; species Gymnoscopelus braueri. The sequence continues at coordinate 36,449,590 of NC_137624.1, read as the reverse complement.
AACATCTGAACCTATAGAGCGTGCCAAAAATCCTGAAGGGGGCGTCAACAAGTGTCATTTGGTAGCGGCGGACATCTTTGAGGGGTATAAAACAGGTTGACTTAACATTGCCCCCCCTCAAGTATGTCTGCAGCTACTATGCCACGCCCCCCTATGGTGACGAGTCGTTGGCACGCACTATAAGAGCAAACCTTGTTTCCTGGATAATCGTATCGTATACAAATGGCTTGTTCCTACTTCCTAACTGTTCTCCTCGACCCCGTCCATCATTGGCTCACATTATCGTTACCATTTAATGTAACATTAGCTAACTACAAGACAATACAATGCTAACTAGAAGATGATATTAACCAACTGAAGAGTCCACTGCAGTGGCTCAGGAGGTAGAGTGGCCGTCTTGGAACCAGAAGGTTCCTCGTTCAAGGTTCCTCGTTCGATCCCCGTCTCCTCTGGGCTTTGTGTTGAAGTGTTCTTGAGTAAGACACAGAGCCAGTAACTGCTCCCGACGAGCAGGTTGGTGCCTTGTATGGTTGCCTCCACCGTTGGTGTGCGACTTGTGAATAAAATGCCCATTATAAAACACTTCGGCGCTAATAGATGGCCAACTTTGGCATGGAATGTGGTGTTTGCATCCAGTCTTTTTGCAACGATAAATGAGAGGCTAGTCTTCGTCCGTCACAGGATTACACAGCTTGACATGTTTAGGTCTTCAATGCCTTGCTCAAGGACACTTCAATTAAGTTTGATTCTGATTCTGATAGACCTGCATTGTAATATCCTATCAACTATGTGTACTCTCACAATACAGCAATACTCTGAATTGTATCATTCATACATTCATTGTTGATAAACTGTGCATTCATCTATTCATATATAGACTCTACATAATTGTATTCATCAATTTATTCAATGTTGCTAGACTGTAAATTAATTCTATATTTATTGGTGATAGACTGTACATATCTAAGTATGTACTCACTGTTGAAGGCTAGCTGACACTGTACATGCCGGCCTCAAATTCACTGTTGATGGTCTGTGCATACATTTATCCATTCATATTATTCTCTGTATCCATTTATATACCGTACTTTGTTGTTGATGTACATTTATGGAGATACTGTATTCACTGGTGATTGTACATTTATATGTAATGTTAATTTAACAGAAGAATGTACAAATGAAACCAGATGGACCCTTAGGGGTCTAAGGATTTTGCTGCATTATATGTCCGTGTACATGAATGCTGGTGACGTTCTGTTGACAGGAAAGACTGTGACAAAGAGAAGAAGACCAATCTGTTGAAGGGGATGCAGGACCTGTTCAGCGGACGGATGAAAGAGGTGCGTTTTAAAAGATGTTCTCTGTCCTTTTCTCTTTCTCTTTCATTCAGGCTCAGGTAATCCAGCATAAATCTGTGTGTAATATCAGTGCATTGGATAGTGCTTGAATTTAGAATAAACTGCTGGAAAATCTTTTCTGTTTCTGTACCTCCTTTACACAGCTTTCCTGCCGTCTGTCTCTCATCCCCTGTTTCCTTCTCGGCTTTCCTACTGTCTCTCTCCTACGTTGTCTCCCTCTCAGCTCTCCTACTATCTGTCTCTCCTATGCTGTTTTCTTCTCAGCTTTCCTACTGTCTGTCTTCTGTGCTGTTTTCTTCTCAGCTTTCTTTAAAAAAGTAAAGTAATTTCTAGCTGTTTTGTCCCATCTCCAGGTAGCATATTCCCATGACTCGGTGCGTGCGCTGCAGTGTTTCGTCCAGTTCGGCAGTCATGAGCAGAGACAGGCAGTGTTTGAAGAACTCAAAGGTTAGTGGCTGGAACCACCCAGCCCTGCACACACATTTTTTCCCCTTTCATGCATTCCTCTAATTGTATTCATTCCTTACTTCCACAATACAATTCTCAGTGCCAACACATTTTAACATTAGAATGTTAGAAAATTAAGAAATGATTAATCAATCGAAGGACAGAAAAAATATGAAATGCATTGTTTGTTGAATAATTGCCGTTGTGATGTGCAAGGTCTAACTGGCTTACCTCTAATAATGAAAGGTAAAACAACAGTAGAGTAGAGAGAAGCACCATTGGTTTATAGACAATTAATGCTCTTCCTTGAATTCCTCCCACAGACGACATAGTGGAGCTGGCTAAGCAGAAATATGGCAGAAACTTGGTAAAGAAACTCCTACAGTATGGGTGAGTCTGACCGCATCATAATTAACATTGCATATTAACTCACTCACTGCCTGAATTATTTCTGGCCGCGTTTGCCCACTGCCAGAGATTTTTCATTGAAAAAAAAAAGTACTCAGGAGCCGAGATACAGAATTATTAAGTTTTAAGTTAACAAGGAAGTGGATAGGAGTCTAGATCTTCGAAAAATCATATCTCCTTGGTCTTTGGGTCAAAAATAAATAAATATATATATATATATATATATATATACGTTTTTTACGTTCTTGGCAGAATTGGTAATTGGAAATAATTACGTTCTTTACGTTCTAGGCAGGGAATGAGTTAACAAGGTGGTTTACATTTGTTCTTCAAGTCTCATCTCTGTGTCTTCCTTTGGTGTTCATGATGCTGACATAGAAATCTCACATTTCATTGACCTGCACCTTTGATGCTGTTTGGAAGATTTAGCTGTCGTCAGTACCTTTTTCTTTAGTAAACAGAACATACATTTTCAGGCTTTTCGGTTTAATCTAATCGGAAGAGAGAACCTTGCAACGGTCATTTATTAGCAAAACATTTTATAGTGTTCCAGATCAAATGTTTGTCTGCACATTTTTTTGTTGTCGTTTCATCTCTTCCAATTTCACTTTGTTTATCCTGTATCCTGTGTGAATTGTCTTTCCTGATTGGATAAAATTGGTATCCCAATATCAAAATGTATTTTCTGATTACTAAAGAGCTGGAGAGACGGGGGGGACGACCCTCGTTACTGAACAAACCGTCTATAGCAATGATTTCTATGGGAGTTATTTAACACAAAAAGTGTCCCTTAGACCACCTTTTAATGACTAATGCCAATCCTATATTAAAATTGCCTGTCGATGGTGGACAGTGGGTAACATCCGGACTTGCGAGGCGCACCGTTGGTTCCGATCCGGCACAAACACTTTTCAGGGGTTTGGCATGAGAATAGCCACACCAGGGGCACCACGTGTGACTGACCCCCAGGGGCAAGGGTCCACAGACACTCCGTTTCTCCAATCCGCACCAAACTTGGCACAAACACTATTCAGGGGTCTGTCATGAGAATAGACACACCAAAACAAAAAACTAAATTGCACACACATGGGGTAGATAGTAGATGGATGCTTTATTTGTCCTTGCGGAAATTCATACTGCAGCACAGCAGTGTGTTACAGCAGTGTTGAACACTTGAGATGGCCATAACTCGATGGCTATTGGCCTGATCAGCGCAATATTGTACTGTATATACTAGATTTCCAGGCATAATTCCAGGGAAAATCTAATACTGTAATATTTTCCATACAAATTTAGCACATTTGCTCACTTCCTTGGGAGAGGTGTGCCCTGTAGTGAGTGCTTTCTGACTTGCTGTATGTGTGTCCACAGTAACAAGGAGGTGGTAGCGAGCGTAATCCAGAAGTTCAAAGGAGAGGTTCGTCAGATGCTACGTCACTCCAACTCTGCCTACCTCATAGAGTACGCCTACAACGACAAGGCTGTCCTCGCTCAGAGACTGATGCTCACAGAGGAACTGTACGGAAACACGTTCACCGTCTGCAAGGTATGTAGAAATATATATATATACACAAAACTAAACACTGTAAACCAGTGGTTTTCAACCCTTTCATATTAAGGTCCATTATTTATTCTGCATTTGAGCCACGGATTCATCACCATTTGATGAGATTTAGCCTCTCAGACCCAAGACTTAGAACATTTTGTTATCTATAAGATTTTGTCCACAATTCCATGCTGTATTGATGTTGGTACCATGTAGGAGAGATTGATCAACGTTGATCAAAATAAAATTTATTTAATTTAAGTAATGCAGATGTTTAACAATAATGTAACTCTTGAGAGCGTAAAATGAAACCAAATGGTCCATTTGGTTTCATTTTACACTCTCAAGAGTTAAAGATATATAAGGGTCCATTTAGTTACCAACTCTCAATCATTTAGCTGGGGATCCACCTGGAACTCCCTCAAGGACCACTGGTGGTCCCCGGACCACTGGTTGAGAACCACTGCTGTAAATGTATAAGGTTCTATTATAAAATATGATTAATACTGTGCATATGATTTTTTTTTTTTTTATTTTTTATCATTTTAGTCGTCAACATGTAACTCCATTCAGAAGGTCCTGGAGGCCAACCCAGACAAACTGACTAACATCCTATCAGAGACGAAGAGTATACTGGTTCCCATGGCACAGAAGTAAGAGAGAGAGAGAGAGAGACACACACACACACACACACACACTCACACTCACACGCACTATGAAAGGTGAAGCGAATTCTGACCCTGTTGTTTCTTCCAGAGAGCAGGTCATCAAACATTCTTTGGTGCATAAAGTCTTCCTGGATTTCTTCCAGTTTGCTCCAGACAAGCTCAGAATGGTGAGAGATGAATCGATGCCATGCATGTTTTATTAATGAAATGTTAATTGAACCCATCTGTAATGGTACAACAGGTTAATACAATATAACTAGTACAGCAGATGAGCAGAGAGGGATAAATATTGACCTGTTTATGTCCATTCCACAACTTCACCCCATGCCAGTACTTAAGAAACACTGACCCCTAGTGTTGAGATTCGTGGGCAGATGTATATACTTACTTGTTGTATAGTGAATTAAACGCAGTCTCATACTACTACCCCATACAATATTACAGTAAGGGAGATATGGGATAAATAAGACTATAAAGAATTCACCGGAACGATGAGGTGAACACTAAAACAACATACGCGAGAGGCAGAGAGATGATTTTGATGTTGTGTCTTATTGATCCTGTGGTGTGTTCATTAAACATTCAACAGGAGATGATCGAGGCGATCAGAGAAGCGGTGGTGTACATGGCGTACACACACGATGGAGCGCGAGTAGCCATGAACTGTATTTGGCACGGTACACCCAAGGTATGTACAACGTCAGGTTATTCTCCTTCTGCTGTTAGTTCATTCTCATTCACTGGTTGGTTCTCAACCTTTAGGCCACAAGGGTGTTGCAAGTGGGCGTCCAAATAATTTGCAAATCACAAAAGATTTGAATGAAAAATAAAACATTAATATAAAAAGTGATGCAGAACTTAAAATATACTACGTTAGTTCCATTGATCCAAGGTGTGGAACACTATCGAATGATTGATCATTAAAATAAACATGCTCTGAAAATTACCGCAGCAACCGACAGGCTGCCGGGTTAAGTGGTCAGATGGGTGGGCCGCGAATGCTTTCAAGATTTTCAAGTGGGCCCTGATCCAGAAGAGGTTGAGTTTTGAGAACCACTGTTTTAATTAGATCATTTCATTTCATGTATTTTTCTTTTGACATTTCAGGACAGAAAAATCATCATTAAAACCATGAAGACGTACATGGTGAAGTTTGCGACGGTAAGTTTACTTTTCACCTGTTGGTCATGCAATAAAATAAATGGTATTCTTGATATTTGCAGCCACTCTTGACTCATCACAAACCTCCACTTAAAACCTAATATAATTCATTGACCAGACCCCTGTATTAGGTGACCCCTGCTTTGTTTTCCCTCTATACCAAATCTCTTTGCCGAAAATAGTCAATCTACATGCTTGTGAACTTATTAGAACGGCCATTTTCACAGCATGTTTGGGTTCAATGTGGTTAAAGACTGTGTGTGTGTGTGTGTGACTACGTGTGTGTGTGTGACTACTGTGTAAACTAATACATGCGTGTTATCCACAGGGCGAGTTTGGCCACCTGGTGCTTCTGGCCATATTTGACTGTGTTGACGACACCAAGCTGGTTAAACAGGCTGTTCTATCAGTAAGTTCACACAATGCAGGTTTATGTTTGAGGCGTGTCTAGACCGTCTTCAAATTCTTTTAAAAAGATGTAATGGGAATAACAAAGTTTTGTTTCAAAACATATATAACAAGTTGAATGTCTTTTGTTGTCCTGTGCAGGAGATCCTGTCCTCTCTGGAAGAGGTGATCAATAATAAATACGGTAAGAAGGTTCTGCTGTACCTGCTGAGCCCCAGAGATCCTGCTCACGTTGTCCCTGAGATCATCAAGATGCTCCAACAAGGAGATACCAACGCACACAGGTAGAGTACATCTAGAGAGAGAGAGAGAGTTAAGCTGAATTTATACTTAGTTGTGCACCACAGACAATTAGGGATGCGACAGTTATTCGAAGTAATCGATTATAAAAAATATTATCAATGTTATAGAATAATTGATCAATATTCATTCCCTATTTTGGGCACGTAGTTATGTTTTTTGGTAAATATTTTCTAAAATGTTGCACTACACCGTGTTGCGAGTAAACGATTGAAGTGCTTGACGTTGTAACTCCCGCCCTGCAGTAAAAAGGACACGGCCGTTCGACGGAAGGAGCTTCTGGAGGTGGTGTCCCCGCCGTTGCTGGAGTACCTCCGAGACCACGCCACGACCATGGCGATGGACAAGGCCTCCAGCGTCACCGTCAGCGACATCCTGGGCTCGGCGTTCGGGGACCTGCGGCCCGCCATGACGGCCGTGGCACAGCTGGCCGATCAGGCGCTGGTACCAGGAGGGACGAATGGACAGGTGAGGGCCAATGACAAACCGTTTTTAGTCCTAAAAAGCTGGAAGTGAGTGAGTTTGCAGTGGGTTCCCCTCACCACTTTTCCAGTGCGTTTTTGTCTGAGGTTTCAGGGTTCAAAGGCCAGTCCAGACCAATGCAACGTGACAAAACCGTTTTAGCGACCGTTGCAGCGGTCTGAATGACCCGGTTGCACATCGGCGCATTGCGTCGCAAGTGATTCTACTTGTTCAATCGCAAGTCTTTCTACAGAAACTATCAAACATTGAACCAATCCGACGTGTACAGAGCTATTTCATGACAGGTTGAAGTGCTATGGAAACGGTAAACTATCTCTACTCCTCGTGTCTGTCACGTCCAGTTTAGGGGCAGCCTCGTCTATATAAATATATCGCGTGTGGGCTGGGATTTATATTTATGCAGAAAAATAATCTGTGGTTAACATGAGTTTCACTTATTTTTTCGGACAAATTACACCCATTAACACATTGAATGCCAGTCGCATAGATCTACGCGAACCTATTTAAAGCCGCAGCGTGCCAGTCGCGTAGATCTACGCGAACCGCCGATTCCCATTGAAATTGCCCCAGGTGCACTTTCCGAATTTTTTTGATCCATTTCCGTTTCCGGTTTCCGGTCGGAAACAGAATTATTCGGGTTCCGTTTTTTTCGATCGTATCCGCTTCCTGTCTGGGATCCTGTTTAAAACTCGATTTTCTCGGTTGTTGTTTTTCTCCTCGCTGATCACTGTTTAGCGTTGATCCACTGTATCTTCAAGATGGCGGCTCGCATTTGGAAACTATTTTCGCTGGCCGTTTCTCACAGATCCGCTGTGTGTTTAGAACCAAATGAACGCGCACTTTTAACTTATTTAGCGAGGTCTGTGGCGACATGAAAAAAACAAAAAAACAACAATAAAACGCTGGCACTGGTGAGTACATTATGAGATTAAACTCTGGCATGGAATGTGTTAATATCTCTTCCATAAAAAAAACATTTTAAGGTGATTTGTTTTCTATTACTTATATTAATTGTTTGTGGGGTTCAACAATCTGTAAATAGAGCTTACCGTTATTTTCTTAATTTGTTCACTCTGTCTTGGAATTGTAAAAAAAAAAGATGTTCAGTCCTGTAAATACTCTGTGTGTGTGTGTATGTGTGTGTGTGTGTGTGTGTGTGTGTGTGTGCGTAGCTCCACATGGCAGAACATCCTGCAGGTCATCTGGTGCTGAAATGGCTGATAGAGCAAGATAAAAAACTGGCAGAGGCTGAGAAGGAAGGTAGGGTTACACTTACAGACACACGCACACACACATAGACACTCAAAGGAAAACACACTCAATGTTTGAAGACAACACACACGCAGACACAATATCTTTGAATGCTTTATTTGAATACAACATAAGATGTCCTCTGTCTGTCCTTTCTCTGTCTGTCCTTTCTCTCTCTTGTTCTGTCTGTGCATCAGAGCGTTTCAGTAGGATCCTAGTGGACACAGTAGGAGTGGACAAGCTGATGACCTGGGTCAACGTCAACAGAGGAGCTATGGTGCTCTGCTGGTCAGTTCACACTCACACTCACACTCACACTCGCATGCGCATGCATGCACACATGGTTGTACACGCTTATACACGTGGTGTATAAGCCTGCTTTTAGGCCTACAGATGACATTTTGTAATTTGTCAAAATAAAAGAATGATAATTGGTTACGTCCGATATTATTGGCCTCCCGATATTATAGGCAGATAATAGCATAAATATGTAATATCGGAAAATATCGGTATCTGTTTTTATGCATGCTATTTTACTGACTAAACAAAAAACATACAGCAGAAGAATCAACTTGTTGTTACTGTCTGTTGTCCATTTGTGAGGTCTGAACTAGATATTATATTGATTTTATAGCTATTTTATTAGATATGTGGTAGTTTGCTTTTGGTGAAAAAATCGGTTGATATCGGAATCGGAAATTAAAAGTTGGGCAATATCGGATATCGGCAAAAAAGCCGATATCGAACATCCCTAATAATAATGATACATTTATATTTTGTATTGTGTGTGTGTGTGTGTGTGTGTGTGTGTTTGTGCAGCCTCCTGGGCAGCGTGGACCAGTCTGTGTCAGCAGAGGTGAAAGCAGCGCTGACGGCCATTAAACCACGTCTCCATGACATCAACAACAGCAAAGGGGTTGAAATCCTGCTAGAGAAGCTCAGTACATAGACACACATACAGAATGCACACACACACACACAGTAGATCCACACAGAACGTGAATATGATGTGTTGATGGAGCGATGTAAATTCCTTTCAAAACTATAGGTTGATTTTTTTTCCCACCTTGAATAAAAGCATAACCTACATGTATGTATGAATACAGCTATATGAAATATTTCGAGGTGAAATATTCGCAGACAACTTTTCTGATTACTGTTATTCTCTCTTTGTCTCATATTCTCTCTCTCCCTCCCTCTCTGTCTCTCTCTCTCTCTCGCACACACACACACACACACACACACACACAATCTGAATCCTTCCCCCTCTGTCAGCGTTCAGAGAACCAGATTTCAGTCAGATTTTTTATTTTAAGTTTTTCCCTTTTCTGAAGCAGTAAATCCACTCCCTGATTACCAGGAGAGAAGGACCAGCTTCACTACTCTGGATTCCCATAACTGATTTAAGACTTTCAGGTTTTCTTTCAGGTTTGCATGGCTCAAATCACAGAGAAAATAAAAAATGTTATTCCACTTCGGTATTTTACTTTAAGGATAATAACGTCCCCTTATGTTTGTTGTTCAGCAGTCAATAATACAGCTTATAATACGTGGATTTTTATGGTTTTACTGGAAGGAAACATTGGAGTTAATTAAAAAAAACACTTTAAACCTGGTGTCCCTGTTTTGGGCACGTCAAAAAGTTTCACAGATATTCAAAACTTGCGAGCTTGTAGATGAGTTATTTTCGCTGCCCAAACAGCATAGTGTAAAATTGGGCTTAATTATTTAAATAACCCACACTCGGATTTGTGTCCATTATGTGCAGTCATTGGGGGCCGTGTCCCCATACAGGTAGAACGCCCTTTGAGCTGGCTGCGCCAGTCTTCAGTGTATTTCTATGGTAAAAGACACACTGGTGCGCTCCTCTTCCTCTTTTTTTGGGTGCAGCGCCAAGCGGTTCAAGCTGGAAACGGTTCAACTTTTGCAACGGAGGGCCGGTCATTTAATCCTCCTGATTGTACGTGACAACCCGATAAATCTTTTACAACCCGACGTTGAATACATTAGTACAACCTCGAGAAGTCCATGTTTATATCGTTTTAGCTAAGCTATTCGTGCTAATAACACAGATGACAGGACGTTTGAGCGGTGAGCACCTCAATGGTTGATGGGTTGGAACAGTGCAGACATCACACTGTGTCAGCGCTATGGACATGTGAGCGCTATGGACATGTGAGCGCTATGGACATGATATCCAAAGCGCCCCTCAGCTCAAAATGCGTTCTCTGTGGACACGGCCCCTTATGGCGCATAATTATGACTGATATGTCTTTGGAGTGGAACTCGTCATACATTTTCAGAGAATGCTTTCTACTAACAACATGAATGACAGACATTTATCTCGACCTGCCTACGTTTTTTGTTTTTTTTTGTAAGATTTTGTTAACTTGTGAATTATGATTTAGTTGTTGTAGCTGCACTTTGAGCAGTTGAAATGAACAATAAATAAATAAAAGGTATTTGCTAGGTATGTCTTTTGTCTTTATTATAACTCTAGAATCAACTTTTAAAAAAAAATATTAGAAAAATAATTACTTAAAGGATTTGGAGGGGGTGAGGGGGTAATAACATTTTAGCTTATTTGATTTCCTTATTTTAACTTTAACCAGGAAGTCCAAAGAGATGATATTTGGACGCGACTCTTTGCACGCTAGAGAGTTTAACTGCACCACGCAAAACTTGCAACAGGAATCTGTCATTTGTCATTTTCCGTTCATAGAAATATTTTAAAATATATTCTTGAATTTCTAATAAATTTTCAGAGCTTCCGATGTGCAGATTGTATTGTGTGAGCCAGCAGTCTGTTTTAAGAGACAAGTTGAACTCTACAGCACTGTTTCTGAGGAGGACTAGGACATAAATCAACAGTAATCTGAACTTTACGAAACAGAAATCAAATCTGTTAATGCCCCAACCTGCAGTCTAATTGGAGGAACTATTGTATGAAGGCCAACAGGGATCGCCTGTTGGCCATTTTCAAATGTCCTTTAATAAACTGTTTATTTTTGCACTTTGTCTTAATGTTCTGTGTAAAGTACCTTGAACTGCCTAGTTGAAATGTGCTAATTACAACTAAACTACTGATTTAGTTGTTCTCTGTAACCGGAACACTGGGCACCACCAGGTATTTCTGGGTACCACTTTTTACAACTTTTATTTTGTATTTTACATTTTATATTTACATTTATTTTATAAATGAGAGGCCAAATTACTTGCATTTAAGGCCCTATTCTTCTACAAATTTCTGCAAAACCTATAGGGTCATTTCGGGGATAAACAAGAAATTGAAGGGTAAATTTGGGTCTGATAATGATGTACTGTGCATGTTCAAATCATATTTACTTTACATTATATCATATCCAACCATTTTCCAAAGCATACATTTATTCTTTTTTTGGGGGAAAAAACAGCGCTGGTGCCCACTGGACCTGTATCCCTACCATCACTGATACTGATACTTTGTTTATAACCGTTACGTCTCTTGTTGACAGTACACACACATATCTCTCACTCAATCACGCACACACACTCACACACACAGTGGTGGAAAAAGTATTCACATTATGCATAATGTCCCATTTCACAAGTTTTCAAATGTATAAAAATATTTTGCGACGCATTGTGAGCTTGTAGATCGCCTATTTTCGGCTATTTTCAAATGGCCGAAATGTATATAGGGCTAATGAAAAGTACCTCAAAATTGTACTTAAGTACAGTACTTGAGTAAATGTACTGTTACTTTTCACCACTGTGTGCGCACACACACACACACACACACACACACACACACACACACACACACACACACACACACACACACTCACTCCATTCAGAATGTGACCGTCGCTCTCAGAGGGAGTCTGAGGGACATGCTGTTCATAGTGTTGCTCGTTTGGTTTGTGGGAGAAAATGAAGTGAGAGGTAAGTACAAATTTCAACAGTACATTGGAGATTTTTAGGTTTAAGTTGATGCACAGAAGGAAGGAAATATAATGAAAGAATTATAGGTATTGACTGACTGTTTTGAATGTGGACTTTTAGAGATTTTGAAATGCAAGCCAGAGAGAACAATGTAATATCGTTAACATGAAGTAATTGAAAGCTTGATTTCTATGCAGTGCAACACCTTGTGAGCTTGCAGATCAGCTATTTCAGGCGCTTGCATATGACGGAGAACAAATTAAAGGCTCTGTAAGGGATATTTATTGTAAAAAAATAAGTGTTAAATAGTTCTAGTAATCATTCAGCTCTTTAGTAAACAGAAAATTCATTTTCAGGTTGGGATAGGAATTGTTTCCAATCGGCATACAGAACTGTTTCATTACAGACGTAATGAAACAAATGAGCAGACACAATTGGAACTGGAACACAATTTAAGCCGTTGAATGATCTTTGTTGGGTTCTCTCTTGTAATTGGATACAATTGGTATCCCGTCCTGAAAATGTTCTGTTTACTAAAGAGCTGAAGAGATGGGGAGACCTCTGTTACTGGACAAAGTAAACACTCTGTAGTAATGATTATATATATATATTACAAAAACGTATTGCTTACAACCCTTATAAGGATTAGTCATACTCATACCCTCTCCTATCTATTTCTATCTCTCTCCGTTATAACCTGATGTCACTCTACCCCTCATAGCTGGTAACTGTTGGATGCGGCGGGGTTCGAACTTGCGATGCCAGGTGCTGTACACTACCGGGGTGAGTCATAATTATAATGTCGAGACTCTTTTTAATTTGAGCAAATGTCCCTCTACCTCTCCATGACATGTACTGTAGTAGTAACGTCATCTAATATCTTTCCCTCTGCATCCCTCTCCTCTGTCCTTCAACATCTCTCTCTCTCTCTCTGTCTCGGTCTCTCTCTCTCTCTCTCTCTCTCTCTCTGTCTCGGTCTCTCTCTCTCTCTCTCTCTCTCTCTCAGCTCAGCAGACAGGAGTGCTGCCGTTCCTCCGGCAGTCTGGGATCATACTGGTCCGAGGACGAGGTCCCCATGGCAACGCTCTTTCACTGGGGGGTCTACCATGGAGGGGCCCCTAACTGTGTCCCCTGTAGAGGTGTGTGTGTGTGTGTGTGTGTGTGTGTGTGTGTGTGTGTGTGTGTGTGTGTCTGTGTGTCTGTGTGGTGTGTGTGTGTGTGTGGGGGGTGGGGTGGTCATTGCTACATACTGAAAGACATTGACTCACTACAAAGGACACAATATTGTCATTATAAACCAGATTATTATTAAAATATATGTATTTATTATATCTCTCCTCTCCTCTCCTCTCCTCTCCTCCTCCAGACCCCTGTTTCAGTGTAGACTGTGGTCCCGACCGGCACTGCGTGGCCACCCGGCGAAACGAGCCCCACTGCGTGTGCTTCCCGGCAGGCTGCGGGGTCCCGGGGGGCCCCGCCAGAGGAGGCCCCGGGCCCCACGGAGGAGGTGCAGGAGGAGGGCCTGTGTGCGGCTCAGACGGGAGGTCTTACAGGAGCCGGTGTGCCCTGGTTCGAACCCGGTGTCTGCAGAAGCGAGTGGATTTGAGGGTGCAGTACCCTGGCCGATGTAAAAGTACGTAGTTCAAACGATCAATTATTCTCCATTATTAGGTCATTCATTTACTCTTGCATTTGTGTTGAGTTTGTCTAAATATTGACCAACTGAAGGAAAGTCGATTACTAATTCACTTTTCAAATGACAAAAAAAATGAAAAATAAATAGCCGACAGTCTAGCAAACTATGAAAAAAATAAGAGTATTGTTAGAAATAAATCTATTATTAGACTAACAACCATTAACTGGGGAGCTCAATGACAAAGCAACTGTTTTATTCAGAAAGTAAGGACTAATTAAAGTTAGGGTGTGTACGTATTATTTTTATTGTTAAAATAAGTGTCATTGCTATAGGCTGACTGTTCAGTTAGAAGGGTCTCCCCGCCTTTCCAGCTCCTTAGAACAGAAGACACATTTTCAGGTCTTCAGGAGAGGGAGACCACTGTTCCCTGAACCCACACTATAGCAATGATTACTATCAGAATATTTTTTTTAAACAAAAAAAAAAAACGTTTTGATTTAACACAAAACATGTCACTTACAGCACCTTTTAAAGATTTTTTTGCTGACTGTCTCAGCTAACCTACTGTATGACTAACCACCTAACCAGCCAACTGGCTCGTTAGCTAAGTGGTATCAGTGGTATCTCTGGGACCAGCACAATCAGTTGAATCTGCTGTTTTCAAAAGAATACTGGAATATTTTTACATCACAACACATACAAATCATGTATGGTGGGGGGGGTCCCTGGTTCAAAATATTTTCAAATGGGGGGGTCAGTGTGTCCAAATACATTCATTTGGGGTCCTTGACATGAAAAAAACATTTTAGACCTAAGATAACTATCTGCAGTGCACCAGAGCGGTATAATAGGTTAATTAATTATTCATTCATTATAATGTCTCTCTGTCCATTTGTTTGTCTGTCTATACCCAGGATCCTGTCGAACCGTACGCTGTCCCGGCACCACTTCCTGTGTGATCGACCAATCGGGTGCGGCGCGCTGCCTCCCGGCATCGGCACATCTTCCTTTGTCCTGATGATGTATGTATGCCATGATGTCTGATGTTTTTAGAAGTGTTATGAGCCAATAAAAGGTGTCCTGTTTTAATCTGATTGTTTGTAATGACTTCATAATGAACTATACTTGGGGGGGGGGGGGGGTTATATAAACCAATGATTCTCAACCTTTTTTTAAGGATCTTTTGATACAATGTTTTATCTCTGAGGCCCCCGTTCTACACTTTAAAAATATGTTAACCCATTCAATCCGGGGACGCATCTGTGTCATTTGTTTTTATTTCATTGGCTATTCAAAAATAGCAGATGTACAAGCTCATAGCGCGGCTTGTAGATCTGCTATTTTAGAAAAAGAAATATTTTTTTTGTGCAAATCTTTGAATATATATATATTTTAAAGCGAACATTTGTAACTCAAATATTTGCGTCTGGGGGGTCCCTGGAACAAAACATTTTGAGAATGTTTATAAAAATGTTTTCTAAATCCTAACGGTATGTCAGTGGTGCTCCAACTTTTCCATGTCAAGGACCACCCAAAATGATATGTATTTGGCCACGGACCCCCCCATCTCAAAATGTGTTGTTCCAGGGACCCCCCAGAAGCACAGATCGGAGTTAAAAATGTTCGCTTTAAAACATAAACAGTATACATATTCTAAGATTTGCCCAATTTCTCACGATTTCTCAAAAAATAGCAGATCTACAAGCTCATAGCGCGGCACTCTGTGCCACGCCATGAGCTTGAATAGTCAAATAAATCTTAAAATGACACAGATACGTTCCACAGATGCGATGGAACATCCATTGTTCCATTTGCACACTCTCAGAGCCACAGGTCGTAAATATTGGCAGGTTCAGCGCTGTGTCACAACTGAATCTGGTCATTCCCTGAGAGATGCCACATCATACTGCTGATGTCACCTCGTCTTCACTTGACCCCATATGGAGCTCATTTGCTACCTATGTCCTCATATGGTGTGTACCGTCTATGACGCCAGCTCGGATGATATCAGCCTCTTCGACCCTGCTCCTTATATGGGTATCTCTGGTATATGGTCTTGGTGTAGCGTTCCAGAGCTAACGGTTAGGTAGCTCTATCAAGACAGGACAAACCCTCTCCAACATCAGCGTCAGCCTAACCTTTGGGCGTGACAATGACGATCTAATGCTGTCGATCTGGTAACGTGGGATCCTCTCTAACACTAACAGTAGTCTGAGGGTTTAACACCATACAAAACTATCATGAAAATGTAGGATCACTTTAGGTTAAGTGGGTTATGTATTGTACACACACACATACGCTCACGTGCACACGCACGCACGCACGCACGCACGCACGCACGCACGCACGCACGCACGCACGCACGCACGCACACACACACAGTCTGACCGGGGACATTTTCCAGTTAGACCAGCTTGATAGAATCTCTGCTGAATCTCACAGACAGACAGACACACACTCACGCGCGCACGCACGCACGCGCGTACGCACGCACGCGCGCACAGCCCCCATACAACAGAAGTGTGGAAAATGCCAACCCTAAAATTCTCCCATGAGGCTAGAAATAGACTGTTTAAACACAAACACGTTCAGTGTTTTGCTAACTTTCTTTTAGGTATTTCACCTGGCTCCATCCCCGCTGGCTACATCGCAGGCTACATTTTAATATACTGTATATGTCTTTTTTAATAAAGCAGATTAAAACAAACAAAGACCACCATCTGGCAACCTTTTTTAACATATATAGAGAGACTGAATGCTGCTGACATTAATGACCCATAAATTGACCCCACTGAATTTGTTTTTGTATTATAATTTTTGTGTATTATATATATATATATTTAAATTCCTTTTAAATCTTTCTTTAATAATATATATATTCTACTGTGTATACTTTATTTTTTATTTATTTTGACTTGTTTTCATTTTTCATTGCAATTGTGTCTTATTTGTTTGTATTGTCCTTTGTGTTAACGGTACAATAAGATACCAGGGTTGTGGTGGGAGGGGTAACATACATTCACTGTTTTTGTATGCCTTTTGTTATAGACCTGTATGTGAAAATATAAAATAAAAAAAACCTTGAACAAAAAAACAAAACAAACAAAGACAAGGGTATGCTGTATAGTTAACTATTTAAACCTATTATACTTTGTTGACCGGAGTCTCCCTGGGCTCTAGTCCAGTGTTTCTCAACCAGTGGTCCGGGGACCACCAGTGGTCCTTGAGGGGGTTCCAGGTGGTCCCCAGCTAAATCATGGAGAGTTGGTGACCAAATGGACCCTTATTAGATCTTTAACTCTTGAGAGTGTAAAATGAAAGTCTACACAATTAGAGAACGTGGAAGAATTGTTATTTTGATCAACGTTTGCATCCGTGACTCAAATGCCGAATAAATAATGGACCTTGACCTGATCAACAAACTCGAGCTTGTAGATGTGCTATTTTTGCCGAATGCTTGCCCCAGAATTAGATTAGTACCAGTTGCACATACAGTGTGGTCCACCATTGTCCCCATTTCCAAGAATGCCTCCCGGCTTGTATGAATGACTACCGTCCGGTAGTTCTGACCTCCGTGGTCATGGAAGATAAGTTAAGATGAGACTGCGTTTCTGCCTACCAAACCGATGATCACCATCACCATGACACCATGACATTGTATCATTAAACAGAGATTTGAAGGCAAGCAGCAATGTAATGTAGTGTTGCTACTATTAGACAGAATCCTCAGAATTTGCTTCATCGTCCCGCAGTTCCTGGAGCCGTTTGCGGTTGGCTTGCTTCGTTTCCTCATCGATTGGATAAGAATAGAATATAGCAAAGCTAACAAGAATAAGGGCAACGGGTGCAGCAGAGACCAACAGTTTTAGGGCTAAATTCACCTCCTCCGGTTGTGAGCAGCCTCGAGGAATGTAGCCTGCAAAATCTAAGCTCAGTGTGGAAACGCCCTGGGCAACTCCAGAGGCTAGTTTGGCGGAGAGGATGTAGAATGAGTAGAAGATGGCCTCGTGGCCGGTGGAGTCAGGGTTGTGCACCTTGAAGTCATCGACCACATCGGGAAGCATTGACCACGGCAACAGGTAGGACGCCGCAACGCTCACTCCAGCAGCAAAGGAGACAACGTAGGTGACGACCAAGTTGCTCTTCACACACACCACCAGAATCAGGAAGGGAACAATGGAAGAGCTTCCGACGTACACTGCCGTTTTCTTCCCAAACCGAGTCTGGAACCACTGCCAGAAGGGTATGGTCAGGGTAGCGGAGAGCATGATGACCAGTACAATGTCCTTGAATTCCTTTCTGCAGCCCAGTGTGTAGCTGCAGAACAGGGCAAAGTTCCCATTCAGGAGCTTGTAAGCCAGTGCTGTGAAGAGGAAGCCTGTGACCAGTTTGACGTAGGGTCCGTGCCCCATAATCATCCTTAGTCCCTGGAAGAAAGGCCTGGGCTCCGACCGGGGACGACAGGATTCTTTCCTCTCTCTCACTCCGAGGAACAGAACGATGGCACAGAGAAAGTAGACGGCGGAGATGGTACCCGAGGCCGTCATGTAGGCAACTTCCGTGCGATCCAAGGAGGAAGGAGAGTGTGTCGTATTGGCGGCAAGCAGGGAGGAAGAATTGAGCTCCTCCGTGACATTATAATTGGATGCATGGAGGTGGTCGACGCACGGTGCGTCGACCATGCCCACCATCTGCCCCTGGATGGCGGCACCGACCACGGCGGCCAGAACCTCCACGGTCATCCTGTACGCGGTGGCCGAGTCTCTCTCCTTCTGCTCCGAGCTGATGAACATGGTTAGGGCAGAGTAGGGCACGTCGAAGCAGGTCTGAAGGGTCTGATAGAGGCAGTAGAACACCAGGTGCCAGACTACGTTGCCACGCGCAAAAGGGGGAACGTACCATACGAGGAAATACGACAGCACGGCGAAAGGAGTGGACAGCCCGATCCAGGGCAGCATGCGTCCCATCCGCGTCCACGGGCTGCGGGAGACCAGGAAGCCCACGATGGGGTCCATTATCGCGGCCCACAGACAGCCCACGAACAGGACGATGGAAGCTCCGGAGGGGTCCAGCTGAGCCACGTCCAGCAGGTAGATCTGCAGGAAGAAGCCCAGGGCACATGCGGTGATCTGGCGAGGCGCTCCGCCAATGGCATAGCAGAGTTTAGTGCAGACCGACAGCCTGTTGTTCCTCGGCTCTTGCTCCCCAGCAAGCGTGGTGACATTTGAGCTGACCACCTGTACATCCAAGGAACTCGTGTTGGAATTTTGCTCGTCTCCCTCTCCTTTGGCCATAATAACCAGGCTTGTCTTTAGTTGGCTGCACAATAAAGAACAAAAAAAGCTCCAATGAAGCTCTTATTTGCAGAATCGGTGCACACCTGGCAAAGTCTGCAGTCAATTTGATCAGCGGACATATATGGTTATTAATAAATAGCCTCGCGTGATTAGACGCTCAACCTTACAAGATCCGCTGATGATGTTACAACGCATTGATCATATGGACTTATATGGAGTTTCCACAATATCTATGCCCAAACATGGTGTAACCTAGTTCAATGCTGGAGTACTTTGACATTTTTTTTTTTTTTGTAGAGTGCATGAGCCAAGTGCATTTAATTATTTGGGGGGAATGGCCCATCACGTTCATGTCAATGTAGACTGGGACCAGACGAATCTGCGAGTGAAAAAAAAAAATTTGCACTCTGCGATTTGGGTCTGGCACCAATCCATTTCCTGCTCCAGAAGACGTGTGTGACCAATCAGGGCCCAGTATTCGAATATGGGAGACTGTAATTGGTAGTTGGTTGTAGGTCTAACCAATTGCGTCGGGGGCCATTGTTTTGATCCCGCCCCTTGGGAAAAAAAAACGTCCTCATGGAAGCACCAGACTCATATCCACGAAGTGATATAGTCTGTCTACGCCACGGCTAATGTCAATGTGCCTTTAATTATTTTGTGGGAATGACCCACCTCGTTCATGGAATGTCAATGTACAATGTTTGTTATGTCTGGGTCAGGGGTGCAATGCTCACTGGACGGCCTTGCACGCCGTGCCGGAACATATTTGATCAGGAGCACACGCAGGCACACACGCATAGATTTAAAACTACTTTAAATTCGCACCTCAACAAAGTTTTCAAAGGTTCCCGACTCACACCTAGCGAATTAACATAGGAATAAGCCTATAGATGCATATCAATTGTCCATTGTGTGACTTGCAGTGTAGGTGTTAAGCGACGTGCGCGTCACGTCATTGAAATAGAGTGCAAGTGTCACACTTCGGCCCCGCCCCCCCCCCTTCTCTTCTCTAAACTGTTCCCTGCCTGTGAGCCTTTGATGCCCGTGGTACGCCCGGCTGGTGGACCTTGTGGCTAATGACTTTCGTGTTCGTTATTGTGCCCTTCCAGCCGGTGCCCTGTGTTCGGACATTATTCCTGTTGGCGTTTGTGCTTGTACCGTGTCCTCCTTGTTTCCCTCTATCCCTGAGGGTTCTGTATATGTTCTGTTCTCGTTTTATTCAACTGTCGTGTCCTGCTTTTGGGTCCAACCCCCTTCCACCCGGTCCACATCGTGACAGAATGTCCGAACCTTACATGGACCCAGCGGGACACGTGTCCGTCGGTAGCCAGACCGACGGCCTCATGTTTGGTCCACCTGCCCGGGAGGGCGAGTTGGACATGATTTTGGACGTGTTGTCTCGCCTCGAGGCGCGCATGCTCCACATGGAGACCACGCTGGCCGGCAGCCAGCGATCCATGTTGGTCCGGATCCAGGACATCTGGGAGCGGGTCATCCAGGGGGCGGTGCCGTCTGAGTGTTCTCGAGCGGCGGCTTCGGTCCGCTCGAGTGCGCGCGCCACGTGCGGCGGTTCCTCCAGGGACTCCAGCTCAAGCGTCTTTCCCGAGGCTTCCTCCTCCTCATCCTCGGGGGTCCCACAAGAGTGGGATGTTCCCCGTTCCCCGCCCCGCGGGAAAGCTCGTCGCCCACGTTCCTTCTCCCGCGAGCGGGCTGGGCTCCGTCTGCGGAGGTCGTCATCAACAGAGAGTTACAACCTTCCCCGCGAGCGGGTGAGAACCCTGCATCGGCGGGTCATCCCGGCGCGTCACCATTCCTCTCCTCGTCCTGGACCTGCTGTATCTCCTCGTCCTGCCGTGTCTCCTCGGCCTGGTCCTAGCCCTGCCGTGCTCCCAGTTCCTTCGCCAGTGAGGAGGGTCCGGCCGGAGCCGCTCGCCGCCGGGGACCAAGGACAAGGGTCCCCGAGCCGGTTTGAAAATGAGAAGCAGCGGCGGATCCGGTTGGGCCTGTGCTTCTACTGCGGCGTGGGGGACCACCAGAACAACAACTGCCCGGTGAGAACCCCACGTCCCAAGAAATGACTCTAGAGTTAAGTTCCTGTTTTGTTTGTTCTGGCGCTCTTTCTTAGAGTAGTTTTACGTTCAGTTTTGGGTTTTGGCTCACCTCCTCTGCCTCCTGTTTTTTCCTCCTGTCTTCTCTTTCCTCCTGTCCTGTCTCCAGCTCCTGTTTCGCCCCGGGTCAGCGGCGACGACCGACGGGCGGCCTGCCGGGACGTCCGAACCTGGACTGGCGCCGCCAGTATCCAGGTGCGGCGTCCGGTCCTTCTGATTGGTCCGCGGTCCCGGCGGGTCCGCTCGTGTCCCGTTTTCTGGTCGTCGCTGTCCGGGGACTTTCCTCTTCTGCCTTGGTTCTTGCCCCCCCCGGTTCCTCGCCTGCCATTCCGGACCTCTCCTGCCGCTGTCCGGCCGGACCCGGGTGGCCATCCCGGCCATTCCCCTGATTTATCATTTGAGCCATGGTTTGTACTCCTGACTTGCGTGGCATGCTAGCATCCAACATGCAATTGAGAATGTAATGATTAACTGAGAATGTAATACTTCACCCACCTTTGAGAATTTAGACTGAAAGTGAATATTTTCCTTCTGGAGTTTTGGTCCTTAAACTTTCTGTTTATGAACCCCTGATTCATCATTTGAGCCATGGTTTGTACTCCTGCCTCACATGCCATACTAGCATGGAAGAAACAACTGAGAATGTAATAATTAACTTAGAACGTAATACTTAACCCACCTTTTAGAATTTAGATGGAGAGTGAAAAAGTTCTTTAGGAGTTTTGCACACTTAACCACAGGTTTATAAATCACTGATTTATCTCACATGCTAGCTGGCATGGAAGATGCAACTGAGAATGTATTACTTCACCCACCTTTGAGAATTTAGACGGAGAGTGATTTTTTTTCTTCTGGAGTTTTGGCCCTTAAACTTTCTGTTTATAAACCACTGATTTAACGTTTGAGTCACACTGGCATTGAAGATGCAACCGAGAATGTAATATTTGACGCACCTTTTACAATTTAGATAGAGTGATGATAATGTTCTTCATGAGGTTTGATCCCTGAACCTTTTATTTATAAAACCCTGAATAATACCTCGAGCCACACTAACATGGAATACACACGTAAGAATACAATACTTAACCAACCTCTTCGATTTTAGATTGAGAGTGAAAAATGGTATTAAGGAGTTTCAAACCCTAAACCTTTAGCTTATAAATCCCTGGTATATCTCCTGAGCAACACTGATATGGAAGATGCAACTCTATTTAATAACTATAAGATATGACAATAACGGATTTGTATTTTGATGACATTAAACATCCCTCTGTTTGCTCTCAATGAAAGAGTAAATCTGGGTGCAGAGAAAAATGTTCCAACAGATCTGTTTTTTAACAATAACTGTTGTGTTTTCTTGTTGTGTTCCTTGTTTCTTAGTTATACTTGGTGTTTTACAATACAGTTGTGTCCTTTACATATTTTAGAAATATATCTTCTTAGTTCAGGTTTTAATTTACACTTGTGTACCTTTTGTTTTGTAGTGATGTGTTTCCTGTTTGCTGCTACCTGTCTTGTCTCACCCTGTCATTTGCAAATGTTGTTCACCTGTGTCTTGTTTAGCCCTAGCCAATCGTGTGTTGATTGTCCATACATATGCACCTGTGTCTCCAATGTATTGCTGTTTGCCCTTCACTGCCAGTCTGTTTGTTGTATGTAGTTGTCTGTGAGTATCTTAATGTTTGATCTAGTCTCCTTGATTCGGTGTATGTAGGCCATCTTCTTGTGCTTTTACAAGTGAAACTTGCGAGGGCCTTCCTAGTCCTTCTCGTGCTCCTTGTGTTCCCTGGTTTTTGTCATAATAAAAAAAAAGAAAACTCCTTGTATCTGAACTAGTCTGCCTTGGTCTTTCTGTCCTGCACTCCCTCCTGACTCGCATAGTGACAGCAGTCTTCATTACTTTTGGAGTCTCTCATTCTCCCCTTGGCTTGTTTGTCTTTTGGTTTGCCTCCATCATCCAACTCCTTACTTCTAGGACATTTTAATTTCAATGAGCCCCATATCTCTGAGAGTGTACAAATGGACCATTAGGGGTCCATTTGGTTCCATTTTGTACACTCAGGAGTTACAGAAATGTAAGGGGACATTTAGAACCCCCTCAAGAAACCATGAGGGTCCCCTGGACCCCACTTTGAAAACCACTGCTTTACACACATCCACTACAGATTCTGCAGACTAACTCACTCATAAACAATTAGTTAATTAGCCTTTGTCTTTATATTAATCAATTCTGTGTTTAAGTGTATTGCTCTTATTTTGTTTGAACTCTGAGCCAGGTTCACACATTAAAACTGATAGTTTTGGTCTTCTGAAATTGATAAATGACTTAAAGATATGACAATAAGGAATATGTGTTTTGATAACATCCCTCTGTTTGCTCTCCAACCATCCTTTGCATTTTTTTTTTCAACAGATGGTTTTTAACAATAACCTAAAACTCAAAAAAAGTTGTGTCATAATGAACCCTGATCATCAGTGAATCTAGTAGATTCAGTCATTCTGTCAGGGGGAGAGGTGTTTGCTGTAGACTTTCAACTTTTGACCTGCCACCTCTCCCTTAAACTTCAAATATTACCTCCAGTTTCTAATTAGTGTGAAAAGCCTGGTGGCGCAAGAGAAAAGGAGAGGGCTCGCAGGTGGAAGGTTGGGGGTTTGAATCTTGGTCCTGGTAAATCTCTATCTTTGCTCTTTTTAAGGCGAGGAGCGTGGAATCAGCCCGCCTCCCTCTTCACGCCCTCTTTTAGCTCCGGTAGGAGGGGGAGGAGCATGGGTAGAGCCCGCCTCCAGTGGGAGGAGCTTAATACATTTACATAATAAGCAAAGCAAATTTTGTTGTATGTCATTGACATTATTAGTATTATAGCTGACTTATTTGTTACTTTTTTTGACCACTGTTTTATGTTTTTTTATTGAGGCACTTTGAAGTTTTGTATTGATTGTTGTTTGAGATATTTTGTATTAGTTGTTGGAGTTGACTTTTGTATTAGATGAGCTTTGAACCCTGAACCTTTGGTTGATAAACCTCTGATTCATCTATTGAGCCACGCTGGCATAGGAGATGCAATCGGGAATGTAATAGTTAACTCACCTTTTACAATTTAGATGGAAAGTGAAAAACGCTCTTAGGGAGCTTTGAACCCAGAACCTTTGGATTATAAACCCCTGATTTATCATTTGAGCCATGCTAGCATGGCAGAAGTAGTCGGGAATGTAATAATTAACTCACCTTTCACAATTTAGATGGAAAGTGAAAAATGCTCTTTGGGAGCTTTGAACCCAGAACCTTTAGATTATAAACCCCTGATTCACCTATTGAGCCACACAGATATAGAAGATACAATCGGGAATGTAATACTTCACTCACCTTTCACAATTTAGATGGAAAGTGAAAAATGCTCTTTGGGAACTTTGAACCCAGAACCTTTGGATTATACGCCCCTGATTCACCTATTGAGCCACGCAGACACCATAGGAGATGAAATTGGGAATGTAATACTTAACTCACCTTTCACAATTTAGATGGAAAGTGAAAAATGCTCTTTGGGAAGTTTGAACCCAGAACCTTTGGATTATACGTCCCTGATTCACCTATTGAGCCACGCAGACACCATAGGAGATGAAATTGGGAATGTAATACTTAACTCACCTTTCACAATTTAGATGGAAAGTGAAAAATGTTCTTTGGGAGTTTTTAACCCAGAATATTCAGATTATTAACCCCTGATTTATCATTTGAGCCATAGTTTGAACTCCTGACTCATGTGCCATGCTAGCATGCAACATGCAATTGAGAATGTAATGATTAACTGAGAATGTAATACTTCTACACCTTTGAGAATTAAGACGGAGAGTGATGTTTTTTCCTTCTGGAGTTTTTTCCTTTCTGTTTATAAACCCTTGATTCATCATTTGAGCCATGGTTTGTACTCCTGACTCACATGCCATGCTAGCATGGAAGATGGAATTGAGAATGTAATAATTAACTAAGAATGTGATACTTAACCCACCTTTTTGAGTTTAGATGGAGAGTGAAAAAGTTCTTCAGGAGTTTTGAACTTTTAACCAACGGTTTATAAATCACTGATTTATCTCACATGCTAGCTGGCATGGAAGATGCAATACTTCACCCACCTTTGAGAATTTAGACGGAGAGTGATTTTTTTTCTTCTGGAGTTTTGACCCTTAAACTTTCTGTTTATAAACCACTGATTTAACGTTTGAGCCACACTGGCATTGAAGATGCAACCGAGAATGTAATATTTAACCCACCTTTTAGAATTTACATAGAGCGATGATAATGTTCTTAATGAGGTTTGATCCCTGAACCTTTTATTTATAAAACCCTGAATAATACCTCGAGCCACACTAACACGGAAAACTCACGTAAGAATGCAATACTTAACCAACCTCTTCGATTTTAGATTGAGAGTGAAAAATCATACTCTTTGACTGCCAGAGTATTTTCATAAAGTACTCCCCCATTGCCAGCAATTTTCGTGTTTTTTTTATTTTTATATTTTGAAAAATTTCATGAAAATAATTGAACAGACTGTTTTTTAAAGACGCCGCACAAATCCGCCACCAGAGAGCAGCACATGATAGCTTGATCAGCTCCTGGTGTCACTGTTTACCTTCTTGAGCTATTAGACAGGGAAAACCATGAAAACGGATGTGACGTCCTCCCACATTGTTTTGATCGTCAGAATTACGTTGTGATACACGACGGCGATGACTGATCGTCACCCAGACCATAGATTATAGAAGAGAAACTGTCCGTTTGTCCGTCATACCGTGTGAAAAACCGTTTGTTTACCTATTTTGGACGAAATGACCGGGGGAAAATAATCAAAAACCGGAAACGGAACCCAGGACATGAAACCGGATGCAGATATGGGTGAAGTAAGTGGAACTCGAGAATAACATTGAATTTTAAGCAGCATAGCGCGATCAGAGATTAAACAATGAACGCAAATCCAACGCGTCAAACGCGTCAATGGCGTGGGTGGATTAAGTAGTTATTGACGCGTTTTCGAGTCAATGGCGTTTATAGAGTTAAGGCGTTTCAAAGCCTAAACCTTCAGCTTATAAATCCCTGGTATATCTCCTGAGCAACACTGATATGGAAGATGCAACTCTATTTAATAACTATAAGATATGACAATAACGGATTTGTATTTTGATGACATTAAACATCCCTCTTGCTCTCAATGAAAGAG
The DNA here is from genome assembly GCF_963280865.1 of Gymnoscopelus braueri. NCBI lineage: Eukaryota > Metazoa > Chordata > Actinopteri > Myctophiformes > Myctophidae > Gymnoscopelus > Gymnoscopelus braueri. Next base: position 36,423,376 of record NC_137624.1, on the reverse strand, counting down.
TAAATCTGGGTGCAGAGAAAAATGTTCCAACAGATCTGTTTTTTAACAATAACTGTTGTGTTTTCTTGTTGTGTTCCTTGTTTCTTAGTTATACTTGGTGTTTTACAATACAGTTGTGTCCTTTACATATTTTAGAAATATATCTTCTTAGTTCAGGTTTTAATTTACACTTGTGTACCTTTTGTTTTGTAGTGATGTGTTTCCTGTTTGCTGCTACCTGTCTTGTCTCACCCTGTCATTTGCAAATGTTGTTCACCTGTGTCTTGTTTAGCCCTAGCCAATCGTGTGTTGATTGTCCATACATATGCACCTGTGTCTCCAATGTATTGCTGTTTGCCCTTCACTGCCAGTCTGTTTGTTGTATGTAGTTGTCTGTGAGTATCTTAATGTTTGATCTAGTCTCCTTGATTCGGTGTATGTAGGCCATCTTCTTGTGCTTTTACAAGTGAAACTTGCGAGGGCCTTCCTAGTCCTTCTCGTGCTCCTTGTGTTCCCTGGTTTTTGTCATAATAAAAAAAAAGAAAACTCCTTGTATCTGAACTAGTCTGCCTTGGTCTTTCTGTCCTGCACTCCCTCCTGACTCGCATAGTGACAGCAGTCTTCATTACTTTTGGAGTCTCTCATTCTCCCCTTGGCTTGTTTGTCTTTTGGTTTGCCTCCATCATCCAACTCCTTACTTCTAGGACATTTTAATTTCAATGAGCCCCATATCTCTGAGAGTGTACAAATGGACCATTAGGGGTCCATTTGGTTCCATTTTGTACACTCAGGAGTTACAGAAATGTAAGGGGACATTTAGAACCCCCTCAAGAAACCATGAGGGTCCCCTGGACCCCACTTTGAAAACCACTGCTTTACACACATCCACTACAGATTCTGCAGACTAACTCACTCATAAACAATTAGTTAATTAGCCTTTGTCTTTATATTAATCAATTCTGTGTTTAAGTGTATTGCTCTTATTTTGTTTGAACTCTGAGCCAGGTTCACACATTAAAACTGATAGTTTTGGTCTTCTGAAATTGATAAATGACTTAAAGATATGACAATAAGGAATATGTGTTTTGATAACATCCCTCTGTTTGCTCTCCAACCATCCTTTGCATTTTTTTTTTCAACAGATGGTTTTTAACAATAACCTAAAACTCAAAAAAAGTTGTGTCATAATGAACCCTGATCATCAGTGAATCTAGTAGATTCAGTCATTCTGTCAGGGGGAGAGGTGTTTGCTGTAGACTTTCAACTTTTGACCTGCCACCTCTCCCTTAAACTTCAAATATTACCTCCAGTTTCTAATTAGTGTGAAAAGCCTGGTGGCGCAAGAGAAAAGGAGAGGGCTCGCAGGTGGAAGGTTGGGGGTTTGAATCTTGGTCCTGGTAAATCTCTATCTTTGCTCTTTTTAAGGCGAGGAGCGTGGAATCAGCCCGCCTCCCTCTTCACGCCCTCTTTTAGCTCCGGTAGGAGGGGGAGGAGCATGGGTAGAGCCCGCCTCCAGTGGGAGGAGCTTAATACATTTACATAATAAGCAAAGCAAATTTTGTTGTATGTCATTGACATTATTAGTATTATAGCTGACTTATTTGTTACTTTTTTTGACCACTGTTTTATGTTTTTTTATTGAGGCACTTTGAAGTTTTGTATTGATTGTTGTTTGAGATATTTTGTATTAGTTGTTGGAGTTGACTTTTGTATTAGATGAGCTTTGAACCCTGAACCTTTGGTTGATAAACCTCTGATTCATCTATTGAGCCACGCTGGCATAGGAGATGCAATCGGGAATGTAATAGTTAACTCACCTTTTACAATTTAGATGGAAAGTGAAAAACGCTCTTAGGGAGCTTTGAACCCAGAACCTTTGGAGTATACGCCCCTGATTCACCTATTGAGCCACGCAGACACCATAGGAGATGAAATTGGGAATGTAATACTTAACTCACCTTTCACAATTTAGATGGAAAGTGAAAAATGCTCTTTGGGAACTTTGAACCCAGAACCTTTGGATTATACGCCCCTGATTCACCTATTGAGCCACGCAGACACCATAGGAGATGAAATTGGGAATGTAATACTTAACTCACCTTTCACAATTTAGATGGAAAGTGAAAAATGTTCTTTGGGAGTTTTTAACCCAGAATATTCAGATTATTAACCCCTGATTTATCATTTGAGCCATAGTTTGAACTCCTGACTCATGTGCCATGCTAGCATGCAACATGCAATTGAGAATGTAATGATTAACTGAGAATGTAATACTTCTACACCTTTGAGAATTAAGACGGAGAGTGATGTTTTTTCCTTCTGGAGTTTTTTCCTTTCTGTTTATAAACCCTTGATTCATCATTTGAGCCATGGTTTGTACTCCTGACTCACATGCCATGCTAGCATGGAAGATGGAATTGAGAATGTAATAATTAACTAAGAATGTGATACTTAACCCACCTTTTTGAGTTTAGATGGAGAGTGAAAAAGTTCTTCAGGAGTTTTGAACTTTTAACCAACGGTTTATAAATCACTGATTTATCTCACATGCTAGCTGGCATGGAAGATGCAATACTTCACCCACCTTTGAGAATTTAGACGGAGAGTGATTTTTTTTCTTCTGGAGTTTTGACCCTTAAACTTTCTGTTTATAAACCACTGATTTAACGTTTGAGCCACACTGGCATTGAAGATGCAACCGAGAATGTAATATTTAACGCACCTTTTAGAATTTACATAGAGCGATGATAATGTTCTTAATGAGGTTTGATCCCTGAACCTTTTATTTATAAAACCCTGAATAATACCTCGAGCCACACTAACACAGAAAACTCACGTAAGAATGCAATACTTAACCAACCTCTTCGATTTTAGATTGAGAGTGAAAAATCATATTAAGGCGTTTCAAAGCCTAAACCTTCAGCTTATAAATCCCTGGTATATCTCCTGAGCAACACTGATATGGAAGATGCAACTCTATTTAATAACTATAAGATATGACAATAACGGATTTGTATTTTGATGACATTAAACATCCCTCTGTTTGCTCTCAATGAAAGAGTAAATCTGGGTGCAGAGAAAAATGTTCCAACAGATCTGTTTTTTAACAATAACTGTTGTGTTTTCTTGTTGTGTTCCTTGTTTCTTAGTTATACTTGGTGTTTTACAATACAGTTGTGTCCTTTACATATTTTAGAAATATATCTTCTTAGTTCAGGTTTTAATTTACACTTGTGTACCTTTTGTTTTGTAGTGATGTGTTTCCTGTTTGCTGCTACCTGTCTTGTCTCACCCTGTCATTTGCAAATGTTGTTCACCTGTGTCTTGTTTAGCCCTAGCCAATCGTGTGTTGATTGTCCATACATATGCACCTGTGTCTCCAATGTATTGCTGTTTGCCCTTCACTGCCAGTCTGTTTGTTGTATGTAGTTGTCTGTGAGTATCTTAATGTTTGATCTAGTCTCCTTGATTCGGTGTATGTAGGCCATCTTCTTGTGCTTTTACAAGTGAAACTTGCGAGGGCCTTCCTAGTCCTTCTCGTGCTCCTTGTGTTCCCTGGTTTTTGTCATAATAAAAAAAAAGAAAACTCCTTGTATCTGAACTAGTCTGCCTTGGTCTTTCTGTCCTGCACTCCCTCCTGACTCGCATAGTGACAGCAGTCTTCATTACTTTTGGAGTCTCTCATTCTCCCCTTGGCTTGTTTGTCTTTTGGTTTGCCTCCATCATCCAACTCCTTACTTCTAGGACATTTTAATTTCAATGAGCCCCATATCTCTGAGAGTGTACAAATGGACCATTAGGGGTCCATTTGGTTCCATTTTGTACACTCAGGAGTTACAGAAATGTAAGGGGACATTTAGAACCCCCTCAAGAAACCATGAGGGTCCCCTGGACCCCACTTTGAAAACCACTGCTTTACACACATCCACTACAGATTCTGCAGACTAACTCACTCATAAACAATTAGTTAATTAGCCTTTGTCTTTATATTAATCAATTCTGTGTTTAAGTGTATTGCTCTTATTTTGTTTGAACTCTGAGCCAGGTTCACACATTAAAACTGATAGTTTTGGTCTTCTGAAATTGATAAATGACTTAAAGATATGACAATAAGGAATATGTGTTTTGATAACATCCCTCTGTTTGCTCTCCAACCATCCTTTGCATTTTTTTTTTCAACAGATGGTTTTTAACAATAACCTAAAACTCAAAAAAAGTTGTGTCATAATGAACCCTGATCATCAGTGAATCTAGTAGATTCAGTCATTCTGTCAGGGGGAGAGGTGTTTGCTGTAGACTTTCAACTTTTGACCTGCCACCTCTCCCTTAAACTTCAAATATTACCTCCAGTTTCTAATTAGTGTGAAAAGCCTGGTGGCGCAAGAGAAAAGGAGAGGGCTCGCAGGTGGAAGGTTGGGGGTTTGAATCTTGGTCCTGGTAAATCTCTATCTTTGCTCTTTTTAAGGCGAGGAGCGTGGAATCAGCCCGCCTCCCTCTTCACGCCCTCTTTTAGCTCCGGTAGGAGGGGGAGGAGCATGGGTAGAGCCCGCCTCCAGTGGGAGGAGCTTAATACATTTACATAATAAGCAAAGCAAATTTTGTTGTATGTCATTGACATTATTAGTATTATAGCTGACTTATTTGTTACTTTTTTTGACCACTGTTTTATGTTTTTTTATTGAGGCACTTTGAAGTTTTGTATTGATTGTTGTTTGAGATATTTTGTATTAGTTGTTGGAGTTGACTTTTGTATTAGATGAGCTTTGAACCCTGAACCTTTGGTTGATAAACCTCTGATTCATCTATTGAGCCACGCTGGCATAGGAGATGCAATCGGGAATGTAATAGTTAACTCACCTTTTACAATTTAGATGGAAAGTGAAAAACGCTCTTAGGGAGCTTTGAACCCAGAACCTTTGGATTATAAACCCCTGATTTATCATTTGAGCCATGCTAGCATGGCTGAAGTAGTCGGGAATGTAATAATTAACTCACCTTTCACAATTTAGATGGAAAGTGAAAAATGCTCTTTGGGAGCTTTGAACCCAGAACCTTTAGATTATAAACCCCTGATTCACCTATTGAGCCACACAGATATAGAAGATACAATCGGGAATGTAATACTTCACTCACCTTTCACAATTTAGATGGAAAGTGAAAAATGCTCTTTGGGAACTTTGAACCCAGAACCTTTGGATTATACGCCCCTGATTCACCTATTGAGCCACGCAGACACCATAGGAGATGAAATTGGGAATGTAATACTTAACTCACCTTTCACAATTTAGATGGAAAGTGAAAAATGCTCTTTGGGAACTTTGAACCCAGAACCTTTGGATTATACGTCCCTGATTCACCTATTGAGCCACGCAGACACCATAGGAGATGAAATTGGGAATGTAATACTTAACTCACCTTTCACAATTTAGATGGAAAGTGAAAAATGTTCTTTGGGAGTTTTTAACCCAGAATATTCAGATTATTAACCCCTGATTTATCATTTGAGCCATAGTTTGAACTCCTGACTCATGTGCCATGCTAGCATGCAACATGCAATTGAGAATGTAATGATTAACTGAGAATGTAATACTTCTACACCTTTGAGAATTAAGACGGAGAGTGATGTTTTTTCCTTCTGGAGTTTTTTCCTTTCTGTTTATAAACCCTTGATTCATCATTTGAGCCATGGTTTGTACTCCTGACTCACATGCCATGCTAGCATGGAAGATGGAATTGAGAATGTAATAATTAACTAAGAATGTGATACTTAACCCACCTTTTTGAGTTTAGATGGAGAGTGAAAAAGTTCTTCAGGAGTTTTGAACTTTTAACCAACGGTTTATAAATCACTGATTTATCTCACATGCTAGCTGGCATGGAAGATGCAATACTTCACCCACCTTTGAGAATTTAGACGGAGAGTGATTTTTTTTCTTCTGGAGTTTTGACCCTTAAACTTTCTGTTTATAAACCACTGATTTAACGTTTGAGCCACACTGGCATTGAAGATGCAACCGAGAATGTAATATTTAACCCACCTTTTAGAATTTACATAGAGCGATGATAATGTTCTTAATGAGGTTTGATCCCTGAACCTTTTATTTATAAAACCCTGAATAATACCTCGAGCCACACTAACACGGAAAACTCACGTAAGAATGCAATACTTAACCAACCTCTTCGATTTTAGATTGAGAGTGAAAAATCATATTAAGGCGTTTCAAAGCCTAAACCTTCAGCTTATAAATCCCTGGTATATCTCCTGAGCAACACTGATATGGAAGATGCAACTCTATTTAATAACTATAAGATATGACAATAACGGATTTGTATTTTGATGACATTAAACATCCCTCTGTTTGCTCTCAATGAAAGAGTAAATCTGGGTGCAGAGAAAAATGTTCCAACAGATCTGTTTTTTAACAATAACTGTTGTGTTTTCTTGTTGTGTTCCTTGTTTCTTAGTTATACTTGGTGTTTTACAATACAGTTGTGTCCTTTACATATTTTAGAAATATATCTTCTTAGTTCAGGTTTTAATTTACACTTGTGTACCTTTTGTTTTGTAGTGATGTGTTTCCTGTTTGCTGCTACCTGTCTTGTCTCACCCTGTCATTTGCAAATGTTGTTCACCTGTGTCTTGTTTAGCCCTAGCCAATCGTGTGTTGATTGTCCATACATATGCACCTGTGTCTCCAATGTATTGCTGTTTGCCCTTCACTGCCAGTCTGTTTGTTGTATGTAGTTGTCTGTGAGTATCTTAATGTTTGATCTAGTCTCCTTGATTCGGTGTATGTAGGCCATCTTCTTGTGCTTTTACAAGTGAAACTTGCGAGGGCCTTCCTAGTCCTTCTCGTGCTCCTTGTGTTCCCTGGTTTTTGTCATAATAAAAAAAAGAAAACTCCTTGTATCTGAACTAGTCTGCCTTGGTCTTTCTGTCCTGCACTCCCTCCTGACTCGCATAGTGACAGCAGTCTTCATTACTTTTGGAGTCTCTCATTCTCCCCTTGGCTTGTTTGTCTTTTGGTTTGCCTCCATCATCCAACTCCTTACTTCTAGGACATTTTAATTTCAATGAGCCCCATATCTCTGAGAGTGTACAAATGGACCATTAGGGGTCCATTTGGTTCCATTTTGTACACTCAGGAGTTACAGAAATGTAAGGGGACATTTAGAACCCCCTCAAGAAACCATGAGGGTCCCCTGGACCCCACTTTGAAAACCACTGCTTTACACACATCCACTACAGATTCTGCAGACTAACTCACTCATAAACAATTAGTTAATTAGCCTTTGTCTTTATATTAATCAATTCTGTGTTTAAGTGTATTGCTCTTATTTTGTTTGAACTCTGAGCCAGGTTCACACATTAAAACTGATAGTTTTGGTCTTCTGAAATTGATAAATGACTTAAAGATATGACAATAAGGAATATGTGTTTTGATAACATCCCTCTGTTTGCTCTCCAACCATCCTTTGCATTTTTTTTTTCAACAGATGGTTTTTAACAATAACCTAAAACTCAAAAAAAGTTGTGTCATAATGAACCCTGATCATCAGTGAATCTAGTAGATTCAGTCATTCTGTCAGGGGGAGAGGTGTTTGCTGTAGACTTTCAACTTTTGACCTGCCACCTCTCCCTTAAACTTCAAATATTACCTCCAGTTTCTAATTAGTGTGAAAAGCCTGGTGGCGCAAGAGAAAAGGAGAGGGCTCGCAGGTGGAAGGTTGGGGGTTTGAATCTTGGTCCTGGTAAATCTCTATCTTTGCTCTTTTTAAGGCGAGGAGCGTGGAATCAGCCCGCCTCCCTCTTCACGCCCTCTTTTAGCTCCGGTAGGAGGGGGAGGAGCATGGGTAGAGCCCGCCTCCAGTGGGAGGAGCTTAATACATTTACATAATAAGCAAAGCAAATTTTGTTGTATGTCATTGACATTATTAGTATTATAGCTGACTTATTTGTTACTTTTTTTGACCACTGTTTTATGTTTTTTTATTGAGGCACTTTGAAGTTTTGTATTGATTGTTGTTTGAGATATTTTGTATTAGTTGTTGGAGTTGACTTTTGTATTAGATGAGCTTTGAACCCTGAACCTTTGGTTGATAAACCTCTGATTCATCTATTGAGCCACGCTGGCATAGGAGATGCAATCGGGAATGTAATAGTTAACTCACCTTTTACAATTTAGATGGAAAGTGAAAAACGCTCTTAGGGAGCTTTGAACCCAGAACCTTTGGATTATAAACCCCTGATTTATCATTTGAGCCATGCTAGCATGGCAGAAGTAGTCGGGAATGTAATAATTAACTCACCTTTCACAATTTAGATGGAAAGTGAAAAATGCTCTTTGGGAGCTTTGAACCCAGAACCTTTAGATTATAAACCCCTGATTCACCTATTGAGCCACACAGATATAGAAGATACAATCGGGAATGTAATACTTCACTCACCTTTCACAATTTAGATGGAAAGTGAAAAATGCTCTTTGGGAACTTTGAACCCAGAACCTTTGGATTATACGCCCCTGATTCACCTATTGAGCCACGCAGACACCATAGGAGATGAAATTGGGAATGTAATACTTAACTCACCTTTCACAATTTAGATGGAAAGTGAAAAATGCTCTTTGGGAACTTTGAACCCAGAACCTTTGGATTATACGTCCCTGATTCACCTATTGAGCCACGCAGACACCATAGGAGATGAAATTGGGAATGTAATACTTAACTCACCTTTCACAATTTAGATGGAAAGTGAAAAATGTTCTTTGGGAGTTTTTAACCCAGAATATTCAGATTATTAACCCCTGATTTATCATTTGAGCCATAGTTTGAACTCCTGACTCATGTGCCATGCTAGCATGCAACATGCAATTGAGAATGTAATGATTAACTGAGAATGTAATACTTCTACACCTTTGAGAATTAAGACGGAGAGTGATGTTTTTTCCTTCTGGAGTTTTTTCCTTTCTGTTTATAAACCCTTGATTCATCATTTGAGCCATGGTTTGTACTCCTGACTCACATGCCATGCTAGCATGGAAGATGGAATTGAGAATGTAATAATTAACTAAGAATGTGATACTTAACCCACCTTTTTGAGTTTAGATGGAGAGTGAAAAAGTTCTTCAGGAGTTTTGAACTTTTAACCAACGGTTTATAAATCACTGATTTATCTCACATGCTAGCTGGCATGGAAGATGCAATACTTCACCCACCTTTGAGAATTTAGACGGAGAGTGATTTTTTTTCTTCTGGAGTTTTGACCCTTAAACTTTCTGTTTATAAACCACTGATTTAACGTTTGAGCCACACTGGCATTGAAGATGCAACCGAGAATGTAATATTTAACCCACCTTTTAGAATTTACATAGAGCGATGATAATGTTCTTAATGAGGTTTGATCCCTGAACCTTTTATTTATAAAACCCTGAATAATACCTCGAGCCACACTAACACGGAAAACTCACGTAAGAATGCAATACTTAACCAACCTCTTCGATTTTAGATTGAGAGTGAAAAATCATATTAAGGCGTTTCAAAGCCTAAACCTTCAGCTTATAAATCCCTGGTATATCTCCTGAGCAACACTGATATGGAAGATGCAACTCTATTTAATAACTATAAGATATGACAATAACGGATTTGTATTTTGATGACATTAAACATCCCTCTGTTTGCTCTCAATGAAAGAGTAAATCTGGGTGCAGAGAAAAATGTTCCAACAGATCTGTTTTTTAACAATAACTGTTGTGTTTTCTTGTTGTGTTCCTTGTTTCTTAGTTATACTTGGTGTTTTACAATACAGTTGTGTCCTTTACATATTTTAGAAATATATCTTCTTAGTTCAGGTTTTAATTTACACTTGTGTACCTTTTGTTTTGTAGTGATGTGTTTCCTGTTTGCTGCTACCTGTCTTGTCTCACCCTGTCATTTGCAAATGTTGTTCACCTGTGTCTTGTTTAGCCCTAGCCAATCGTGTGTTGATTGTCCATACATATGCACCTGTGTCTCCAATGTATTGCTGTTTGCCCTTCACTGCCAGTCTGTTTGTTGTATGTAGTTGTCTGTGAGTATCTTAATGTTTGATCTAGTCTCCTTGATTCGGTGTATGTAGGCCATCTTCTTGTGCTTTTACAAGTGAAACTTGCGAGGGCCTTCCTAGTCCTTCTCGTGCTCCTTGTGTTCCCTGGTTTTTGTCATAATAAAAAAAAAGAAAACTCCTTGTATCTGAACTAGTCTGCCTTGGTCTTTCTGTCCTGCACTCCCTCCTGACTCGCATAGTGACAGCAGTCTTCATTACTTTTGGAGTCTCTCATTCTCCCCTTGGCTTGTTTGTCTTTTGGTTTGCCTCCATCATCCAACTCCTTACTTCTAGGACATTTTAATTTCAATGAGCCCCATATCTCTGAGAGTGTACAAATGGACCATTAGGGGTCCATTTGGTTCCATTTTGTACACTCAGGAGTTACAGAAATGTAAGGGGACATTTAGAACCCCCTCAAGAAACCATGAGGGTCCCCTGGACCCCACTTTGAAAACCACTGCTTTACACACATCCACTACAGATTCTGCAGACTAACTCACTCATAAACAATTAGTTAATTAGCCTTTGTCTTTATATTAATCAATTCTGTGTTTAAGTGTATTGCTCTTATTTTGTTTGAACTCTGAGCCAGGTTCACACATTAAAACTGATAGTTTTGGTCTTCTGAAATTGATAAATGACTTAAAGATATGACAATAAGGAATATGTGTTTTGATAACATCCCTCTGTTTGCTCTCCAACCATCCTTTGCATTTTTTTTTTCAACAGATGGTTTTTAACAATAACCTAAAACTCAAAAAAAGTTGTGTCATAATGAACCCTGATCATCAGTGAATCTAGTAGATTCAGTCATTCTGTCAGGGGGAGAGGTGTTTGCTGTAGACTTTCAACTTTTGACCTGCCACCTCTCCCTTAAACTTCAAATATTACCTCCAGTTTCTAATTAGTGTGAAAAGCCTGGTGGCGCAAGAGAAAAGGAGAGGGCTCGCAGGTGGAAGGTTGGGGGTTTGAATCTTGGTCCTGGTAAATCTCTATCTTTGCTCTTTTTAAGGCGAGGAGCGTGGAATCAGCCCGCCTCCCTCTTCACGCCCTCTTTTAGCTCCGGTAGGAGGGGGAGGAGCATGGGTAGAGCCCGCCTCCAGTGGGAGGAGCTTAATACATTTACATAATAAGCAAAGCAAATTTTGTTGTATGTCATTGACATTATTAGTATTATAGCTGACTTATTTGTTACTTTTTTTGACCACTGTTTTATGTTTTTTTATTGAGGCACTTTGAAGTTTTGTATTGATTGTTGTTTGAGATATTTTGTATTAGTTGTTGGAGTTGACTTTTGTATTAGATGAGCTTTGAACCCTGAACCTTTGGTTGATAAACCTCTGATTCATCTATTGAGCCACGCTGGCATAGGAGATGCAATCGGGAATGTAATAGTTAACTCACCTTTTACAATTTAGATGGAAAGTGAAAAACGCTCTTAGGGAGCTTTGAACCCAGAACCTTTGGATTATAAACCCCTGATTTATCATTTGAGCCATGCTAGCATGGCAGAAGTAGTCGGGAATGTAATAATTAACTCACCTTTCACAATTTAGATGGAAAGTGAAAAATGCTCTTTGGGAGCTTTGAACCCAGAACCTTTAGATTATAAACCCCTGATTCACCTATTGAGCCACACAGATATAGAAGATACAATCGGGAATGTAATACTTCACTCACCTTTCACAATTTAGATGGAAAGTGAAAAATGCTCTTTGGGAACTTTGAACCCAGAACCTTTGGATTATACGCCCCTGATTCACCTATTGAGCCACGCAGACACCATAGGAGATGAAATTGGGAATGTAATACTTAACTCACCTTTCACAATTTAGATGGAAAGTGAAAAATGTCTGTCTGCCACGAAACAGCTTTTGTTCTCGATTGACTAACAACTCTATACTCTCTTGAACTAGGTGTTCGTGACTGGATTTGAAACAGCACACTTCTTTCTACATGTTATCCTACGGATATCATCCAATTTATCCACTGTCCCACTTTACCGGTACACTTGACTCTGCTTTCTGTGTCAGATGTCCCTTGTATTGTTGAAGCGTTCTTTTGTATATTAGCCTTCAGTTAGGTAAAGTTGAAAAGCAATGAACTATAGGACTGGATTTGTACATGGAATTTCTGTGCTGAGAGTCTGATTATTAGACCACTACACCGTCATTCTCTCTCTACAATTGTCTCTTAGTACGGTTTCTTTTTACTTTTTTTTTATTCCACGATTTTGTAACCCCTATTTTTTACACCCAGTGCCAATTGTCTATGTCAGTGTTTATCAACCTTTTTTGTGCCAAGGCACACCTGGCATAGCCAAAAGATCCCAGGGCACACCTAGATATACGGTATATATATATATATATATATATATATATATATGTATATATATATATATATATACATACATACATATATATATACATATACACATATATATATACACATATATACACACACACAGATTATTGGGCAGGTATAAAGAAACCTTGACCATTACAAATATATAAATCTTTGGTATATATATGGTAAATATATACAGTTGGGTCAGTGCAATGAATGGAGGAGTCTGAAAACCTTCCCAGAGTAAAACTTCTTTGGTAAGTATATTTGGTACCCAATATACTTCTAATATCTGATAATAATATCTAATAATCTGATCCTGATAGCATTATTGCGGACGCATCATGCGTCCGCAATAATGCTATCAGGATCATGCGTCACGCATGCGCTGTTGCCCACTACAGACGAACACCAAAACTCTCGCCCCAAAACAGTCACCCCCGGGGGAAATCCGGTGATATTCACCTGGTATTCCTAAACGTAACCTCATTAAACTATGCCTAAACCTAACCTTATTCCTAAACGTAACCTCAGTAAAACTAATAATATGGCTAACCGTATACTTATTTCTAATCTTATCCTCAGTAAAACAAATACAGGAATACAAGAACCGCTGGTCCGCGAAAAGAAATGGGGGCAAGCGTGTTTTGGGGCGAGTTTTCCGGTTATATATCGACGGCACCACGGCTTGAAGTTGAAAGAGATTCTCTCCGTGGAGGAGTAATTAAACACTACAAACTACACGGATTATGTTGACACAAACACACTGGAGTGATTTAGAAGCACTTTATAAGAAAACTAACACTTATGTAGTCTTTTATTGTTGGACACTCATCATGGCAGGTTATAACATGGGCTTTTGGGACAGGACAGCCCCTCTTAGCAGGTACGACGTTCAGGTCCGCCGTATCGACCCGTTCCGACCCACTTAGTAATAATACTACTGAGTGCCAAAGCATGTAGGCCTACCCTGTGCCCTTTTTATACAGTAGCCTACCAGGTAGGACAACATATTTGCATTCCTATGGGTGATGGTCGCTACACTGAATGGACTCGTGCGTGGCTGTCAGGCTGTGTGTGAAACGGATGATGGCCGTATCGATTGACGGACGATCGCCGCTATTGTTCTCGAGGGGCTGGGTTCACACTTTCTTCAAACGGCGCAGCACACCTCAGCAGTACTCGCGGACCAAAATTGGGACGTTTGCCAGGGTTGATAAACACTGGTCTATGTAATCCTGTGCACTACCTTCCCTCTGCCAACCTAGGAAGGCCAGGGCCGAGATCATGCCTCCTTCAATGCATGAGAGCCAACAGACCTTCTTATCACCTGACAGGGGAGAGTTTCCCTGGTTGGATGTAGCGCATGGAAGGAACACGTTATTCCAACCAGTTCCTTTCCCCTCCAACAGGCGCCCGGCTGGCCAGGGGGAGGCAGTATAGTGACCAGGATTACTGCATGTTTTTGTGAGGGTACCTACCCTAGGAGACACGGGGAGAACATGCAAACTCCACACAGTCTCTTAGTACTGTTGAAGCGTTCTTTTGTAGGTTAGCCTTCAGTTAGTAAAGAGAAGTTACTCTAGCAATTGAACTATTGTGACTTGAACATAGAATGTCTGTGTTGCGTCTGAACATTAGACCACTACACACCATCCACTCAGTCACTCAGCAGATGCCTCTTAGTACTGTTGAAGCATTCTTGTGTATGTTAGCCTTCAGTTATTAAAGTTGAAATACTCCAGCATTGAACTACAGGAGAACTGGGACTTGAACATGCAACTTCTGTGCTGGGAGTCTGATCAATAGACCACAACACCATCACTCAGTCACTCAACAGATATCTATTAGAACTGTTGAAGCATTCTTTAGTATGTTAGCCATCAGTTAGTAAAGTTGAAATTCTACCTGAGATTTGTCTTTTAGTGCTTTCGAGTTGTTCTTTTGTAGTTTTACCATTATTTCATAGTACTCCAGCACTGAACTATGTAACCGGGCCGTGGCCCGGGTTTGGTTTAGAAGTTTTAACTTATACAGAAACGTTAAACACTCAAAACTGAACAGATTCTTAATACCACATGTGACAATAAATGGGACTGCGACAAGGATTTTCCCCCAAGATTACAATGGTTTTTATTCAACAATTCATCAATAATTAAAAGTACTTTATTGTATAGAATGGTTTAAAGATCATATAAAAATAGACACTATACAACTCTTGACACACTAGTAAAAACTGCAATTAGAAAAGGTTAAGGGAGTACCACAGGATGGTAGGCTGTAGCCACAAGGAAGGGAGGGGAACTATGGCCTAGCACAACTAGGTGCCCTACACACACCTTAAGAAGAGAAGCTAAGGCATTCAATACATTAAAGCAAAAGCATGCAAAGAAGGTTGAGTGCAAAATACCAATGGAGTAAGGGGGGGGGGCACCGCTGTGAGCCTAGCCACCTAACCCGTCCAGAAGGCCACTTGCTCCACCAATCCTGTAGCACTCGGAAACGAGAAGAAAAGGATATTATTCACAGTAATTGAGTATAAAAACAGTATAAGGGGAGCTTAAATAGTTCTTGGGGGAAATAATAAAACTGAAATAAATATAAAACAAAACATAACAAAACCGCAGTGGCAGTCATAGTCTACAAAAGAAACAAATGATAGACAATACACTGTAAAACAGATCTATTGTATACAAACAAAATGATGACAATTACCTCTGTCTGACTATTGAACACAACCCACGTGGAAGGCACAACACAGGAGAGCAGAGTCACTATGGCGCAGGCCTAAAGTGTGACAAACAAAGGGTCAGCCTCAAGCTGGTAATTTAAATCATGCATGTACTCTCACCTCTTATCTACAATATACACCTACCCGGGGCATTGCACAGAGCAGAGTCAACCTGCTACAACAGGGATCGAAGAGGGAAAAACCCCTGCTCAGTGTGGCTTTTATAGCGAACCAAACAATTTGGACAATAGGAAGTGGGAGGGGCTGTGGCATGTCTATCTCCACAGAAGCCTAGGAGGGACATTTCCTGACTGGCTACAAATAGTAGTAATAATAGGACTGGGACTTGAACATGGACTCTCCGTGTTGAAATTCAGACCATTAAACCACCACACCATCACTTAGTTAACCTCAACATGTTTCTCTTTGCACTGTTGAAGTCTCTCACTTTGTATGTTAACATTCAGTTAGTAAAGTTTAATAAAAAATAAGTGCTATCCTCAGCATTTTGAATCCTAATAAAATCAATCATTTCTGACTAGTTCTCCTTAGCTTATTGTAAAGTATTGTGAGCTTAAAACCCCCAGGCATAATATTTAAACAATTTTTTTTACCACATGCTTGTTGGAGCTGTACTCCCAGTTCCTTTGAAAACTTTTGAAAGCCGGTTTCCCAACAAGATGAGTGGTCTTCTGCCCTCACCACACGTTTACGTGTGTGGCTACTGGCAATGCAACAGGTTAAACACTCCTAAAAAAGCAGGCAAGACAGGAGCTGAACTTGACAGATTAATAGAAGCTGTGTCAAACTAAGAAAGAAGAAAATAAAAGCATGTGTAAATTCCACATAATATCAGTTGGCATTATCATCAAACAAATGAATGATAAAAGAATATGAGTTATCGTTAAAGTAATGACTGAAGTAGTAACTGATATGACAATGAAGGTGACACAATACACAATAACAGATGTATCTAGCAGCTCACAGGAAGGGACTAAACAGGTACAGGTATGTGTAGGTGTAATAGGCAAGCAAGTATGCAAAAACGCAGGATAAATCAAGGTAAGTAAATAAACCCAGATGACTAATATACATGTACGGGTAGCTATTCAAACAATAAAATCAGTCCTCACAAATAGGAACCAAAGAAACCAGCAAAACAAAAAACATGTACCTGCCCCTGGGGGCACTAAAAAGCTCTGAGGGAAGGTAAGAATATTAAGTCCTCTCTGGGACCTGCAGGAGGGGTAGTAGAATAAGGGTTGTGCTGGAGAACCCAGTACCCTACCTGTGTCTGAACCGCATTCAGGGGCTGCGGGAGATCAGTTAGCCCAAAATACAAACAATGGAAACATAGACAAGACTAGCATTCGTGTGCAATAAAAAGGAAAAGAGGAAAAAACAGAAGAGCTCTCATTAGATAAATAACGACGAGTAGGCTGCATTGTAGCCTACAAATAGTTCTGTTTTTTTTCTTTTATCTCTGGCCCTAATTACCATATATATATATTGTCTTAGAAAGACCCTGCTTTGGAGGTGCTATGATGTGGGAGATGACAATATCTTTAGAGCAGTGGTTCGCAACCAGTGTTCCGGGGACCACCAGTGGTCCTTGGGGGGGGGGGGGGGTACCATGGGGTCCCCAGCAAAATTTGTTAACATAGCATCACAATGATTTTAACCACTTAGCTTTGGCTATTAAAAAATAGAAGATCTACAAGCTCATAGCGCGGCACCGAGTGCCACGCTATGAGCTTGTAGATCTGCTATTTCTGAAAAATCTTGAAAATGTGTGCATATCTTTAAGATATGTATTTTTTAAAGAAAACTTTTTAACTCAAATCTTTACTTCTGGGGGTCCCTGGCACAAAACATTTTCAGATGGGGGTCCGCGGCCAAATGAATATCAATTCAGGGGTCCTTGGCATGAAAAAGGTTGAAAACCACTGCTTTAGAGCTTGTGCAGGATTCCGCCCGCTTTACTCAGACTGGAGTGTGAAGACGGCATGGATGTCTTCACACTCCCCCTCTTGCCTTGGTGCAAATCCAGCATCTTTAGCCATGTCCACCACTCTCTCTGCAAAACCCGCCACTTGTTCTCGAGTCAGGTCCAGTAGGTAATTGGCCGGCTCCACAACAAGCGCCGCTCCCGGTGCTGCAGTCTGTTTCAACGTAGGGTCCAGCTGGTGCACCATGCCGGCAGCAAAGTAGATTGTATTGAAGAACTGGGAGTATTCTTGCTTCCCTGGCAGTTTGGAGAGAGAATCCAAAGGCAAGAATGTCACCGAGACCCCATTCACATGCATCAAATCATTAATGTTGATAGCTTTGTGCTGAGCATCTGGCGGCTGCAATGACTCCTTTCTCCCTGTATCTGGATGGGAAGTGGTGGAGTGACTCCCTCTACAGGACAGGGACCGGAAGAACATCTGTAAATTTGCAAAGGCAATGTCCTGGGCTGTCTTGAGATGTTTCCCATCCTGCTTCACTAATAGATTCTTGTCATCAGTCTCGATGCCAAATGACAGGTAAGGGCTAGACACAATATCTCCCCAATAGCCCCTAGCGGCCACTTTGTCACCCCTATTACTGAATACACGTGTGGAGAGCAAGGTTGGATTGGCTATTTGGTAGATTCCTTCCCTCATCTCAAATGCCAAGCCCTTTTCCCTCCACTGAATGTATTGCCGTTTGTCAATTACGCTGCACCCTTCCTGATGCAACTTAATGCTGAGGTCCCAGTCAAAGCTCCCCATCCTGGAGTCATAGCGCTTTCCCAGGTACTTCCGGACTCGGCCGTCCCAGGCCTTGGTTATGGAGACCGGAGCCCCGCACCCATAAGCTGAGGATGATGGTGGAGTCCGGATCCACAGCTTGAATATCCTGACCAGCTCATCGCGTTCCTTATACTTGAGCTGAGTTGTGTCAAGACAGGAATGTGTGGCCGTTTCCAGCATATCGGTGACAGACAAAGAGAGCTGGGATGCAACGTGCCTCAGCGTCTCCTCGGTCTGGCTGCGGATCTCGACGTTCCCAAACACCTCCAGGAAAATCTCAGCCTTCTCATGAAGTCCCATGCCTTCTTTAGGTATCAGAGCCAAATAGAGGAGCAGCAATTGTCGGGCCACCACCTCCATACTGTTTTCTAATGCCCATATATGGAGGCTATCTGTGTCCCTCAAACCAGCAATGGTCTTCAGAATGTGACGTGGATCTGCACTGCCAACCAGCAAAATATTGACCGTCCCCTCCTGTCTCACAGGACCTGTAATCAGTAGGTCTCGTGCAGGGCTAAAGCCCCACCAGGTGATGTAGCCAGGACCTTCCTGAGTTTGTCCAGTGCTCATTTTGTTTCTCCCAAGCCCGATGATACCAGAGGCCGAGGATGTAGTAATGTCAGTTGATCCTGGCCTAGCTTAAATTCTAAAGCAATGCTCACCCTGCATCTTATATAGGATGACCAACCTCTGGTCTGACGTCACACACAGTACACAATAATATAATATATGTTGAGAGAAAGCACTGCAAAGCAGAATGCCCACAACACTCCAGATTCATTATGCTTCACCCAGACAGACAGAATACCTCCAAACCTTTTATTAAAGTATTCCTAACCAGCTAAATAACTTTAGCTAAGACAGTCAAAAGAAGGGTGAAAAAAAGAAGGAAAAAAAAACTGTACATAGCTATCATTTACCCTTTACATGATCACACACTGTTCTTTTAATCACTTAAACCCTCTATTCTTAGTAAACCAGGCCTGGGTTGGCTCTCCTTTTCTCGCCAAAAATAGCTGATCTACAAGGTCACAAAGCGTCACGTTGCGACGTGTTGTGATCCTGTAGAGCTACTATATGTTTCCCTTAGAATAGGGATGCTAGGGTTCAAGTGGTTACTATGCTTGTTTTATGTTATTTGATACACTGGATTGATTGATTATTATGGTGCTAGGAAGAGTAGGGTATATATTGTGAGCCAGACGGTTACCCGACTGAGCCAGAGACACTGGCCCAACCGTTGCATCCTTTAGCCCAACAGGAGGTAAAGGCCGACATGCTGTTGCCTCCTGGGCCCAGCTGCAGATTATTAAAGTCAAGAACTGGAGCCTTGGTGATTTTGCTGAGACGTAAAGTATCGTGAAGTATATTCTTGGTGGAGATGGGGACGATGGGGTTCCAGCTCTTATCCTGAGGCACGTTAAGCCGACTCTGCGTGTGCGTCCTAACCCCTGAGCCTCCATTCAACTCCTTATTGATGGTGATGGACTGCTGGACCTTTAACTCCGCCTTGTGCTCTTCATGGATCAGGTCGATGGTCTTGGGACCCTGGATCTTTCGCCTGGGCACCCAGTTATTCCCTCGGAGGTCCAACACATCCTGCAGCTTGCAGCGGATCATGGCGGCCTTACTCTCCTTTAGGATGTTCTCCATCTGTTTGAAGTACTTGTCCATGCGTTCCTTTGCCTTCTCAGAGTCCAGGCCTTCTCCGGTCGTTTCGAAAAGTCTACACAGGCACTCCAGGGACTTCTCATCATGGTTTTTGAGCAGCTTGATGATACAGTCGTACACAATCCCTTCCGTCAGCATCTTGAGCTTGAACAGCTCCCCGATGAACTTGATGTTGCCGAGGGAGCGCCTCTTGGCCTTGTCCTTGGATTCCTCTAGTTCTTCTTTGAGGTGCTGTTTCTCCTCCTCCCCTGGGACAGCATCCAGTTCTTTTTGTTTCTTCTCAAATATCTCCTCGTCATTCTTGTCCTTCTCAAACTCCTTTTGGCAGCGGTTGACCAGCAGACGTTGGAAAGTCACAGAGTCTCCCGGCTTATCTGTGGTGGGGACTTTGAACTTTGAATGGCGGAAGCACATTTTAGCATAGGTCTCTGAGTATTTGGACTCAGAGATGGCTTTCTCAAAGATGAGGTCGATGACTCCCTTCAGCCGCTCCTCTGTATCGATGGTCCTATGGAGCTCTGTCAACTGATCCATTAGCGAATCGAACTTCTCGGGGGTCAGCTTGTTCAGGACACCACGCACACGCTTGAACAGATCCTGGGTTTTGACCTCATCTGGGTCATTTTCCTTGACCTCCTCTTGCTTCTTGCGGGATGGTGTCCAGGCCTTCTCAGACTTATTAAGCAGCGCATCGTCAGTCAGTGAAATGGTCGGGGTGATCTTCCTGGGCTCTTCTCTCTGGCCCTGATGTTTGTTTATGCTGGCTGAGATGTCTTGGTTTAATGGCTGTGATTGTTCTTTGTACTGGTACTTATTGACAGCTGGCTTTTCCTGGGTAAGAGGCATGGGCGTGGGCACATCACGTTCCTGGGCAACAACGTCAGGCGTGGTAATGGAGCTATCATTGTGCTTGTTCATGCTGGTCTTATCCTCCTCAGACCCCCACAAGGGGGGGACAGGGTCTGGGAGGGGTGCAGCAGTATAGTCTGGCAACTTGGGGGTTGAAGGCAGAGTAGGGGTGCATTCCCTGGGAGCTGGGGGGGGTTTCAAAATGTAGGTGACTGTAGTGCTGGGTGGGAGGGTGGGAGTCGTGTTGAGAAGGGCGTCACCCAAGGAGTAGGGCATGTCCAGGGTTAGAGAAGAGGGAGCAGGGGTTTTACCTACTGGGCCCAGCCCCAGGTTTTTAACCTGGGGCACGTTAAGCCAACTCTGTGTGTGAGAGTTCGTCCTACCCCCTGAGCCTCCAATCGACTCCTTATTGGAGATGAAGGCCTGCTGGACCTTCATCACCTCCCTGTGCTCTTCCATCTTAGCATCTTTATGGATCAGGTCGATGGTCTTGGGACCCTGGATCTCTCGCCTGGCCACCCAGTTATTCCCTCGGAGGTCGAACACATCCTGCAGCTTGCAGCGGATCATCATGGCCTTAATCTCCTTTTGGATGTTCTCCATCTGTTTGAAGTACTTGTTCATGCGTGCCTTTGCCGTCTCAGAGTCCAAGTCTTTTCCAGTCGCTTCTAAAAGTCTACACAGGCACTCCAGGGACTTCTCATCATGGTTTTTGAGCAGCTTGATGATACAGTCATGCACAATCCCTTCCGTCAGCATCTTGAGCTTGAACAGCTCCCCGATGAACTTGGTGTTGCCAAGGGAGCGCCTCTTGGCCGTGTCCTTGGATTCCTCCAGTTTCTCTTTGAGGCGCTGTTTCTCCTTCCCTGGGACAGCAGCATCCAGCTCTTTTTGTTTCTTCTCAAATATCTCCTCATCATCCTTGTCCTTCTCAAACTCCTTTTGGCAGCGGTTGAGCAGCAGATG
The DNA here is from genome assembly GCF_963280865.1 of Gymnoscopelus braueri. Classification (NCBI taxonomy): domain Eukaryota; kingdom Metazoa; phylum Chordata; class Actinopteri; order Myctophiformes; family Myctophidae; genus Gymnoscopelus; species Gymnoscopelus braueri. The sequence goes on along the minus strand of NC_137624.1, from coordinate 36,401,973 downwards.
TCGGAAAGTCACAGAGTCTCCTGGCTTATCTGTGGTGGGGACTTTGAGCTTTGAATGGCAGAAACACATTCTAGCATAGATCTCTGAGTATTTGGACTCAGAGATGGCTTTCTCAAAAATGAGGTCGATGACTCCCTTCAACCGCTCCACTGTATCGATGGTCTTCTGGAGCTCTGTCACCTGAGCCATTAGCGACTCGAACTTCTCGGGGGTCAGCTTGTTCAGGACACCACGCACACGCTTGAACAGATCCTGGGTTTTGGCCTCATCTCTGTCGTTATCCTCGACCTCCTCCTCCTTCTTGTGGGACAGCTTCCAGGCCTTCTCAGACTTATTAAGTTGCACATTGTCATTCAGTGAAATGATCTTCCTGGGCTCTTCTCTCTGGCCCTCAGATTTGTTCATGCTGGCTGAGATGTCTTGGTTTAATGGCTGCCATTGTTTTCCTTTGTACTGGTTCTTATTGACAGCTGGCTTTTCCTGGGTGAGAGGCATGGGCATGGGCACATCACGATCCTGGGCAACATCACGCTTGGTAACAGGGCCATCATTGTGCTCGGTCGTGCTGGTCCCATTTTCCTCAGACCCCCACAAGGGGGGGAGGGGGTTGAACTTCAACTTGGGGGTTGAAGGCAGAGTAGGGGTGCATTCCCTGGAAGCTGGGGGGGCGTTCAAAATGTCGGTGACTGTAGTCCGACTGTAGGGTGGGATGGTGAGAGCCGTGTTGAGAGGGGCGTCACCCAAGGAGGCGGGCATGTCCAGGGTTAGAGAAGAGGGGGCAGGGGTTTTAGTGTCTGTGTCTGAGGGAGGAGACTCATTAGAAAGGGGCTCTGTCTTGACAAATTCAGGGGTCTTTCCCGTAACAGGCTGTGGTGCTGTTTGTGTGGCAGCCATCTTCTTCTTCTTATCTCCATAGACTGGCTTCTTTGGCACAGAGTCCTTGGATGACGCAACAGAACGCTGACTCTGTATTAATTTGAGCGTAGCCTCTGCCTGCATGGCATCTCTGGCCCTACGTCCCTTATTTTTCGACGTATTTTTCCCACGTTTATCTATCTTGTCCTTGTTTTCTGCTGCCTCCTCTTCGCCTTCTCTTCTCCTCTTCCTGGGCTCTTCCATCTGGCCCATTGGCTCCTCCCCTTCTTCCTGTTCATCATGTCCCTCCTTTTGTTCTTCCTCTGCGACAGCTGCCTTTCTGTTGGCAGGTGGCTCAGCAGTCAACTCCTCATCTTTATACTCCTGTTTCTCTTCTCGCTGTTTTGTTTTTAGCCTCTTCTCCTCCTTTCTCCTGCTGTCTCTCTCCTTCTTCTCTGCTTTCTTCTGGGCAGCGGTCTTCATCTTGAATGCCCCATCATCCTCTTCATCCTCGCTCTCCGTGGCCTTCACCTGCTTCTCCGGTGACTTCTTCTTCTTGCCTTTTTGAGAGAAGTCTTCAGCATCTGAGTATTCCTCCCTCCTCGCTGGCTTCTTCGTCGCTACTTCTGGTTGTTCCTCAACGGAAGCCAATGGCTTACTGTCATCTTTATCTACCCCCTCGATACCTTCAGCAACAAAGTCTGACTTTTTCATTTTAATGGAAATACAACCTCAGTTAGACAAAGTAAACATCTTGATCTTTTATACATGTAGGATGACATGTAGGATGACGACACAGGCTGTGTCACGGCCTGGTACGGGAACTGCACTGCCAGAGAAAAGATCAGCCTACAGCGAGTAGTGCGATCGGCAGAGCGGATAATGGGAGACGAGCTCCCAGCGCTCCAGGAACTGTACAAAAAGCGGTGCGTGGTCAAAGCCAAGCGCATCATCAAGGACAAGCACCACTCAAGTCACAAACTGTTCAAACCCCTACAACGACCGCGACCGGGCAAGGGGCTCTACCGCAGTATCAAGAGTTCCACCACCAGGTTCTGGTGCAGTTTTAATCCGGCTGTTGTCAGAATGCTGAATGAGGCATAAGCCTTGTTCAGCAGCCTGACAACAGGCGGCACTGTCCAGCTGGCTGCAGACTTTTTTTTTCTGTCCAGCTGGTCGCAGACTTTCTCTGGCTCTTCCTGAACACACCTGTGGATTATACCAGGGACAAATGACTTGGACTTAGCTCCCCCTCGGACATACCTGTGGACTACACCAGGTACAAATGACTTTTTGTTGCACTCCCTCATGGAGCTACTTGCGGATTATACTAGGGTCAGTCCACCCTCAATCTGGGAACCCATCGCCAACTGAAAATGAAAAACAGCGCCCTCTGCTGTTTGTTCTATGTCTGTTGGCTCTGGGAGGAAGTCGACGTAACACCAGAGCGCAAGGAAACCGGTGTTTGTGTTATGCCTTCAGCGCATCACTTCCGGTTGGTGCGACTATGTTTTCATTCCCACTAACAATATTTCTACACGGAACACTAACACCACTTCTCCCAGAGAACATGGATCGTTTTGGTTATAAGCCCACTTGTTTCTATGATGAAAGAGTAAGTTAAAATGTGAATATCTTTCCGTGGTTTTGTCTGCTCCGCGGACGCTATTGTTAAATTAGTTTCGGTTTGTTTCGAGGGGGGAAGGATAGACGGACACGTGAATCCCGCCCACTACATTTGATTGGGTAAAGCGCGGCCCGCTTCCTGATCTGAAGGCACGCCCATGCGCACTTGTTATGACGAACCTCCCCGACAGATTCCAACGCAGAGCAGAATCTGTTCTTGAGAGATTAGTCCACCCTAGGTGGACACGCATTGACCTTTTGCACCTTAATCCCATGTATAACGCACTGACTTTTTTTGTCTTTTTATTGTGCTCTTTTTTATCTAAGCACCTTAACGTCCATAAGTATATCATGCACAGTATAAGTATATATCATGCACAGTATACATACATTGCTGCTATGCTCAGGCACCTTAGTTTTTGGGCGGTGAAACCGCCCCTATAAGTGAGGTTTGGATATTTGTACAACAAATCCTGCGCTGTGATTGGCCAAAAAGTACCCCGCCTAACCCTGCACCGTGATTGGCCAATCACAGTCTATTCAGGACTGTGATTGGCCAGTGTCACATGACACATGTGCATAGCCCTATATAAGAAACCATAACTTTAAAAAAAAAACATAAATTTGTTTTTTTTAAGTTATGGTTTCTTCCATCATAAAGAGTGTTTCAATAAATGTATTTATTATTTGTACATGATTGGTTGACTCCATTCAGTATTGTGATTAGCTAGCAAGACACCGCCCACTTCACACAGGGTGTGATTTTTGGGCGGTGAAACCGCCCCTATAAGTGAGGTTTGGAAATATGTACAATTATCTTGGGCAGTGAAACCGCCCCTATAAGTGAGGTTTGGAAATTTGTACAATTATCCTGCGCTGTGATTGGCCAATCACAATCTATTCAGGACTGTGATTGGCCAAGACACCGCCCACTTCACACAGGGTGTGATTTTTTATTATCTCAGGTACTTTGTAAATATGTAGATAACTTGTCTGGCCTTCCGTTGTTCTCTTGTTTTGATCTCCTTCCCACTTGCCCCCCACCCCTCTTCTTCTCCCCCCCCCTCTTCTTTCTTTGGATTAACCTTGCGATGGGAATGATGTACAAAAACGAATTTCACCCACTTTTTTACCTTGTAAACCTGTGATGTGACAATAAAACTGATTCTGATTCTGATTCTGATTCTGACCAAGCTCTCTGTGATAGAGTTCTATTCTGATGTCACACACAACAGCAATCGTTGACTACAACAGAAATCGTTGACTAACAATTTGCACTGACATTGGGGATCTCCATATATGGATATGTGATGATGACAGACATAACACAAACTGTTGCCTAATAACGCTGATTTGCATTAACATCAGGAATGTCCATATTCGGGGCACAATCCGCCCGCCACCTGCCTCACGTCAGGGACCTCTATATATGGGAGGGTGTCCATATTTGGTAATTATCCGAGCGCACAGCAAAACCACAACTTTAACTTTATATTGCAGATACTATTGGAAGTCAATCAAGTCAAGTCAAGTTTATTTATATAGCACATTTAAAAACAACAGCAGCTGACCCAAAGCGCTTTCCAAACAAAGAACAGATAGACCTTAGTCTATTTACAACGCAAAGTAAAGGCATACAGTATAAAGACAAAGTGCAGTAGCAACAATAACAGAACAAAACAAATAAAAACAAGGCAGTGACAAACAATCAACAGACAAACAAACAATCAACCAACAGACAATCAGGATCAAATCGGGCTGAAACCTTGCCCAACTTTGGAGTCATACATCATAAATATGTCATAGGCTGGCCTCATAAACTCCGGGTTCCACATGGGAGCCACAGTCATCAAATTACAAGATGGACGCCACAGCTAACGCTCTGCATCAATTGAGCTTACCTACTCTTCAGAAGCTAGACCCACATGTAAACAAACTCCTTGATGTCGGTCAGGTAGCACTATATAACTTTAACAAGAAAGCAAATGAATGGGAGAATACAGAGATTCAGGGAACCTTATTTGTTTATACCAGGTCAGTTTCCCCTCACCATGAATTCACCATCATGAACCGGCTAAGTACAGAGAACCTGGTGCTGCCAATTAACAAAGACATGGAGTTCCAGCTCCAGCACCCGTTCCTGCTCATCAAGAATTCTAACGTGGGTATCTACTGCATCTGGTTCTATGGCCAAAGGGACTGCCAACGCATTGCTCAGCTCATGATCACAATTGTGAAACAGGAAGCAGACCACGCACAAAGGGAATCACCAAAAGAGAGAGTGGGACCAATGAGGACCAGTGACATTGCAGAGCCACGTCCTATCGCTACTCTGGAGCAGATTCCCAGCAAAGCCAAGAAATATGAAACAAAGCTGCCTGTTACTGCAGAGCATATCAGGAATCCAGCCATGATTGATGCTAGAGAGTATGCCCACAGCACACCACAACCCCAAAAGAGCTGTCATTCAGTTGTAAAGCAGATCACAGTCGAAGAGCTCTTTGCCTCCTCTCTTCACAAGGATCCCTCATTTCCTGCCATGCCCATCCAGAACACCACTGCCCTCAGCGAACCATCCTACCCCAACCCCTCCTCCGCCTACCTCCAGAGCCATTCATACCCCCCACCACCACCCCTCGATCCTCGTCATGTACCTCACCGCCTCACAGCATCAGTCCCCTGGGGTCGGCCAGCGCCATCTAGCCCCCAGCCTGCCCTCTGCTCCAGCTACCTACGCTCTCCAGCCCCGGTGTTCAGTGTCTCCACTCCTGGTGCCTCTGGCTGGGCCCGGGCAGCAAGCTGCCCCACCTGGTCCCATGGCACTGCCAAACGCACAGCCTACATGGGTCAGGAGATGCTCAACATACTCAAACCTTCTATGAACTCTCACAAGCCCACCCTCCTCACCCCTAATGGCCTGCCCTGCCCTGCCCGGTAGCACAATGGTCCTACCACAGAGCTTCCAGAAGCCAACGGTGAAGCCTCTTCTCCAGGAGGGTAAGGGTATTCATGGTGTCCTTATGAATACACATATTTGGAGACTAGTTTATGACACCGTTTCAGCCCAAGCCACCTCTACATTAACTTACAGTGTAAAATTAAACCAAAAAACTACAACAACAAAAACCAAAAAATGTCTGCCCAATCTGACCTGTGTTGTGGATGTGATTAAAAGACAGACCCACAGATAGACAGACAGACAAACAAACAGATAGAAAGACAGACAGACACATAACTTAAAACTTTATATTATATAATTTAAAGGCTTTGGCCAGATTTCTGCCTGATCCAAGCCCCACTGATTTCCATTATAAAAATACAAAAATTATTTAAAAAAAAAAAGAGTGTATGTTCAGAAATGCATGGAGGTATACTTTGGCCTTATGTGTGCACAATACATTTGACACTGACTGGTCCAGTGGTTTGCAAGATTAGCTACGGACACACACACACACACACACACACACACACACACACACACACACACACACACACACACACACACACACACACACACACACACACACACACACACACAAAGTTTCTTATAGAAAGCTAGCCTCCTATAGAGCCACACCATAAAAACTAGCCGGGGTACTACCCAATCCCAGTGTTTCCCGGGTTATTGCATAGTTGAAATAAGCACAAAGCACTTGGAGGCCAGTCTATGGCCTGACGCACCAACTCGAGTGAGAATGACCCAGCCTTCCTCATGGTCATTCATGGTGCCTACTGCCTACATACAACGCCTTACAAAGCACTTCAGCACCATCAAGTTATACTGGGACCATCACCACCATTATTATTACCAATAAAAACTATGGCCACCGCTCTACTGGGAAACCTTGCACGTCAGTCACCATTGCCTTGCAAGGGTATGTGCGCCCACTTGTTTTTTTTTTTTCATTTTTTTTTTTCAGGCATCAATTCTGAATTCATTTGACTTGTTTCTTCCAGTGATAAATGACAACAAGTTTTCATTTTCTTCAAATCATATCATCACAAAATAGTCCCAACCAAATTGCACACATCAGTCACTAATTATTTAAAAATAAAAATGAATGCAATTTGCAAAAGCTTCCCCAAAACATCCAACAAAATGTCCCAAAAAGGGACGTTCGTCACAGTTTATGTGATTTAAATCTTTTAGTTTTTTCCAACCAGGGACAAAATCTCTACGGGACGTACTGTAAGGCTTGCTCCTGGGACCCAGGGTTGAAGATCAAAATGTTCTGATACTTTGTCATGTGGAAATACAGTACAACCCATTTCACTGGCATCTATAATCCCTTTCTAACTATGACCTCTAACACTCTTGAGCCTAAAACAAAAAGATCAAAACGGGTGAAGTTATTAGAGAGATTGTAGTGATTGATTGATTGACTGATGTACTTTATTTAGTAAGACATGAGAACAACAGTACGTGGAAGTACAAATTCACAATACAAGGTCTACTAAACTGGAAGACTCATTAAGCACTGAGGGTTGTTTAAGATGAGATCCCCATGCACACAAATCATGATGACATATAAGAGACAGACAGATATACACACTACTATACAGAACGTCATACAATCAGCTTACAGGTTACTGGTATGAAGAGTGAAAAATATGTACAAGAGAAGAAAAAATCACACCCAGTGTGAAGTGGGCGGTGTCTTGCTAGCTAATCACAATACTGAATGTATTGTCCTGAATAGACTGTGATTGGCCAATCACGGTGCAGGGTTAACCAATCATGTACAAAAAATAAATACATTTATTGAAACACTCTTTATGAAAGTCATATTCCGATGGAAGCTCACTTAAAAGAATAATGTGTTTTTTTTAATACCCTTTCCACCCACAATGTGTGATTCACTTAAAAAAAACATAAATGTGTTTTTTTTAAGTGCATAGTCCTATTTATAGGGCTATGCACATGTGTCATGTTTCACTAGCCAATCACAGTCCTGAATAGACTGTGATTGGCCAATCACGGTGCAGGGTTAGGGGGTACACTGGTGGCCAATCACAGCGCAGGATTGGGGGTGCAAATATCCAAACCTCACAAAAATGGGGAGGGGGGGTTGGGGGTAGGTTAAGACTTAGACAGGGGCCATTTTCGAATTGCAGCCTCCTGAAGGTGTATCTTTAGGGCAGTTTTGAAAGTGAGTAGGGTTTTACACTCCTTTACTCCTTTTGGTAAAGGGCATTCCACATTTTTGATGAATAGCATGAGAACGAGTTCATTCCCTTTGTTGAGCCAAATCTGGGTTGAACATGATTCGTGGAGCTGCCTCTGGTGTTATGATCGTGGACTTCGTTAACGTTTTGGAAGTATTTTGACAAATACAGGGGGATCCCAATGTTGTGGTGTATCTTAAAGATCAGAAGTTCATGAGATTTAACCAAGAAAATCCAACAGCTCTTTGAAATTGTCAACCACCATAACAACTACTTACCTCGCTAGTCGCTACATGTAATAGAAAAAATCAGAACAGAATACTGACCTGCTTCAACCCTCTACAGATTACTCTCTTACCTGGAATGATTACTGTAATTGTTCAATAGTGTTGAGGAAGAACTGCTAAGAAGGAGAAATACCCCTTTGTATTTCTCCTCGTCATTCCTGTGTGCTCAGGTGTGTCTCCAGGTGTCCATGCGGAGAAAATTAAGACATTTGGATCATGACCAATCCAACAACATGAGTGACCCTGGGCCTTGCTCCTTGGTCGCACACTGACCAGCACAGTTGGATGTGGTGGGGTGCCACTTTTAGTCCATGGGCCTGGTGAAATCTCGGTACCATTTAAAGAGGAAAAACATCTATTATCATTTTGTTCGTCTGAAATCCAGGAGTGATAAAATACGTGTGATAGCAGTTTCAGAAGAGTAGCCGAGTACCGTTTTAGGGGTATACTCTGAATATGCAAAGCAAAACAACAATTTCCCCCGCTCTTTGTATGTAAATAAGTAAAGAATGCTAAAAGAAAATTCACCAATGCTTTGTTTTATAAATAAAATAAAAAACAGATGACACCAATGGAAAAGGCATATTTTATTCCTGCTATTAGATCAGAGGAAAACATGACACACGAGAAGCCATTGTGGTGATAAGGATTCACATCACCACACATCGGTTTTGCACATATCCCTTACAGCGGTGTTTCCCAAACAGTGTAGGGTCAGGACCCATTTATGGCTTGTGAATAAATATCCCTTTATTTTTCGTTGCCTACATTTTGTTTTTAATCATTTCATTTTTCCCATTTTTTTTTTTTTTAAATCCCCAAAATAATGTCATAAATATAAATAAAAAGTCAATAAATTTGATTTTTTTTTTTTTTAAGCAGTGAAAATAGCCAATCAAAAAGGTCACAGCTTGTATCTGCTATTTTCACTAGTTTGGGTCCTGGGGAGACATCAAATTTCTCTTTTGGGTCTCAAGCTAAAAGGTTTGGGAACCACTGCCTTACAGTGAAGTAAACAACACTCAAAACATGGGGATAAACAAGTACAGTACACTATTATCAAAAACGCAGCCACATTACTAGGGAAAACTTGGGTCTTTCTCTCATTGTTTTTGCTTAATGGTTCTGACATAACCGTATTTCAACTGTGTACTAGTGTCAAAACATAGCATACTGCTGGTGTATGTGTAGTGTTTTATTACGTATATTTAAATGCTGGCTTCTGTGCTTTCAAATGCTTGATAGTGTTTCTTTACATTGGTTCAGATATTTGAGTCCTGCTGCTTTTTACCCTGCAATGCTGTTGGGTGGAAACCTTGCATGTTGCATGTTAAGGAAATTAGGGGTCAAAGAAAGACATCTGGGTTCCAATGAATTCAATGGACTTCCGAGATTAAGTCACAAGATCTAAATAATCTTCATAGGTTAAATATTTATAAAACAGGGTGCCAAATTGATGGCATATTATGGAGATAGGTTTCCACCCGACAGCGACCATGCTACTTGAAAGCTGGAGTGAACGCGTTCATTTCTACTAGATCAGTGGTTCTCAACCCCAGGGGGGTCCCCACGTGATTTGGGGGGGGGGGTCCCCACAGGTGACAGTTAAGTGACCATAATTTTTAATTAAAATTATAATGAAAAGAAAAGAAAAAAAGACCATTACTGCATCAAAAGCAATCAACAAACTATACTATAAAACTGGTCAGACATTGGCCAAATTGCTAAATAATGTAAGAAAGAGGCAAACATTGTGAAAATAGTCGATCTACAAGCTCACAACGCCTCGCAACGGCTATTTCCACAATATTTATCTGTGGAATCGAGTCAAACTGAATGTAATTCAGCCTCAACTCCTACATTCCAAGTGCTTGTCAGGGTGGGGGGGTCGTCAGTTCAAATAGGATTAATTGGGGGCGGGGTCACGTCCTGAAAAGGTTGAGAACCACTGTACTAGATTACTAACCAGTGAACACCAGTCTGAAGATCCACTGATGCAAGAAGAATGTGCAAACAACCATTAACAAAGCATTCCTGTACACAAACCAGATGACAAGGCAAGGCAAGGCAACAAAATAACACAAAGACAAAGGTAACACATCGCTGACTGAGTACTGGCCATCTTATCTGAATGACAAATGCCAAATCATGGCTCTGATGACAATTACATCTAATTTATATGCGTGATAAAAATAACAGATTTCTTTCTAGATTTTCGTCTAGAGATCCCGTCATATAACAAAGTATGAATTAGGCTTTACTCCCTGAATCAAGATACTTTCCCTCAATAAGGCTTGGGCAGAGCATACCACAGTAGAGTTATAAACACAGACATTCAATAGCAAAAAAGCATTAAGGATAGAAAGTTTAAAAAAAAATCAATTTAGTATACTGTAGTAATTAAGCTCACACTCGCATACAAGTGTTAATTGATAATAAGGAAACAAAACATGTCAGTTGAATGCAGAAAAGTGAGATAAAACCCAAGCTCTTCTCATTTGAAAGGTTTTGTTACACCCGGTCCCATTTGGTTTAAGGTTCCGTGTTAGAACCTCTTAACTAAAGATGCAATGAAACTCAAGGAGCAACGGATGCAAATTAAAGTGTATAACAAATAAAATAAAATAAAAGTCTTGATCTTTGGCTGTACTGGATACATTCCCAATAAAAAATGTCTTAAACATACATTTACAGTCATACTGGAAATAACTAATGCCGAAATGTTACAGTGTGTGTGTGTGTGTGTGTGTGTACAGTATAGATACCGTTTATGTATGATTTCATGTATGTGTGAGATTATATAATATAATTTCACAATGCCATTATGTTCTATTCAGATTCCCTGAAAGGCTCATTAGTTAAGAGGATGCCACTCCCACCGTAAAAAAATGACCTATCACCATTGACAGCAGCACAAACATCAAAGGGAAACATAATAAATACAATCGATAGGAATAAAGAAAATTAAAAAGGAAAACAAATACCTTCCTATTAAAACATGCCCATTCAAATTGAGAAACTCCACATTGCGTACCAAACCGTTTCTTTAAGTCGTCGTCTATCTAAATGGATAACACTAGACCAAAACAACAAATACTGTATTCAACAGTTTAAGTAATAAATAAAGTTAGCGACATTGCTACATGACAACAGGTAATGCCTAATTCACGCTCCGTCCGCATGGCGGCGGCACTCCTACCTCCAAGCTCGTAGGTAGGCTATTTTTGGCGAGTGACGCCACCAGGCGAGCAAGTACGAATCAGGCTTAACCCATTCAAACCGGGAACGCATCTGTGTCATTTTAAGATTTCTTTGGCCATTAGAAAAATAGCAGATCTACAAGCTCATAGCGCGGCAATTTTTTTTTTTATCGTGCAAAACTTTGAATGTATATTTTTTTAGAGCAAACATTTGTTAAATGTCTCAACAAATGTCTTAATTTTTCTGAAAAACTATTGCTGCTATATTAGTGGTGCTAAAACGTTTTCATGTCAAGAACCCCACAAAATTATATTTGTTTGCCCGCCGAACCCCATCAAAATGTTTTGTTCCAGGAACCTCCCCCCCCCAGAAGCAAAGATTTGAGTCACAAACGTTCGCTTTAAAAATATATATATTCAAAGATTTAAAACAGCAGATCTACAAGCTCATAGTGCGGCACTCGGTGCCGCGCTATGAGCTTGTATATCTGCTATTTCTTTAATAGCCAAAGTATAAAATAATGGTTTAAGTGGTTACACAGATGCGTCCCCGGTTTCAATAGGTTAAGGAGGATGGAAAGGTGGATGGATGGATGCAGGTATGTAGGTAGACAGACTGACGGAAGGCGGTTAGGAAGGAGGAAACGTCTCTCTCTCTCTGTGACGACTGAAGCAACGAGAGAATAACCCGGTGCAAAGCGGGCGGACGCTTCACTCGGGAACCCCGTCTATCGTCCCCGTCATCTTCTCTTCATCCTCACGTTTGCCGTGGTGCAGTCTGGCGTAGGTCACTGCATCACCCCTGAGGATACGAGAAGTGTGTGTGTGTGTGTGTGTGTGTGTGTGTGAGAGTGTGAGGGGTGGGTTGGGGGTTCAGGAGCAGCGATAGTAAAAAAGAAAGAAAAAGGTTATGTAGAAGGAATAAATAAAATTTGTTAACAATAAAGAGCATGTACGACAGCTTTGGTTAAAACACAATATTAATCATTATGTTATTACTGCGTCCTGCTTTTCACAAGTTAAAATGCATGTTGTAGACCCATTAGGCTTGTTATTAGAACCTCCAAGCATTGCAGGGTATTGCATGTCTTATTAATTGATATAGGGTGTGTTTAGGATAGGAACCCTCATGGGGAAAAGAAAACCAGGAAGACCCAGAAACAGCTGGAAAAGGTCTGTCGAGGCGAGAACTCAGGGAAAAAGGAACATCTTGGAAGGAAGCAGAGAAGATCGCCCCAACACCGAACTAGCTGGAGGAAATTCATAAATGACCTATCATGCTCCCCTAAGAGCAAAAGGGTTTAAGTCAGGTAAGTCAGTGTTTAGGATGAGCCATTATAACATTTTAGAGTGGGGTTTCTGAAGCAGGAGGGGGAATTGAGAGAATGGGAAATTCCAAAATCATTAATTTGTTTGAAAACATTCAAATGTCATGGCACGCACAACTGCTGATTTTCATGATAACCACATGAATCCTGAGGTCCCTATTATGAGCATGTCACATTAGGCCAACATTCGGTGACGATAGGTGATCAATTATACAAAAATAGCAGATCTAAAAGCTCACAACGCGTCGCGATGTGAGCTTGAAGTTCTGCTATTTTCGCTATTTGATGTACAATCAAGGATATACCGTTTAAGTGGTTACGATCTAATTGAATTATTGAATGTGTTTACTTAAGCAGAGCACTTACTTTTTGCCCAGAGAGGCAAGGCCATACAGGACTCCTGTGGAGAAGGCAATGGCATTCCCAAACAAAGTTGTCAAGGAGAAACTCAAGAATATGGGGAACACCGCCATTCTGCAAATGAATGACAGTCAGACAGACGGACAGACAGACAGGAACAGAGCAAAACAATTATGTCAATTCACGTATCATGCTTCAAAAATGAGTCATAACTCACGTAATTTGTCATATTGTGAGAAATGTACAGTCAAATGTGAGTGAGAGGCATGAACCTTGGCCATTGCAAAAGGTGTAGCAGGGTGCAACAGTAAATCGAACTATCGATTTATCGAAAAATGATCAATAATAAAATAAAATCGATTAATAATCAATCCCTATTTTGGGCAAGTCATAGATGAAAAGTAAAATGAATAAATAATACAAATTGTGAAAATAGCAGATCCACAAGCTCATACAGTATCTTTGAACGACACCATTGTGCAAAACAAAGAATTAAGTAACTACATTTAACTTTATTTTTAAGTGCTTCTCGATTATTCGAAAACGTAATCGATAACATCCTTGCTAAGAAAATACTCGATGGTTGCAGCCCTAAAAATGGCGTGTTCTTCTTCTTTCTTACCCACAGTAGAAGATGGCTTTCTGCCAAGGTCTGAGTTTGTCTGCACGTGCTGCTACTGCGTTGGCAAACTCTACGAACTGGCAGCAGAATGGCACCTCACACAGGAACAGCACACAGGCATTTAACCTGCAAACAGGAGAGGACAGGAGAACAACTGTGAACCGTCTTCTGGTGCAAATATCCCAAACGTGCATGTGCACTCAAAACGAGACTGAACATGTGCATGGGCAAATCGTCAGAAACGGTGTACCTCCATATTTCATAATTTTTTATACTCGTCATCTCAGTGTCGCACAAAAGTAACAAAAATAGCAGACCTACAAGTTCAGAACGCGTCGCAGACCAGAATTTGGGATGCGTTGTGAGATTGTATTTTCGCTTTTCTTTGTGTGTGTGTTTCAATGACAAGTCCAAAATAGGGATGCCAGGTTGACAGTGGTAAAGTCAGTCTGTGGGTTTGATAAATGTTTAACCAATGTAAAGTATTAACAATGAGCTTGTGACTAAATAATAACTACATTGGATCCCATTAAAACAAAGCCCCCTCCCCATGGTTTTGGATATACAGTACAAGCAAGGTTTCTGGCCAACAGTGATGAAATATAATGTATAGGACACATTTCTACACATACAATTAGCCTGCATATTAGCATTTGATTGTTGTTCAATGAAATAGACTTGACAATGAAGAACTTACACCATCCACACTCCAGCAGCAATGTTTAAGGGGCTGAAGGTTACACAGTTCCACACTCCCGAGGTGGCACATGCTATGTGGTTTGGATAAAAAATATATATTAGCAATCCTCATCTGAAAAGACTAACAAAAGTTTTGTTCATGTACGGATTGTCATTACAATCAATTTGGCATGAAAAGAAAGGTTGGAATCTTCAGTTATTTTGAAAGATGTGGGGTAGTTTCAATACTTAATAATAACAAAACCCAATGTATAATCAAAACACTGCACTTGAGTCTTTATCTAACACATACCGTATATGATCTAAAACTGTTGAACAGGCCAAAAACCTCATGATTAACAATGGCAATAACCAATCACTAGATGCTGCAACATTCATAGATAAAAGTGTTCCAAAACATTTGTGCTGAAATAGTTTGTAATAAATCAGGTTGCATATGCGAAGAGGAAACAAAACACAACTATGCATTACATTAGCATCCCCTCAACACATGGCCAGGTCTCTCTCTTGTAAAAGAGAGTTCTGATCTCAATGGGATTTCCTAGTAAAATAAAACAAAATATATAAATATAAAAATAATAGAATACAAGCAACGTTACGGTGTCATATGGGAGTCCAGATCATATAGGATATAGCATATATGTATATATATATATATATATATATATATATACATATAGCAAAAATAGAAGATCTACAAGCTCACCATGCGTTGCAACGGGTTGTGAGCTTGTAGATCGGCTATTTTTGTCGAACGTTCCCCCCAGAATAGGTATCAAGTGGTTAACAAAAGTGGCATTTTAAGTTTTAAGCATATTTTGATTATCGCGATAATATCATTAATTGCAATTATTTTTGACACAATAATCGTGACATGTAATTTTCATATCACCCCATCCCTAACAGGGAGAGGCTTTTCCTAGCTCTCGGGCACACAGAAAACTCCTCAGTGTTAATTAATCCATTTGTAACACTAAAGACTGTAAAGATTGGTTACATATTTGTTACAGTAAATACACTGTGACTCATACCATGGATACCAGAGCTCTTGAAACAGAGCAGCTGTGTGAAGCAGAATCTGTATTTCCCACGGGATTAATAAAGGTCTGCCTTGGTGATGTGCTGCCTTTGTCTGACTCTAAATACTGCCAGCGGGGTTCAATTAAAGAACTATGACATGCTTTTCCCATAAAACATCTAGTATCCTTCTCTCGCTCTCTCTGTTCTCATTTTGTCACATCTTGTCACAAGATCTTGTGAGGGTGACTGGCACGCCAGCGTCATAAACATTAAAAAGGCCATGTCACCCATGACTAACCTCCGGAAAAGCCTTTTTTCTATTTACTGTTCAGTGCTGATATCCGGTCTACAGTCCGCCTACTGTATCTGGTCATCTCCACACACACATATACAGTATACATGCACAACCAGACGGTTTCCGCATCCGCTCTAGCCCGGAGATGCACAATTTGCACATTGCAAAGTGAATTGGTCCCAGTCTACATAAGACTAACCCATGACTACTACTACATCAATCACATCTTTATTAGCAGACCCAGGGCCAGAGAAATAAAATAAAATACAAGACCTGAGATAATAATAATAATAATAATAATAATAATAATAATACAAATACACGGATGAGATTAAAATACAAATACGTATTCGACAATACATATTTACAAAACAAATGTTCCCTTTGGCACACCCATAGGGTTAGATTAGAGAGCGCCAACTATGGTGCCATTTACAGTTTAATCTAGAACTTAAAACATAAATAAAATGACTAATAAAAAGTGCTTGAAAAGAAAACACATTTTGACATTCAGGAATAGATGACAAGCCACAAACACAAACTAGCACTCTTCTATAAATGAACAGGCGTGGTTTTAGACCACATAGATAGCAGTCTAATCTTTTAGACTGCGAGGAAAAAAAAGAAAGTGCACTGGGAATTTAATAACAACTGAAATGTCGGAATTTTTTGCACTGTGAATAAAAAACATTATAAATATAAAAATGTATTTAAAAAAACATATCTATATATAAATAAGTTATATATATTTTTTTTTTCTAAACTTTTTTTTCTTTTTGGTCAACTACTACTTACATATTCCTCCCAGAACTCCAGCTATCTTGCAGAGCCATCGGTACCACCATGTCATGCCATCATCATCGATGGCCACAGCAGAGGCAGCAGAGTCGTTGGAGGTGCTCATGGTGATGGTGATGGTGGCTGCAGCAGCCTGACCTAAAGCTAACTGTTAGCAACACTATGGTGGTGGTGGCTGCAGCAGCCTACTGACCTAAAGCTAACTGTTAGCAACACTGTCAATAATTCAGATGTCACACAGAGACAGTGTCAGACACTGTAGTCACAGAGAACCACCCAGAAATAGCTTACTCACTGGGTCTGTGTGAGCTTTACATTAACCTACTTTTCAAGGCACTTTATATTATATTATAATTTGATATATAATACAAATAATAATATATATATATATAATATAACTAATATAATAATATAATATTTATATTATTTTAAAATAATATAAAATAAACGCCTGGCAGTAACGTCGCGAGGTGTTAAGATAAATGCTCTAAAAATAAATAATTAAATCTTTTGTTTTGCTAAACAAAGAGCTGCTGACGTTAGCTAAACAAAGAGCTGCTGTCAGTCCCACCCACCACAGCTGGTACAGTTGTGGCTGCTATGCTAACTGACATTAGCATTAGCAACGCTACCTATTAAACTACAAGCGGTTGTTTTCACTGACCACGACGCGTCGAAGCCGTAAACGTCTCCTCCTGCTCTCGCGCACACAAACATGCCCTGTTGTTACTAAACCACTATTAATATGCTGTTGGCATTAATCCTATTACGAGCGGTATTTGCTTTTGTGGTAGCTAATGCTAAATGCTAACGGCTCGCTTGTTGTTGTCTAGTTGGGAGGTTGGTTGGTTGTGACGTTCTTGTTCCTGTGTGGGAGGAGCTTCGTGCACTACGTCATCGTTTGTTTACATGTGTGAGGTGTGGTGCAGGAGAACAGGGGCACATGGGAGAACTTCTGGTGGAAGAATAAAATACACAGATTTTTTTTCAACGTTTTCAGGCCAAGGACCCCCTAGCTGAGAGAGAGATGAAGCAGGGACCCCCTACTCTATATTGTATGAAATTGTGTTTCAGATTAAAGTTTTTTTTTTTACTTAGTCTGCTATTTTTTCCCTCTACACCTATAGCCTCTTTGCCAAAAATAGCAGATCTGCGAGGCGTTGAGAGCTTGTAGATCTGCTATTTTCGGCTAATGTTCCCCTCAGAAAAGGACTTCTAGGGTTCAAGTGGTTAATGTAAAAAAAATTAAATCCTATCACACAAAGATTTGGCGGACCCCCTATAGTAGCTCTGAGGACCCCCTTGGGGTCCCGGACCCCCTGTTGAAGACCCCTGACTTAAGTAAAAGTATCAATACTACAATATATAAATATAAATACTGAATTCTGATTCAAAATGTACTAAGTAAAAGTACAAAAGTATTGGTATAAAAAATGTACCACAAGTATAAAGTACTCATTATGCAGAATGTGAATGTCCCATTTGGAAATACTGTTTTCAGTGTACAATATTATTGTACACTGAATCATAACAATGCACCTATAACGAAAAAACATCACATGGATGCACCTGGGACGTATCATCAGTGTTGTAGCCTGGGGTCATAGGATGTTTCGGGTCTCGCAACATACACCCTCACCCAGGTGACCCAGCCAGGGTTGATCAAGCCCCGACTTACGTCCCAGGTAGCTACCCACGGTCAGTCCTAAATAGGGAAAGACAGGGCCACTCAATACGCTTGTCCGAAACTACTCTGCCAGGAATGGGGGAGAGCGGAGGCTCTGGCACGTGGAGGGGCTAGGCTCTGTGGATGGCCTCCTGGCCAGGCTCCTCCTCCGTCTCACCAGGTCCAGGACCTGAGCGTTGCACCAGACTCCCCCGCTCCAAACTTTTCATTCTGGTGTGATGGTGTCTTGGCCCGTGGTGGTACTGCAGGCTCCCTTTGCGTCTTGCTTGAATGGTCCTCCTAAAGGCCTCACCGTGGATTTGTTGGGCTTCTTCCTCACGGAAGACACAGACTGGGGCGCCAACCCAAACTGCTCCCGGATGCCGTCTACATTCCGGCTGTCATTATTAATGATTAGAAATGGGTTTTACTTTTACATATCGTCACTATTGGGTAGAAACCAATGTCCACAACTGTTACTTTTCATGAAATGGAAAATAAAAAAAACTGTGTTCTTATGGATTGAATGTAGTTAT
The DNA here is from genome assembly GCF_963280865.1 of Gymnoscopelus braueri. Taxonomy (NCBI): domain Eukaryota; kingdom Metazoa; phylum Chordata; class Actinopteri; order Myctophiformes; family Myctophidae; genus Gymnoscopelus; species Gymnoscopelus braueri. Next base: position 36,383,515 of record NC_137624.1, on the reverse strand, counting down.
TTAGTCACAAGCTCTTAATAAAATATATAATACATAAGTTAATTGGTTTAATTATCTATAAAACCAGCAGACACACTTAACCAATTTTGTCCAATCTGTATGATAGAGTATGTTAATACAATATAACTTGTAAGATTGGGGTGGTTGTATGTTGTCCCCCTGCTCTTCTATTGAGACATTTAGATCATGTCAAAGGTCATGTCTCACCTAGACACAGGATCTGACACACATTTTGACCTGATAGTCAAGATTCAATTTATCCCCTGAGCAAGCAGGCACGCTCTATTAGCTCAATGGTAAATATGTCAGCACTTGCGCAGTAAACCGGGTTCAAATCTGGGGTAGAAGAGGAAAGTTACAAAGTGCAGCTTTAACTAAAGCTGTCAAATAATTGCAGAGTAAAAAGTGCAATATTTGCCTCTGAGATGTGGAGTAGAAGTATACAGTACCGAAAAATTGACATACTAAAGTAAAAGTACCTCAAAATAGTACTTACTGTAAGTACATCACTGCTAGTAGGACATAAGGTAAACAAAAAAGAAATTCAGCTTTAACTACTTCTTTACGGGCAAAACATTTTGGTGCTGGGAAAAGTTCATTATAAAACCAAGAGTGCATCAGTCAGCAGAGTTTTCCTCCCTCCTTTTTTATTATTAAATATATTATACAAGTTTATTCATTTATTTACAATCTAACACATTTTCCCCCAATCACTTGCTGCCATTAGTGTATCATCTTGCAGAGTTTTGTGCAGAGTGGATGCCAGCACCTGCTGACCACTTATACAGTAAATAGGTGCATTTCCAAATCTGAGAAAAGGTGTAATTAGTCCAGGGGCCAAGCCAGATTTTGGTACCACCTAAGGTGGCCGTACATTTTTGGTATTTTTGTATTCCTACATGTCTCTAGTTTATATTTTGGTATGATACATCTTCCAATTCAGTAGCTTAATGACAGTAATCACTCTAAACCGGCTAATGTATCCGGTAGGAGACACAAAGTAGAATCTTTGTGTCTCCTACCGGAAATACACCCGGGAATCAAATTATTGCGACAAAAACCAAAATATATCCATGTATTCAAGGCTTCATGGGGTGTGCAATTGATAGAAAATAAATCATTTTTTGGGTGAACTCCTCCGTTAAGTTTCCCAGGGGGACTCTCTACCCATTCAGCTATGACCACCCTAGACCGAAGGAGGGTCAACTTTTACAAGCTTATGGAAAGCAGTCTTTTTGCAAACACCAAAAATCTGAGAAGTTATCAATTGCACACCCCATGAAGCCTTGAATACATGGATATATTTTGTTTTTTGTCGCAATAATTTGATGCCCGGGTGTATTACCGGTAGGAGACACAAAGATTCTACTTTGTGTCTCCTACCGGATACATTAGCCGGTAGGTAGTGATAACTGCCATTAAGCTACTGAATTGGAAGATGTATCATACCAAAATATAAACTAGAGACATGTAGGAATACAAAAATACAAAAACTTTACGGCCACCTCAGGTGGTACCAATTTGTGAAAATATCAGTGTTGGCCCCTGGACTAAATTATTTTTAAGGTTTCTGCCTTTGTACAATCGTACATTTAGCAGCACAGCCGATAATACCTTGAGAGAGATTGTGCAAACTTAATGTGTGAGGCCAGAAAGAAAGTAGATGGGGAATTTCTGCCTAGAGAGGTAGATAGAGTTGGAAAAAAGTCAATTACGGTACTGCTACATCTCAATAATCAACTCTTTTCAGTCCTGTGTATGCCAGGGGACTCCATGGTTCTAATTGTTAGAGTCAAGCCTCCGTCGCGTGATGGCGTCTTACACGGGGGAAAATAGCCGATGTACAAGCTCACTTGTCGATCGCACTGCGACACGTTGTGAGCTTGTAGATCGGAAATGTTTTTGCAAAGACCCAGCAAGCAGCCCCACTTCACTCAGACAGAAGACTGGATCGTAATGGCGTCAGAGTCCTTCGGCTGATCCTCCTCTCCTCCATTACTGGTTGTGGCTTCCTCTTCGTGGTGGGTGTGTGGCACAGCATATAATCCAGACTTTTCCCGGTCACCTGACCAGCCTGCTCGAGCTGGGACACGATCTGCGCCACTCTTTCCATGTACGGTCCGTGCTCACTGCGCAAACGCAGCAGATCCACCTGGATGGAAGACAGAAGTCATCAATTAGCCAGACAGACATTCTTCTCGCCCACCCTGGCCATTCTAGGTAAAATTCACGGTTAAATGTGACTTTTGGGTGCCATGGGTTTTGGAATACCAGTGCTTGCATGGGCAACTTAAAGTTGCATCTTAATCAGTTTTGGGCATCATAGTTGGAGACATTTTAGAAAAAAAAGTAATGAATATTATTATTATTACCATAATCATTATTATTGGTTAAAGATCAATGACCTTTCGGTAGAGTTTTGGGTTGTGTTACCTTGTCGATCAACTTGTTGATTTTACTATTGGGATTCTTAATGTTATACTGTACATTGTCAGAGTCCACTTTTTTTCCGTTTGTTTATGTGCCAATTCTAAAAGAGTGACTTTGAGAGCTGTTTCACCACGCAATGTAAGTCAATGGGGAGAATATTTGAGAATATTTTTGGATGATCTATTTCTAAAGCAACAGAGCAACTATTGAAGATAACGCGCCGACATTTTGAGTTGTATATCATGGCAAGGCAACTAACTACACAACCTAAACTTCTACCAAACCTCTACCAAGTTTCACTTACAACTTCCTGAGAGAATTCAAGCTTCTTCACAAAAGCTGGACTTTTGGGCGATAAGGCTGCATGCAAGACAGAAACACCGTCTCTCACTGCACCCGACATTGCTGAAATCACCACCTATTCAAAAACAAACAAAAACAAACAAAAAGGAGCTATCAACTAATGTTGATTAACAAGACCAGGAGACCTGGTTCTGCCAGACCCAGACTTCACATGACGTGTCAGCCTGTGTCTATGCCCATGTATGGACGAAAGGGGGACAGACTTTTATGGCTGGGGCCTAAGGACAAAGTGACCAAAACCTGTTTTTTGCCCATGTATGGAGAAAACAGGTACAAAACATGCCCATGTATGGACGAAAGGGGGACAGACTTTTATGGCTGGGGCCTAAGGACAAAGTGACCAAAACCTGTTTTTTGCCCATGTATGGAGAAAACAGGTACAAAACATGCCCATGTATGGACGAAAGGGGGACAGACTTTTATGGCTGGGGCCTAAGGACAAAGTGACCATGCCCATGTATGGAGAAAACAGGTACTGTACAAAGCCTCATGTAAGCCATACCCCCTGGGTCCGGCAACCAGACCCCCTGGGTCCGGCAAAAATCAACTAATATTACCATACCATGATGCACCCTTACCTTCAGATTTTGACATACTTTGCCCTCTGTACTTATTATCTGTGAATATAGTGATCGTGCCTGTTCAACATCATTCTGGGGAAGAAAGAAAAACAAAGGGGGGGGGGGCATTTTAGTATTTTATATATCTTCATATATATATGAACACCATGAAAGAGGATGGACCCACCTGTCTAAGTGCTAATGCCACGGAAAAAGAGTAGGCATGTCTGGGGATAAAGAACCCTTTGGATTGTCCCTCCTCTAGTAGAGTAGAGCAAATTCTATAGGTTTCTGGAGAGTTCTGAGAAAAAATGGAAATCAACTCATCAATCAATGGACTGAAACAAAAGATAATACTTAAATATAATTCTTTCACTGGCTGTTCCCAGATAGGACATGGTGAGGCGGTGTCTAGTTATTATGCCACACATAGTTGGAACAAATCCATAATCCATAATATCATACTTTGTCGCACAACGGTGTTTATCGGCGATAATAGCCAACCTACTGTACAAACTCACAAACGCGTCGCTTCACGCCGCGTTTCGAGCCGCGTTTCGAGCTTGTAGATCTGCTACTTTTAATTATTTTGTGTGATGCTGTAGTATGCCCGACAGCAACGATATATAAGCTTCATAGTTTTTTCAGAAAACTGTTAGGATTTAGAAGGCATTCGTAGAATCGGCCTCAGGTCTTAATGGGTTAAAAAGAATCTCAGCCTACCTGTGAAGTATGTTTATTAAAAGGATCCCAGAAGTAGATGTTACCATTTCAGAAAAAAAACAAAACAATTGACATTACTTGATTTACCAGTTTATAGCAGGTGGCGCAGGCCAACATGTACGTGTCCTTGTTGAATAACACACCTTGGTTCTTCATCTCTTTTACGACATCAAGTGCCCCTGCAATGAATAGTGTTCTCTGTATTATACAGCACATAGAATCACATGAAGTATAAATACTGAAGTAATGAAGCACTATTTCTATTATGCACTGTTTGTTCAGTGACCGTTAGCCTCTCACTTACTCTCGTAACATTCTTTTGTGAATAACATGTCTATGGCAATGTTGAAGGAGGTTGGGTCGTTGAAGAATCCTTTCATACTCTGTAATTAATCATATATAATAATACAAATGTATTTGTATAGCAGTTATCTTAACAAATGTTACACAGTGGTTCAACGATACATTGAAAGAGAATAAGCAGACTTAATAAAACACAAGTCATAAAAATACAGTATACAGGGAAGCTAAAACCAAAATAATTACAAATCAGGACAGGACATAAACAAAGGTTAGAAAACAGCAATAAAATGTTGGCATTATCCAGCATCAGCAAACATTAGCAAGTCATTTGTGACCCTGAGGAAAGTGGTAATACTGTGTGTCTGTGTGTGGGAGGCGCGCTCACCTCAGTGTGTACTATGTAAACAAATGGGCCCCTACAATGGATTTTACTGTACATTAAAGCCGCAATCCATAACTTTCATGTCCTATCATGGGATTTAAACCCAGGTTCTACTGTTGGGTTGTAACAAGAGACAGCACCAGCATAGGCTAAATTGCATTTTGACTTTGATGCAATACCAAACATCTAAATAAGATTAGAAAGATTAGACTACTAAAAAAACAAAACGTAGCAGACCTGTCGATCTGAAAATGTCTCTGAACGTTTGCACCCACAATAGGGATGCTAGGCTTCATGTGGTTAAAGTTGCGATGTACCTGATCAGTAAGTGTTGCGGCTGCCATCTCCTCAACTCCCAGCTCATAACACAGTCTCATAAAAAGTGGACCAAACTTAAATTCTCCAAATGCCAGGTTCCGGTTCTCTTCATGATACCTGGTGAAGGGAACATACAGGAAATGTTTGCCCCATAGCAACAAAAGATCCACAGAGAGGCATAGTCTTAAAGTGCCTCCATCCTCATTTCACAAAGTCAAGAAATCTGAATCTCGGCAAGGCTTACTATAGTATGGCGGGATCCATGCCTCTGCTTTTGATCCCCCCTCTGGTCAATCATTTTATGGCTAGCAGGGTTTAATTTTCTTACAAATCGATCCCTGATTATTATCAACCTGTTAGCAGTACTGGCAGTCTCTCTCTCCATCAGTTTGCAGTGTTGTATGCATACCTACCTATAGATGGCGTCTCTTGCTGTCACAACGTCCTCTGCAGACTGACACAAGTGAAGGAGCAGCTTCAGCTCATCTTTCAGAATCAGCTCATTTTTCTGTAGTTTCTGGTTGAATAGCTCAAAATAGTTGCCTGTAAACAAAGGTAACATGTCAGCCTTTCTACTTACAGTTCTTATACATTTTATAACTTAATATAGACACATTTTAATTGCGTCCAAAAGTTGCTGGGTTGCAACGAGTCAACCATCTTTATATAGTTACTGTACCTTTTGATCCAGTGACAAGATGAGCAACAGCAAGTTTCCTTTGTTGAAAGTCTTGTAGTTTGACGACATCTTCTGACAAGAGATGCCTTTTGGCTGGGGAAAAGTTATGGTTAGCCTACAGTAGTTAATGATACGCTGTATGCATAAATACAATAGCTGTGCTATGATGAGTGAAAAATGCAGAAAGCTTGGATACTACTTGTGTTTAAGTCTGGTAGTGGTACTGTGGCCCAGTGGTTCTCAACCTTTTCAGGTCGTGACCCCTCAAAATAATCATATTTGAACTAGAGACCCCCCAAAATAATCATATTTGAACTAGAGACCCCCCAAAATAATCATATTTGAACTGGTGACCAGCCAAAATAATCATATTTGAACTGGAGACCCCGCCACCACCTGAAAAGCAATTGGAATTGTAGGCATTACATTTAGTGATCTTGTAGATCAGCTATTTTCATATTATTAATAGTAATAACAATGAACTTTATTTATATAGCACCTTTTTAAACGAAGTTACATAGTGCTTAACAACTTAAAATCAAACAGTGAATCATAAACAATTACAGCAACAAAAACAACACACAATAACAATAAGAATCAGTGAGAATATATGCATTCATTTCTGCTGTTAGGGGGTTAAAAAGGCTTAAAAATATATATTAAAACATTTGGTTTTTAATTTAGATTGAAAAATGGTTTTGGAGCTAGCAAACCTGAGGTCCAATGGGAGGCTGTTCCAGAGTCTAGGCACTGGCAGCCCTAGCCATGGTTCACATGACGCTTGTATACAAGCGTCATGGTGCCGAGTCCCCCAGGTCTAAAGTTGTGTTCGATTTTTTCACATTGCCATCTCTCACATAAACATAAACGTTCAGATTTCAAATATAAAGTGCTTACCACCGAGCCACGGATGTTACAAGGCGATGCGGACCGCGATGAGTACCCGTATCTCCCGTATTGTTCAATAAAAAGCATTTTAATCCCATCGCCGACCATTTTCTTCAAATTGTCTCAGATACTTTCAACCATGCGACACTAATGGTTGGGAGGTGTATTGCACTCTGATACATTACAAAACAAAAAAAAACAAAAAAAAGAAAATGGCCGGCGATGGGATTAAAATGCTTTTTATTGAACAATACGGGAGATACGGGTACTCATCGCGGTCCGCATCGCCTTGTAACATCCGTGGCTCGGTGGTAAGCACTTTATATTTGAAATCTGAACGTTTATGTTTATGTGAGAGATGGCAATGTGAAAAAATCGAACACAACTTTAGACCAGGGGGACTCGGCACCATGACTGTCATGGTATGACAGTCATGTTTCAGGGCTATGGCAGCCCTAGACACGGATCACACGTCGTGGATGAACTTCAACCTGCACTTTCACCATTTACATCTACATAAACGTTCAAATTAAAAAATAGAAAGTGCTGACCCCATGTTACAATTATATACGGACCCTCAGAAGTACCCGTATCTTCCGTATTGTTCAATAAAAAGCATTTTAATCTGATCGGTGGCCATTTTCTCCTAGAGTTATAACGTATCAGAGTGCAATACACCTCCCAACCGATAGGGTCACGTAGTTGAAAGCATGGTGAAAATACGGAGAAAATCCGTGGCCATGGGGTAAGCGCTTTATATGTGAAATCTGAACGTTTATGTAGATGTACCACGGGCTATAAAGGGAGAAAGTGCAAACACCAGGTTGAAGTTCATCCATGACCATGACACTAGTATCATGGCTATGGACGGTAGGCAGCCCAAAGCTGTTTAAAGTCTCTTGATCCAAGAAGGCTACTATATATACATACCTCCCGTACAACGTTCCAGCCAGCTTGGCTGTACAGATCCACGGAAAAGACCTTTAGAATGATGATGTATGAAGGATCTTAGGGCATATCTGCCCACTCTTCCCAACGCCATTGTGCACGACTGAACCATCACAATGAAAACAAGGGGATACTGTTGTATCTGTTAAGCATACTGTGTTAGAGATCTGTAAATAGACACTAAATATATGCATGGAAATCAAATACAGAATTTGCTTTTATGGCACACATTAAAAAAATTAATAAGATGAAAGGTAGAAATGCTGTTTTGATCATGTAATAAGCTGTACATTATTGGTTTATTCCAATATGGCAGCGCCCTAGAGCGCATGATTTTTTTTAAACCGACGCACCCACCCACCAGACATGTAATTCCCACTTTTAACCAGCAGGCGGTGCAAATGTGTTTTTTGAATTATACATCAGGCAGCAGCAAGTGTATGAGCATGATTGTGTTTGTCACAGTGGTGGAAGAAGTACTAAAATGTTTTACTTAAGTAAAAGTATCAATACTGCAATTTAGAAATACTCTGTTACAACTAAAAGTCCGGAATGAAAACTTGACTTGAGTAAAAGTACAAAAGTATTGGTATCAAAAATTCTAAATATCCTTAAAGTACAAAAGTAAAAGTACTCATTATGCAGAATGTCCCATTTCACAAGTTTTCAAATGTATAAAATGTATAAAAATCTTTTGAAAATAGCTGATCTACATGCTCACAATGCGTGCATTGTGAGCTTGTAGATCATCTATTTGCAAATTGCCGAAATGTATGCAAATGTGCTTTTTGAATTGTATGAGCATGATTGTGTTTGTCATCATAGAATACTTTTATGTTTGTTAGAGAAAATTGTTATATTTTGGACAAAATAGCCAATTTTACATCGAGGTGCCCAGTCTGCCCAGATGTCCCTAGTGCCCAGCCCACCTATGATGACCTGATCTGCCATCAAGCCATTTAGATATCATGTTGTGTATCCTGGTTGCCTTGCACTCTATTTACTTATCTATATTAAAAGGCCTGTCCTATATGTAAAAGCCTGTCTGGCAAGTTTGGCTAGCTTTTAGGAATTTCACCCAAGAAAACATCACAGATGTTGTAGTTTGAACTGTTTGTTGTTTTGTCATTGTAAGCTTAAAGAAACGAAGAAGCAGCTAGGGACAGGTTCCTCAAGTTGGTAGAATATAGCAACTTTTGCCTAGCAGTAAATTACACTACTGAAAGGAGAGCACTGTTATTGACTAAAATATTTCATTTTAAACACAGTGTAAAGATAGTTGCAAGAAAAAAATATTATTAACTAGAAAATGTGCTCCTCGGAGCACAAGTCTCCGCCAGCAGACCCGTGCTATTTTAATAGCACAGGTCGTCTTGGTAGAACGGGTCGTCTTGGTAGAATGCGCGTGGTTTTTGGTGTTCTGCAGGGGCGACTGAATATGTAGTGTCTGCATCTAAAAAATGTTCTTCTTGAAGCAATGTGTCATATGGGAGTCGTCGTAATTGACTGGTTTGTTCAAATGCTTGTCTGTCTTCTTCATCTTCATTGTCTTGAACAGTTTCAGCAGTTGATTGGTGTGTTTGATCTATGTCAGTTTTCTCTAGTGCTACATAATGTATTTGATCAAGGTGGCCAATTGTTACAGTATTAAGACTTCGGCCTTGTTCTGTGTTACTGTTGTAGATGAGTATGCTTTCTTAGCTTTGGCCTTCTGCGCCTTTGCTTGACCAATGTTAGGTGTTCTCAGAGGGACACACACACGCACGGACGGGTGATTTGGACTGGAAGGTACTGTTCCAATCAAGACTGATTGATCCTGTCTTACCTCACTTCAAGAAATGTAAACAACTTTTTGAAGTGACACACCTATTTATAGGATTTTATTTCGTCATGCGTCCCTCTAGCCAATCAAAGGCATTGGTGTCAACATATTGACACGTGTCACGTGGAGCTTGACCAATGTTAGCTTGGCTAACAATGTTTGCTCACACACGGCGGGACGAAGCGAAAACATACTCTCCACCTACGGCGGAGACAATAATATATTTGAAACTATTTCTACAGAGGCTATCTCATACAGAATGTCCCTTCTCCTAGCCTATATGAACTATTCGTTTCAGGGTACATCATATTTATTTTTACTGTTTGTTCATTATCTCCTGTTTGCCATTTTGAAATCAGATGTCAGTTTATCTTGTTACCAGAATGTGTTTTTACTCCATACACAACATGCTGACTGGGCGATCTATACTGAGTCATGTATTAATGTATTCCTCAGCTGTCTTCCACAGCTGTGACTGTGCAGTCTGTTCTCTCTCTCTCTCTCTCTCTCTCTCTCTCTCTCTCTCTCTCTCTCTCTCTCTCTCTCTCTCTCTCTCTCTCTCTCTCTCTGTGTGTGTGTGTGTGTGTGTGTGTGTGTGTGTGTGTGTGTGTGTGTGTGTGTGTGTGTGTGTGTGTGTGTGTGTGTGTGTGTGTGTGTGTGTGTGTGTGTGTGTGTGTGTGCGTGCGTGCGTGTGTGTGTGTGTGTGTGTGTTTCTTCATGTACAGTATGTGTATTTTCCATTGTCCCCTCCTTACAAGTGAAGTCTTTGTCATTTATATAACATATTGCACTGCAGAAAGATGATGTAATCTATACCACTGTTTCCCAAACAGTGGTTTAGACTTTATGAGAAATGTGCAGATACCCTGTATATACACTTACACTTTATGTTGGTTTGTTTACTGTTGAGTGAGAAAACAACGTTGCATAGTTACATTAAGCTAATCATCTGGGGACCTCCCCCCCAAGTAATTGGGGTCCCGACCCCCAGTTTGGGAACCACGGGCCTACTGCATATCGCACAGTGGGTCCTTGAAATTCAAAAGGTTGAGAATGAATCACTGATGTAAGCCTTCACTATGCTATGAGTTAGAGGTACTGTGCTGTCCAGGAGCACATGGAATGATGGATGGATGTAGGGAGGGTCTCCTCTGTTACCATAGCAACACAAGCTCGACCCATTTAGCTGAGCTTTCCTCATGGTCCATCAGATAAGAGTTTTTGAAATGTTACTTTTGTTTTATCTTTCTTTCTTTCTTTTATTGCCACGTTTATACATGACATACCATTACATTGTGTGAAGTTTTCAAAGGGCCCAGACATCCCATGACAAACAACCTGCAGGTTTTATCTGCATCCTCTTTCATGTATCTCTGTGTGGACGGGGTGTTAGGCATTGCTTGGGGTACATCATCATCATTAATAAATGTCCCAACTGAAAATAATAATATGTGATATAGTTACATACGTCTTTCAACAATATACTGTCCATGTCTTTTCTAATTGTCCAGTTTTGTCTTTATACAAAATGAAATGCTGTTCTCAGGGCTCGGGAGCTGGCCAGATAAATGCCTTGTAACGTCCCTGGTTTGTTTCTGGCTGGAGATCTGTGTTATGTCTTTCAGGAATATTCTTCCTCTTCCTTGGTCTCTTGTCCCTGTTTCCCGTCTAAATAAAGTAAATCTGACTAAAGAATCTCTTTCAGTGTCCCAGGGACAACAGTTATCGTTGTTGTGAGAGGTGATATAACTTTATAATTATTAAAACAGTCTTAATTTGGCACAACTGGACCAGTTTTATATCGTTAACCATACAGTTAAGCCCAATTAACCGTATACACCATCGTATGACAAGAGCATAAATTAGACATAGCCTAACTGTTGCTTGACATTATCATGTGTATGCCATGACAGCTCTAAATATGTCCTGTTTGACTGAGTTGGATGAAATCTAAGGGAGCATTCCTTATCATAGCCATGACAAAGTTTTGTGCGTTTTAAGATACCTTCCCTGACAGTAAAGGGCCATTCACACTGAGCACTATAACTAGCTATAAAAGTATTGTTTTAAAAATTGTCCTAAGTCAAGTGGATGGCAGAATTCACACCAACTATATAAAAGAATATTATACAATGGTGAACGATATAGAGGCTATGCGCGTGACATCATCGTACCCGGAAGTTATGCGGGACCGCCTACTGAGTGGCAAAAAACTACTTTCTGGCCTTGACAGCCCATACATCCAAACAGATGTATGGTATCTGATTGTATTAAACAAGTCTCCCGAGCTATCATGATCAAGGGCCGCCATCACCAGGTCCAATATTTCTTCCTCCGTTAGACCCGCCGAAGTCCCCTGAGCTGCCGAGCTGGGCCCTGCTTGACTGTTAAGGGACCTATAGCCTCATCTGAAGGCCCTTGAGCTGCAGAACTGGGCCCGGCTTGACCGTTATGGGGCTGGGCATAGTGCCATCTGAAGGCCCCTGAAGTGTCGGTACCACATAAGCTACTTGTTTGGCTCTTGCCAGCCGCGGATCTCGATTCATGCAAACAACTGCACCCCGGGCGACAAATGACATCACAATGCAATGACATCATACTGTCACAGTGTATTGTCCTATAAAATGAAGTTGACCGATTAACAAAACATCATTCAGCAACTTTTAGCGAGACGGCTTATATCTTATATCCAATTCCCTGGGTAATTACAGTTGGTGACACTGTTTGACGGTGGTGCTGGTGTGTGTAATGTTGCGTTGGACAGTACATCTGAGAGGAGGACCAAAGGAATACTATATTGCTGGAGGACCAAAGGAATACCACCATATTGCTGCTGTCACAGTAAGTCACAAGGTGTACCGCTTTGTAGGGAATGAGAAAAACAGTGATCAGATTGAAGTGCACATCTTCAACACAACATCTTTACTCTGGATGAAGTTGCCTCCAGTGACAGCTAGAAGAGGAGAGCTTCCCCTTGAGGTTCCCTCCTGCCGCCGGGACCACACAGCTGTACTCATAGAAGATATCATCTACATGTGGGGAGGGACTCCTTACTGCAACGTGCTTTATGCATTTGATGTCGACACTCATAGATGGTTGAAGCCCAGGGTTTCTGGAACTGTTCCAGAGGCGAGGAGCTGCCACTCAGCCTGTGTCTTGGAGAAGGTCATGTATGTCCGTGGAGGATTCACCCAAACTGGAGGACACCTGTATGACATCTATAAGTTGGACACCACCACGATGGTCTGGTCTTCAATTAACGCCAGAGGCATGCCACCAGATGTTCCACCAGAACACTTTGCCACCATCATCGGGACAAAGATGTTTGTATTTGGGGTCTATGATGGTTATGGTTTCTACTACACCAGCGTCAGAGTGTTTGACACAGAGACCAACAGCTGGCTGAGCACACCTTCTGCACCGCCTCTCCCCCAAAAACGCCTTTGTCCTTCAGCCTTTGCCTACAATGGAGAGCTGTACATATATGGTGGCAACTGGGGCCAAATGGGGGGGTTAAATGATCTGTGGAAATTCAACCCAGTGACCTTCTCCTGGAAGAAGGTTGAGCTCAAGGGAAACGGCCCTTCTCAGAGTTCTATGTGCTGTTGCACGGTGGGAGATCGTATCATCTTCTTTGGAGGACGCAAAGAGACGCAAAGAGACCATAACGCCACATCTAATGATCTGTACATCTTAGATTTCAGTCCAACACTGAAGACACTATGCAAGCTAGCAGTTATTCAGTACGGTGTGGAGCAGTCAGAACTCCCTCACAACATCAGGTGGGAGCTGGCAGCCATGACTTAAAAACCAGAGGTGGAAAAAGTACTCAAATTCTTTACTTAAGTAAAAGTATCAATACACTAATATAGAAATACTCTGTTACAAGTAAAAGTCTGGAATTAAAAATGTACTTGAGTAAAAGAACAAAAGTATTGGTATCAAAATGTACTTAAAGTACCAAAAGTAAAAGTACTCATTATGCAGAATGTCCCATTTCAGGTTTTCAAAATGTATAAAAATCTTTTGAAAAAAGCCGAGCTTGTAGATCTGTTATTTTCAAATAACCGAAATATAGCCGAAATATATAAATATATAGCTGTACGGAAAGCTTGAATTATCCTCTTTCTATCTGCAAAGTTTTTGTTTCATAAAAATCCACCATAGACATGTTATGAGCTACTTTCTGTCAATAAATTCCGTGCAGGTGATCATTTTTCTAAGTGTTGGAGTTTGGAAGTGCTCGTGAAACAGGTGGTACGCAGGACTGTTGAGTGATTTCCAACGAGCCCTTCCAAACTCCAACGCTCCATGCTGCTCAATGTTTTGCCACTCGGTCTAGATGAGCCGGGCGTGTCCCGGTGGAAAAGTGACGCATGTGCATACTCTCTATTCACCTGTTTCCTAGGCTGTGTGTTTTCCACTTCCTGTCGATTTCATTGGATATCATTGGTCATCTGACCAGTTTCATTGGATTTCATTGGATCAAATCGACAGGAAGTGGAAAACACAGCCTAGGAAACAGGTGAATAGTTATCTTGTCATATTTATAGTTAGTGCTCAGTGTGAATGGCGCTTAACACCTACTATCCTTTTCCTAATAAACATGGAAAAGTTAACAATAAATTACAACTAGCACTCTGTATATTATAGCAAACAATGCAGTTTTCATGAACTTGTACGTTAGCCAGCTGTTATACCTGGTTAATATAATTTGGTAAAAATAGCCAGCTTGTAGACGAGCGATTTTTGGTGACTGATGACTGAACATTGCTAATATTCTAGAGTTCTAGTTTGAGGGAAAAACAAAAGCAAAGACACAAAATAATATTCCATATCAGATTTTTATTGTGGTTGGTTTTGAAGGTTTATTCATTTTTTTTTAGTAGGGGGTCACTTTACATCAAATTTCCCATTAAGGGTAGATGAGGTTTTGCACACAACATCAGAAAAGCACTAAGTCATATTTTCACTTGGAAACTAATCGCTAGAGAGGTTAGATATGAGTTTGGGAAAGGGAAGGGAGGATGCAAGACCACAAGACAAATATACAGTATACCACACACAGCTGCAGACAACCATGATTAACAATCGCCCAAGAGAAAGAGATAAAGAGTGATTAATAAAGATTTATATAGACAGATTGTTGAGATAGAAAAGGGAGAAAGAGAGAGACAGCTTGTAGGTGTGTTATTGATTTTGACGTACATGCTATAGAGATTCTATCGCAGGAAAAAATGGTATATGGCAAAAACCTGATCAAGGCTTTCCAACCAAACTGGCAGTGCTGAGAACAACTGTTATTGGTCCTTGATACTGCAAGCGTGGCTGGAATCCCTTGATCCTATTTCTGCTCCAGAGGATAATTCCATGTCAGTCAGTAGGTGATATTTTTGCTCAGAACTCCTTCTCAACAGAAGGCAGAAACCTGATATAGATAAATGAAATACATGGCCAGTTCCACGAGTAAACTGACCAGTGCATAGTACCAGAACCTGCAACAACTTTGTGTTAACTGCTTGCGTTTGTCAGTTTGGCTGAAGGCGCTGCAAAGTGGCTGGCCTGCTAAAGTTGATCTGTGGGCTCTCTGCGTTGTCACCCGTTTGCGTCACGTAGGTTTTAAAGTGTATTCTCTCTTCAATACAAAGCAGTCAGTCAGTCAGTCTGCTTCTTCTGTTCTACTGGTTTTCTGAATGCTTAATTTACTCTCCATCGCACAATCGTTTCTGCATGGCGAAAATAGACGATCTGCAAGATCACCACGCATTGTACCGCAGCGCATTGTGAGCTTGTAGATCATCTATTTTTGGCACACGGCACCATCGCATGAAAAAGTATAACTCAAGCTTTCCAGATATATAAGAATGTTAAGGGAGAGACAGAATAAAATGGACGATGTTACTAGCAGACTGCTTGTACTTTTAACTAATACAATGCCATGGACAACAATAGCTGGAATTAGCACACAATGCTGCAGTACAGCTCGTGGTTGCTGAAATGCTATACTTAGTCAAGTTACTTAGTCAATGCTTAATATAGTTTCTCAAGCCTATAATTGTGGAGTCCACATGGTAATTCTGAGCAAATTTGATTTCCTTTAAAAAAAAAGAAAAGAAGAGAAGAGAAGAGAAGAGAGAAGAAGCAATCCAGCATCACATTGCTCATGCGCATTTCTTCCAACCATTCACCCTGCCACAAAGCTATTTATAATTATAGTACAGTGCTTTAGAAAACAAGAAGCCATAGTAAAATATTCTGCTTGGGAAAATGCTAGTGGCCTCATAGCTCAGCAATTATACACAAAAAACATGGCGTTAAAAAGATCAGATCTGGCACATGGCTACACAGTTGAAAAGGAGTGTTCATTTAACTCTGAAAGTGTAAAAAATGAGCCTGTTGTTCGTGGGAGGGAAGCCAGGCGAGGAGCGGCCATCACTGTCACTGCACCAAAGACTCCTACAGGCTGCATGGGGCAGTGCATGCCAGTCAGCACAGGGCATGTTGAGCAGTGGTGGTTCCCAAACAATGGGTCGGGACCCAGTTTCGGGTCACGCGACCAATATTTTAAAAATAAAATGTAATAATTTGAGAGATTTTCCCCAAAAAATAATTCTCTAAATTCTTTCAAACATTAGAAGAAAAAAAAACTGTCCGATCTTTTTTTCTAATTTCTGAAAGAATTTAGAGAAAAATGTATTCGAACAAAGAATGAATTTTAAAAAAGCATAAATAAATACAACATTTGAGAATTGGGGGGCAACTAAGCAAGTAATTGGTAACTCTAAAGAATTACATTAAATACAAATAAACCTGTAAGGATCCATTTGTACACTTTCAGAGATAAATTAACATTTCCTTTCCTGTGTAATTGCGAGTTCTGAAACAACTCTGAAGCAACAAATTAAAACAAAACTAGAAAGTTATCTTCTACAGTATAAGTTTGTTTTAAATCAAGCCTAACCTTTGGAAATAATAAATACATTTCACAGATGTGATACAGGCAAAATCCTACCCTCATAGCTACAAGCTATCTCGGTAGCGGAGCATAATAAATTAACATATTAATCAACAGTCATACACTATAAAAAAAGACCAGAAACAACATAACTCGCACACACACACACACACACACACACGCGCACACACACACACACACACACCCACACGCATACACACACACACACACAAATAAATAAAAACTGTTTCCCATTAGAAAGCACATTGCCTTGCACATAATATGAAGTCAGACGGCCATAATGTTTCATGATAATAAGTTAAAGTATCCCATCGATTTAATTGAATTTCCCACCGCTCAACCATACGTGTACATCCCGCTGGCATTCATAATATTAAGCATGGCATCTCTTACACGGTGCTTTGTTTATTACGTTCTAATTAGGTCTAAGCGTACGTACGTGACTGCTATACTGCCTGCTAGATTAAGTGCATCAATTCTTTTTACATTCATTTAGACTCTAAGGCAATAACAGATAAACAGGTTAGTTGTGATCCTTTGGTGTGAATATTAAGGATCATCCAAACATATTTACGGTGTTTATTATTAAATGTTTTAGTTTTGGAGTTCAGATTCATTGTTGTTTACACACTAACAAACATTTTGATATTCATTCCATAGAGTCCATGTCCAGTCTACGTGGGAATAGATGGAAGTAACTCGATTTAGGGCCTTAAGTTAAGTGTGCCAGCGCTAGTATAACCAGATCAGTGTTAGCAATACAAGATTATGAGGCCAGGATCATGTTTTAGTTTTCATTTAGTCCCCCCCCAATACAATCCATTTACATCCAAAACATCTGATTCCACCATCAGGAGATGGTCTTATTTGATTCTCTTCTGATGTCTTTATTATCGTATTATATAGTTAATTCATAGGCCAAACTAAAGAGAATAGGCTGTCCTCATTCAAGTTTATCTATTTGTATACTTTGCTCTGAAATAGTATACATTTTCTAAGCATATACGTTTATCACATGTCCCTTCTAGTTTTGCATTATGCTGTATGAATCATAATTAACATCAGGAATAACGGTTCACTTTCACCTGTTCTTTGCAGTGGTTCTCAAAGTAGGGTCCAAGGACCCTCTGGGGGTCCTTGAGGGGGTTCCAGATAGACCTTTACAGGTCCGTAACTCTGAGAGTGGACAAATGGTGTTTTGCCAATGACCGTTACCATACCTTCTTCTGATTGGTTGAAATGAAAGAACAGGAACTGGCTGTTTTTCTACCCCTTTTTTTTTCGCCGACAAAGTACAGTTTTTGTCTGCGACGGAGGTGTGCCGCCTGAAGCCGACTTGAGCCAAGCGAGTCGCCGTGCCGAACGTTGCGAAGTCTGCTTCAGCCGACTCAACGCCGTTCGAGTTATGTCCCGATAGGAACGGAATCATAAATCATGTTTTAGGGGTGAGCGTTCAGCAAACAACTGCCAATCAAAGTGACCACTAGCCAATCACAGCGCGTATTTTCCGGGACTTGTCAAAACACTGTCGTAGATTTGTATACACGCCTCTCAAGAGTTATGGGGGTCTGTCTGTACACTCTCAAGAGTTATGGGGGTCCTTGAAATTAAACCGTTTTGAGAACCACTGGGTTTAAAGGGATCCCTTAACGCTGGACAGAGTTCTTACAGCTCTATCTTACACGCTGGGAAGGACTCGTCCTGCATCACCACAGTGCTGCTGCTGGCCAGCACCATGATGTTCAGCTCCTGCTGCTTGTCGTGGGTCTCCTGGTACCACTCTCTCATCACGTCAGAGTCATGGGTTGGAATGAGGGTCACCTGTGTACGAGGGAGAGGGGGTGGAAAACACACAGGTGTAAGTGAAACGTTTGTTCAAGATCAGTGGTGTAAAGTAACTAAGTACATTTACTCAAGTACTGTAGCCTACTTACAGGTAAGTACAATTTGGAGGTAGTTTTACTTTACTGGAGTATTTCCAATCGTCTATACTTTTACTTCTACATCTCAAAGGCAAATATTGTACTTTTACTCCGTTACAATTATTTGAAAACTTTAGTTACTAGTTACTTTGCAGATATACATTATTACATTATAAAACATACATTAACCACTTTAGTCCTATTTTATACCTCGGCTATTTGAAAATGGACGATCTACAAGCTCACGACGCGGCGCATCGCGACGCGTTGTGAGCTTGTAGATCTGCTATTTTCAAACATTTCAGTACTTTTACTTTTGGGACTTTAAGTACATTTTGATACCAATACTTTTGTGCTTTATTTAAGTACATTTTGAACACCAGACTTTTGCTTGTAACAGAGTACCTCTACATTTCAGTATTGATACTTTTACTTAAGTAAAACATTTGAGTACTTTCTCCACCACTGCTGACAAAGATATTTGTTCTGCAATGTCGTTCCTACGACACGCCTCGCTACTCGGCTTTTGCGGTCCGGTCCCCTGGGCTTTGGAACGCCCTCCCTGAGGATCTGAGGCGAGCACAATCTGTGCTTCCTGTGTGTTAAGTGTTTCTCTTAGGTCTATCTGCCTTTAATTGGCACCTCTACTGCTGTATACAGTTCATGCTGTTGACAATGTGTTGTTTATTGCTTGGTTGTCTGCTGTTTTGAACATGTCTGTAACATTGTTTAGAAAAGCGCCATACAAATAAATCCATTATCATTATAAATGATGCTGTGCTTTCACATGCATGTGCTACTGTACATTCTTGCTAACGTACACATTTTTTTGAATCAAAATAAAATTGTTCCTCGTTATCCACCTACACTGAACATTCTGTGCATCTCAAAATGAATGCCAAAACTTAACTAATTCCGAGCGCTGCTTTTATTTTTACATTGTGCTCCATTCCTGGCAATTAACACATCAACATCTGTCAATAATCGGACGATCATGTACATTTTAAATTGTGGGAAGCCAAATTCATGAACACGATTAAAATTCAATTGATTGTGCAGGCCTATAATTATTCATAAAGAATAGGTTGTGGCTCCTGAACCGGCATCGGCACACACGCTCTGAATCCATGTTTGAGGTCACACAGTGTCATTGGCTAATCGGCCTCCCAGATCTTTACTCTGACCTTTTAACCGCACCAACCCATACCTAAACATACCATCTCTAACCCAATGCCGAAAACACAACAATTTAACTTTATACCTAAACTTAATATCTCTAACCTAATGCCTAAACATAACCTTTTCTAACCTTAAGTCATACCTAAACGGAACTATCTCTAACCTAATGCCTAAACACAATCATTATTTAACCTCATACCAAAACTCAACCGTCTCTAACCTTACTGCATAAACAAGACCTTTATTGGCCTATACTGCGGGTGCTTGGTGGCTCAGCCAGAAAGTGCACAGACCATTATGCTCCTTGTGAGCATTATGACCCGGGCACAAACATTATTAACTTTCTAGCTAACCATCTCCAACCCAATGCCTAAATACAGTACAGCCAGTTGTTCGTATTGTTGTTGTTATTATTGTTGCTATGCATCTCTCTCTCTCTCTCTCTCTCTCTCTCTCTCTCTGATGACTGCCCACGGCAGAGCCAGGTTCTGCTCAACATTTATTCCTGTTAACGAGAAGGTTTTCCTTGCTGCTGTCGCTAAGTGCTTACTCATGGGCGAATTGTTGGGTCCCTGTAAGAGTGCTAATGGTCTTGGCCTGTTCTGTATGCGTCTTGAGGCAACTTGCTTTGATATCATTTGGCACTACATCATTTAAAAATGACTTGACTTATACTTAAAACATAACCAACTCTAACATAATTCCCAGACAATACCTAAACCTAATTTACTGTTACTGTACATCACAAGACCTCAAAAACAGCTCTGCTTGGCACTGGCTGTTTTGTGCAGTGAATCGTGGATATGGTTCTGCCAGTTCAGAAGCCACTACATAAAGTTTTATCACAGCGTGACATATTAGATCACATCGCATCATATTGGCAAACATTTATTTAGGATAAAGGAATAATATTTCATGTAACCGAAACACCACAGGCGATGGCAAGATGTTTTATCACACCATCACGTCATGGAAGTGATAATATGGATTGTCCCGACGTCAAAGAAAAACCCATAAACAGTGAAACTGAAAACTCAGCCAACAATAGTCTGCCTAAATTATTCAGATGAAACTCTATCATCATGATGAAACTCTATAACGCCAAAACAAATCTGCCCGTTATGCTTTGTGAATAAACCATAGACTATTTTGTGTAATTTTACATTCAAAATAACAACAAAAATGGAAGCAGACAAAATGTGTTTCTTGCCAAAGAAACAAAAAGAAACATGGCGCTGATTATTATAACTGGCTTACAGTGGTGTAAAGTAACTAAGTATATGTACTCAAGTACTGTAGTTAAGTACAATTTTGAGGTATTTCTACTTTACTGGAGTATTTCCAATTTTCGGTCCTTTTACTTCTACTCCACTACATCACAGAGCCAAATATTGTACTTTTGCTCCACTACAATTATTTGAAAACTAGCTACCAGTTATTTTGTAGATTTCGATTATTATTACAAAACCACTTCAGCCCTATATACATTTCGGACATTTGAAAATAGCCGATCTACAAGCTCACAATGCGTCGCTATATGACGCATTGTGAGCTTGTAGATCTGCTATTTTCAAAAGATTTTCATGCATTTTATACATTTAAAATCTTTGTGAAATGGGACATTCTGCATAATGAGTACTTTCTACTTTTGGTACTTTAAGTACATTTTGCTCAAGCACATTTTGAATTCCAGACTTACTTGTAACAGAGTATTTCTACATTGCAGTATTGATATTTTTACTGAAGTAAAAAAATCGAGTACTTTATCCACCACTGCTGGCTTATCGGAACCACCTCACCTGTGTGTTGTTTCCCCACTGGGCCTTTCCTTCCAGCAGAGCATCCAGGACAGCCTTGCTGGGCTCCTGGGCGGTCTGGTCGTTGCCACTGACCACGTAGTAGGAGGACCGCACCCGTTTGAAGAACTCTGCGTCCACATTTTTGGCGCTGCAGTGATTGGGGATGTAAACCAGGTCCATGTACATAGGAGGGCAGTTGGGCACGGACGCACCGCCGGATGCCTTTCCACTGCCTGAACCTAAGGCACAAAGAAATACAAAAATAATAACATAATGGAATTGTTTATTTAACCCATTTAGACCTGAGGCAGATTCTGTCTTCTGAACAGCTTCCTGAAAATACTTATGTTGATGTTGCTGCTTAAACCTTTTCATGTCAAGGACCCCCAAATTATAATGTATTTGACCCCCATCTGAAAATATTTTGTTCCAGGGACCCCCAGAAGCGAAGATTACAGTAAAACATGTCTGCT
The DNA here is from genome assembly GCF_963280865.1 of Gymnoscopelus braueri. Lineage (NCBI taxonomy): Eukaryota > Metazoa > Chordata > Actinopteri > Myctophiformes > Myctophidae > Gymnoscopelus > Gymnoscopelus braueri. The sequence goes on along the minus strand of NC_137624.1, from coordinate 36,361,750 downwards.
TTAAAAAATGAAAATATCCAAAAATGTGCACAAATGTTCATGACTTTTCAAAAATACCAGATCTACAAGCTCATAGCGCGGCACAAAGTGACGCGCTATGAGCTTGTATATCTGCTATTTTTTAATAGCCAAAGTATAAAATAACAGTTAAAGTGGTTAAAATCTAAAAATCCCACAGATGCTTTCCCGGTTTTTAATGGGTTAATGCACTGGTTCTCAACGTCGGGTCGGGGACCAACAGGGGTCCAAATGGATCCCTTAGGGGTCTGTGACTGAGAGTGTACAAATGGAAGCAAATGGTCCATTTGGTTCCATTTGTACACTCTCAGAGTTATTAACACTGAGGATTGTACAGTATAGATTGGGGTTACAGTATAGTTTAGGTCAGTGATTCTCACCCTTTATACTGTAATTGCAATGACCCTCAGTTTAATATGAAACGGACCACCATTTGATAACATTTTCATCTCCGGGACCCGAATCTACGCGGTGAAATCCTCAGTGTTAATTTAACTCTGAGAGTGTACAAATGGAACCAGATGGACCCATATGGGTCCATCTGGTTCCATTTGTACACTCTCAGAGTTACAGTACCCTACATTGAGAAGCAGCGATTTTAATGTATTTTATAGCAGTGGTTCTCAAACCTTTTCACGTCAAGGACCCCCAAAATGATATATATTTGGCCTCGGACCCCCATCTCAAAATATGTTGTTCCAGGGACCCCCCCAGAAGCCATGGTTGGAGTTACAAATGTTTGCTTTAAAAATATATATATTCAAATATTTGCAAACATTTTCATGTTTTTTCAAAACTAGCAGATCTACAAGCTCGGTGCAGCGCTACGTGCTTGTAGATCTGCTAGTTTTGAATAGCCAAAGTATTAAATATGGTTAAAGTGGTTCAAATGATTGTGAAGCTATATTAACACATTTTGCTGGAGACCCCCTGGTATCCCCCCCCCACACACTTTGAGAACCAATGTTTAACAGAAATCTATACATAATCATGAAACTTCATTGGACGCAAAGCTCACCCGAAGTGGCACTCTTCACACCCCTGGAGGCGGAGGTATTGGTTGCGTTCTTTGCGTCTTTCCCTTCTCCCACGCTCTTCTTCGGGGAGGAGGCGGTCTTCGAATCCTTGACTTTGGACAGTCCCCCCTTTCTGGCCGGCGAGGAGGCCTTCTTGGTGAGCTTCTTCTTCTTGGTGAGCTTCTCCGCTGCGTCGGCTTTGGCGTCCTGGTTCTTCTCCTCGGCCTTCAGGGCCTCCGGGTCCACCATGCAGGCGTCGGGCTGGGCCGCAGGCGGGGCGGGGTCCCTTGCCGCCATGGGAGGAGGATCCGGATGCCTGTAGGTCAGGGTTCTGTCCGTGGGAAGGGTCTCGGAGTCGTCCTCGGAGTCGATGTTGGCGTCGGCGGTGATGGAGGGGCACTCCTCCGTCCCCGGGGGAACGTCGGAGTCCGTCTGGGTGGGCGCCGACTCGCTGATGGAGGTGGGCGGGGTCTCGTCGCACTGCTTGGCGGGCAGCTTGCCCCCGGGAGGCGGGGGTCCTCCCGCGGACTTGGTCAGAAGCTTCTCTTCGTCCAAAGGATTCTCCGCGTTCATGAAGTACTCGAGCGGGCTGGGGTTGATGAAAGACGGGGACAGCTCTGTCTTAGGGTGACGGTACTCACACGAGGAGACCAGACAGAGGTCCACGTCTGTCCTAGACTGGGGAGAGGGGCTTTTCTTGGATGAGTCAGGGTGCCTGGAGTCTGGTAGATTGGAGGAGAGAGGCAGATATGATGGGGATGGAATATTACGGCCGGTAGGGGATTTGGCCTGAATAGGAGAACCCTCACATTTAAAAGGATTAGTCTCCCGAGCTGGGGAAAGTGCCTCTCCGTTAGATGGGGAAGGTGAATGGGAGAAACCTTTTGGAGGTGAGGGTGACTTATCGTATTTTTGCTGTGGGTCAGATTTATTTGCATTATCCTCCACAGACAGCAGTGTTGGGCTGGCCTCAGTTTTATCTTGGGGACCTCCTAACACTGGTGATGCGTCACCGGAACGTGAAGGGGATGACATCTTTGGAGGTGAGGGTGACTGATCATATTTCTGCTGTGTGTCAAATTTCTTTGAATAATCCTCCACAGACAACAAGGTTGGGCTTCCATCAGTTTTAGTTTGGGGACCTCCTACCACCGGTGATGAGTCAGTGGAGACAGGGGAGTGGGTCATGGAGGCCATTTTTGGTGTGACTGGAGACTTCTCTGCCAGCTGCGCTACGCCTGGTGACATCGCTGCCATGTGGCAGGGCGTGGTAACAGAGGGAGTGGACTGGGATCCATCGGAAGGGGAAGCAGAGGCTGCACGGCCTGAGTCGCTCTCTTTAAATAGAATTGAACTATGCAGGGCAGCTGGTGTTTTAATTTCGCTTCCTTCTGAGGGGCTGTAGTCCACTTCAGTGGGGCCGTTCTCAGTAGCACGTATGCTGGTTCCCAGAGACGGGTGCTCTGGCGACTGCTTACTGAAGTCAAGAGCTAAGGAATGGTCAGGGGACTCCTGTCCAAACTCTAGGGACATGGTTGATTGCTCTGGGGATTTTGTGTCCTGGCTCTCTGGCCTGTTTTTTGTCTTTGGTGAGATATCTGGGGAGATGGACATGGGCCTGGGGCTGTCCTCTTTGGATGGGGACCCCTCGACCTCATGGAAGGTGGTCGGGGTCTGAGCCACAGAGACAGAAAAGGAGTCATCCACCTCTGTTGAGTGAGGAGAGCCCACCTCGGCATGTAGGGAACGGGAGTCTGTTGCGGGCTCTGGGAAGGAGTTGGTAGCTAGAGAGACAGTGGATGCTGCTGAGGCTAGATGTGAGAATGTGTCCTCTGCTACTGCCTCCTCCAATGGGGTGCCTGACTTGTCGGATGTGGTGCCCTCTGATATTGACATTTTACTTTCTTCTTTGAAACCGGCAAAAGGATTTGTGTCTGGTTCATGCTTTGTTACTGATGCACAGGACAAAACCAAATTACCGTTTTCTCCATTCGTCTTGTGATCGAAAACAAAAGGTGACCCTTCTTTCTTTGTTGGGGATTCTGCACAAGGTGCAGTGGGGCTTTTGGGAGGGGACCCCATCTTCGCCCTAGGGAAGGAAGGCCCATCTACCGGGCTCACTCTGCTCGAATGGTCCTCTTTATCACTTGTGACCTCTACAATTGTGGGACCTTCATTTCCCTCTGTCACAGATGGCATAGCCCCAGCTTTCTCTTCCACTGGGGATTGATAGTAGGGCGTGTGACCAGAGGATCGGGGCGAGTTTCCCCCGTCTAATGCCCTGTCAATTGGGCTGTGGGGGGAATCGGCTGATACCATGGCTGCTCCTGCCAGTGTTGTGCACAGTTCTATTGGTGCAGCAAAAAGTGACGGAGCCTCAAAAGTCCTCTTGTGATCTCCTGAGGGAGAACGAACAAGGGGTGTCGTGGTGGAAAAGGAGCTGAGTCTGGTTGTGTCATGGACATTTGTTTTAGATGTCTCCTGATCGAACTCCAGGTCCCCCACTGTCTCGCCTGGCCCTGGGGGAAACGCCTTGCAGAATTTATCCTCCTCTAGTGACGAAGGGGGAGATATTGTGGAAGCAGAGTGCTGGTAGTCTCCGCCCTCTGTGAGAGCACTTTTTGAGTGGTCTGACTCAGGACCATCCTGGAGTGGAGAGAGACGCTTCCGCATGTCAAACTCCCTGACAAGGTCCTGGGAGGGAGAGTCAGTGTCATCATTGGTGGTTTCATCACTAATGTCCTTGGGAGTCAACATCTCATCTATCGGTGTAGGCACACTGGAGATCTCCATAGTGGAATGGGTGTGTCCAGAGGTAGCGGTGAACTCTTCAGGTGGCTCGTCTCGATTCTCATCATCCGAGGCAGTTTCACCCTCAAAGCCAACTGGGAACATTTCATCATGAATAGATGCAGCTGGAGAAACAGGTGAGGACACTTTCAATGCGGTCGATACCATCAGAGCATTTCTCTCTATCTCCCTTTCATCAATGGTCTTATCAGCTGTGTGTTCATTAGCCTTGTCATCAATGTCTGCACCTGCTTCTTCATCATGTTCAGATTTGACCTCAATGCCCCTTTGTACCTCCTCTTTATCTTCAATGTTGGCAGGTTTATGTTTGTCTAACTCTATTTTCTGCATCTCATAAACCTCTTCTGACTCGCCCTTTGCCTTCTGTGGCTCATAAACCTCTTCCGTCTCTCCCTTTTCTTCATAATCGCCTCCCTCTAATGTCTCCTCCAGTCCAGTGCCCTCATCCTCAAACTTTTCACTTCCACTTCCGCTCAGTTTTGCCTTCTCTGGTTCATCTGGAGTCTCCTCGCCTTCTCCTTCAGCCTCTGTGGTTGTTATTCCCTCGTCCACAGACTCTCCCGCCTCAGGTGACTCTTTGGTCTGCATTATTTCTTCACAGATCATCTCGGTTTCTTGCTGCGGGGTTTGTTGCACTGTGGCCTCATCCTCCACCAACTCCTCAGCCCTGAGCTCCTCAAAGTCCTTGGTGAGATCTTCTGGTGAGGACATGAGAGATCTCTCTGCTTCTAGAGCCACAGCAACAGCACCTGCAACAGCACCTGCGACAGCACTTGCGCCGGCTGCCAATTTAACTTCATTCACCTTTGTGTCCTTCTTTGTTGCTTTTGGCTTCCCCTTTTCTCTTAATTTCAAAGGACTTCCTGTATCTTTTTTTGAGGCATCATCCTTTTTCAAAGGCTTTGGTTTTGGTGCCATTTTCCTCTCCTCTCCAACAGTCTTTTTTATGTTAGAGGTCTTTTTCACTTCTTTCTTCTCTTCCTTCTTTTCCTTCATCGGAGATTCTTTCTTGATATCCCTTTTGATGTCCTTTTTAATGTCTTCTTTCTTCACTCTCTCATCCTTTTTGCTTTCCTTTTTGGGTGTAAGCTTTTCATCTTTCTTTGTTACTTCATTTTTCTTTTCCACAGATTTTTTGGGTTCCTTCTTAGTAACATTGTCCTTTTGAATCTTGGGTTTGATGTCAGACTTCTTTTTCTCTGGAGTCTCATTTTGTGAAGCTTGCTCCACTTTCGTCTTGGTTTCCTTTTCTGATGCCTTTGCCTTTTTAATTGGGGCCTTTTCTTTTTTCTCTACCTTTTGAGTTTTTTCTTGGGATAATTCTGCATCCGTCTTTTCCGGGACTTCCTCCTTTGATTCCTTTCTGAAGCTTTTGCTCGGTGATGCCTTGGGGGTAGACTTGAGGCTCTCCTTGCTGTCTGTTCTCTGTCTCAGTTTAACCTGCTTAAGGCCCGCAGGGGCCGGGGCCATATTGGGAGACATGGACTTCTGGGTGACGACTGCCTGCTTCAAGAAGTCCAGGTGCTTTAGCTTTTCCAAACCTTCGAGGACGTGATGTTGCGTGGCATTTCCAGGAAAGAGAACACGCACTACCTTCTCCGAGGGGTTCGCAGGGTGCCACACAATGAGAGAGGAGATGGACGCCAAGAACGAGACGGGGAACTCGGATTCTTTTCCATTTGGCAGCAGAATGGAGGCTTTGTCCTCGTCACTGCCCGTCCACTGTTTCATAAAGTGCTGCAGCTCCTTGCTGTTCTTTGATGGATTAAGCACGTACATCTCTAGTTTTCCTACACCCATTTTCTGGAAAAGTATGATAGGCTCTATTGTGTTTCCAACGGGTCTTTGCAAAGACTCTATCCTTAGATTTAGCTTGGTGAGGAACTGCTGCGTGAACGCCGCCTCCTCAACATTCCTCCGCACCCTGTAGTTAGGGTCAGGGCTACTCAGGCTTTCAGGGAGGTTCACGAACACAACTCCGATGTCTGGCGAAATCTGGTTCTTCACCCAGTCCCCGTTGACTCCGTTGGAGCCCTGCGACTGCTCCTCCTCCATCTCTGCGATCTTCCTCAGCAACATGCTGTTGATGCCCGGCAGGTTGTCGTCGCCGATGTGGGTCAAGAGGATGGAATCCACCCGGTCCAGGTGTCTCACCAGCTTCCAGAAGCACGACTTCCTGTCCGAGCCGCCGTTAATCAGCATGTTGAACCCGTTCACCGCAAAGAGAGCGGAGTCACCGCGGCCACCGGGGAAAATATAGCAGCATGGCTTTGACAGCTTCAGAAAACCGCCGGAGGTGGGTGGTTCCAGCATGTCAAATGGGGATGGGATCTCCACCGATTCTGATAGGTACTCCGTAAACTCGGAGAGGCCCTCCATTTCTGGGAGTATGAGAGTGGAGTTAAGTTTCATGTTGATGAAATCCTGCAGGTTGTGTTTGTCCAAGTTAGAGTTTTTCCAGTCGCCTTGTTCAGGGCAGGAGAGGGTAAGATTAGCCTTGTTCGCTGGATGAATGGTGCTGAGCAATTCACCAATCTAGGAATGGGAAAAAATGCAATATCAAGTTTATGTTTAATGGAAAAATACAGCAACCAGTAACAACATGTAATAAATACAACGTCTAATGCTGGGTAACAATTGTGAGAATGTGTTGAACATTGAAGCCTGATTTATACATCGTCGCACGCTAGTGTTGCGCGTTGAAAATAGCAGATCTACAAGCTCACATGTCGCATCGCAATGTGTTGTGCATTTGTAGATCGGCTGTTTTTCAGTGCGTGACACCATCGTACGACGGACTATAAAAATGAAGCACAAGAAATCACGACTCACCTCTTGGTCGGTGAAAATGTCTATGAAGTTGAAGAAAGAAAAGGATCCAGACTGAAGAATGAGCTCCCCGGTGTTTTCAAAGCATTGTCCAGAGAGGACCAGCAGCTTGTGTCTGGCAGTGTCTGAGATCATCAAACGAGCCTTGAAATTAAAAGAGAACGAAAGCCCATTTATTATTAAAGCCTGTTCTCTGGTATGTTAGTTACAGTTAACAACAAGCGGTCAACACAACAGATCAGGACAAAAAGACATTCATTCAGACACAGCAATGGATATCATTTTCTAATGTTAGTTACAACTTCTGTTTATGGAGAATAAATACTATTTGTTTGTCTGGGACCAATCAGTCCTGGGACTAATGTCGCAGAAATGTCTTGTGCACACTGTCAGTAGGCCAAGGAAGTAGATTCATGCATTGCTTTTCCACGTATTGATTCTATGCATTGGAGGTCAATGGCGGTCAGAACAAGCTGAAACCTTGGAGTCATTCATATACGTCATAGATCAGTGGTTCTCAACCAGTGGTCCGGGGACCACTGCAGTGGTCCTTGGGGGGGGAACATAGCGTCACAATCATTTTAACCACTTAGCTTTGGCTATTCAAAAATAGCAGATGTACAAGCTCATAGCGCGGCACCGAGTGCCGCGCTATGAGCTTGTAGATCTGCTATTTTTGAAAAATCTTGAAAATGTGTGCATAGCTTTGAATATCCCTGGCACAAAACATTTTCAGATGGGGGTCCGCGGCCAAATGTATATCAATTTAGGGGTCCCCAGCATGAAAAAGGTTGAAAACCACTGTCATAGGTGACGGACGTCACAGACTGGCCTCACAAAACCCAAGATCAACCAGGAAGTCACACCGTTATCACATTAACCGTCTCATTAAATATGCATTTAAAGTATCCCCACATTCACTTCAGTCAAGTCCATTAGTTAATTAGCCGAGTCACTCTGTCTCCTCTAAACCCTTTTTCTTCTCTCTCTCTCCGTTTCTTTCTCTCTCGCCCTCTATTGCTGATGTTCATTCTCCCAGCGTTTTCTTCCACTTCAATGTCATCTAGTCTGTTCCGGGCTGCTGGCCAGGTCAAACCTGCAGCGCTGTGAGCTGTTATATATGCACAGCTTGACCGCAGATACAGCTGGGTTGGTGTTAAAGCAAAATGGTGACAGGCACGGGTAACAAAGAAAATGAAAACCCCAACCCAATCTCTCGACCAATTTCATCCTGGCATCGCTATTTTGGGCATGTCTTTGTACTGTAGGTGAAAATGTTGTGAAAAAATCTATCAGCTATATCAGTGGTTCTCAACCAGTGGTCCGGGGACCACTACCTTGAGGGGGTTCCAGGGGGTCCCCAGCCAAATTAATAGTTAGGAACCAAATTGACCCTTATGTGTCTGTAACTCTGAGAGCGTACAAATGGTTCCATTTGTACGCTCTCACAGTTAAATGAACACTGATGATGATGATACAGTGTAGATTGGGACCCCAAGAAATCTAAATGGTTCAGTCCCTGACATATCTTTTCCAGTGGGGGTCCGTGGGCTAATATGTGTCAATTTGGGGGTCCTTGACATGAAAAAGGTTGAAAACCACTGAGCTATATGATCAGCAACTTGTCATACAACGAAATATATAGGATTTAAGTGGATAATATATCTGGAGTCTATCAAAGGTTACAAAAACACTGGTTTATGGAAACTTAAGACGGTGTCTAATAATGGCGTGGTTTCCTTGTGGATCTCTGACGTCATGTTGATAAGATTATGAAATCACAGAATCTGTAAATAACTCTAAACACTAGAGTTTCTTGTTCCTTTTATGAACATATATGGACATCCCTGATGTCATTAGTATATGCCCATATATGGGCATGTGACAGGGTTATGTCTGAGTCATAGTGACGGTCTGCCGGCCGGCCTCTTATTTATGTCTGAGTCATAGGTCCTCCTGCCCGCCCCCCCCGTCCTCCCCATTAGCCGATTTTAACACAAATCAAATATTGACATTATGTGGAAAAAAATTTGGGCAGCTGGCAGCAGTGGTGTAAAGTAACTAAGTACATTTACTCAAGTACTGTGCTTTAAATGTTTAGTTTTTTTTTTTTACTTTACTGGAGTACTTCCAATTTTCAGTACTTTTACTTCTACTCCACTACATCTCAGAGGCAAATATTGTGCTTTTACTCCACTACAAATATTTGAAAACTTTATTTACTAGTTGTAGTTACCCTATTTTATACCTAGGCTATTTGAAAATAGCAGATCTACAAGCTCACAACGTGTCGTGAGCTTGTAGATCTGCTATTTTCAAGCATTTTAGTACTTTTACTTTTGGTAGTTTAAGTACATTTAATTACCAATACCTTTGTACTTTTTACTCAATTAAAATTTTAATTCCGGACTTTTACTTGTAACAGAGTATTTCTGCAATGCAGCATTGATACTTTTACTTGAGTAAGAAATGTGAGTACTTTTTCCACCACTGGGCTGGCAGCGTGCACAAGAAACTCTGCAGTCTGTGTTCTTTCAGAGCTTCTAATTTTTCACATCTTCTTGTCTCGTCTGGCAGGCACTCTAAGCAGCAGCTTGTATTACCAAGGCTGCATAGTTCTGCTGATTAAGTTGTTTCAAGCTGTCGTCCTTTTCAAGTAATGAGTCACATGCATGCTTATTTAAGACCCGTGATTGACTGTGTCTCTGGGAGGAGGAGAGATGAGAGCGCGAGCAACGGAACATCACAGTGGAACGACCTCGAAACCCACTGTCAAACTGACAACCAATCTGAGGTTCTTTTAACCCATTAAGACCGAGGAAGAATCTGTGTCATTTTAAGATTTCTTTGGCCATTCAAAAATAGCAGATCTAAAAGGTCGTAGCGCTGCACCGAGTGCCGCGCTATGAGCTTTTTGAAAAATCATGAAAATGTGTGCAAATCTTTGAATATTTATATATTTTTTACTCAAATCTTTGCTTCTGGGGGGTCCCTGGATCAACATATTTTGAGATGGGGGTCCACGGCCAAATACATATCATTTTGGGGGTCTTTGACATGAACATTTTTTGAGGACCACTGATATTACATAACACATAATTGTTTTTAAAAAAACTGTTAGGATTTAGAAGACATTTGTAGAAGCAAAGATTTGAGTTACAAATGTTTGCTCTTAAAAAATATATATACAAAGATTTGCACAAATCTTCAAGATTTTTCAAAAATAGCAGATCTACAAGCTCGTAGCACGGCACTCTGTGCCGCGCTATGAGCTTGTATATCTGCAATTTTTGTAATAGCCAAAGAAATCTAAAAATTACACAGATTATTTCCCGGTCTAAAAGGGTTAAGCAGCAGACAAAAGCATGTCTATTAGAAAAGGTTCCCCTATAGAGGGTCATTAGCCTAGGGAAAGGTAAGGGAGTGTATTGCATTATGTTATTGTCATGTGTTTTGTATTGTAATGTATATTTTTTTACTTATTGACCGTTAAATGTGAGAGGACCTCAAACGGAAATAAGTCTCAGGACTTTCTTGTGTAATCCTTGAACTTGCTGTAACTACGTCTTTTTTGGCTTTTCAAATAAATCAGATAAAAAAATGGAGGAAAGAGATTTCTACTAGAACGATAACTCTGAGACAGCGTTTTTTTTTTACCTCCGTGCTGACGGCGTCTTCTGATGGGTTGATAAGCACCACGGTCTCCAGGACGGTGCTTTTGTGGTGAAGAATCCTCTGGCCTGTAAGGACGACAACAAAAACAACAAAAAAGATTAAGCAAAGACTTCCGTACAACTATATCACAAATGTTCTCTTTGCACTCCATTTTGGCTATAGCAGTGGTTCTCAACTTGAGGGCCGGGACCCCTAGGGGGGACCCCACATGATTTTGGGGGGGGCCCCAGATGACAGTAAAGTGACAATTTAAGGACTTTTAAGACCTTTTTAATACCACAAAAAAGAAAGAAAGAAAAGAAAAAAGACCATTACTGCATCAAAAGTAATCAACAGACTACTATGCTATAAAAACTGGTCAAACATTGGCCAAATTGTCAAATAATATAAGAAAGAGACAAAAAAATCACACCCTGTGTGAAGTGGGCGGTGTCTTGCTATCTAATCACAATACTGAATGGAGTCAACCAATCATGTACAAAAGATAAATACATTTATTGAAACACTCTTTATGATGGACGAAACCATAACTTGAAAAAAACCAATTTTTGGTTTTTTTCAAGTTATGGTTTCTTATATAGGGCCAATCACAGTCCTGAATAGACTGTGATTGGCCAATCACAGCGCAGGATAATTGTACAAATTTCCTGGGCCCAGATCACAGCGCAGGAAAATGTACATTTTTCCAAATCTCACTTATAGGGGCGGTTTCACCGCCCAAAAAATCACACCCAGTGTGAAGTGGGCGGTGTGGTCATCACAGTGGTCATCACAGTGATGGAAGCTCACTTTAAAAAAAAAGTAGTTTTTTTTAAGTGCATAGTCCTATTTATAGGTTATTCATTTCATCATGTGTCTCGCTAGCCAATCACAGTACAGCTAGGGGTGTACTAATGCTAGGGGTGTACTAATTATGAGCCAATCACAGTACAGCGAAGGGTGTACTAATGAGGTGTCCCAACCCCACTTATAGGGGCGGCTACACCGCCCAAAAATTGAAAATAGCCGAACTACAAGCTCACAACGCCTCGCATTGCGAGGCGTTGTGAGCTTGTAGATCTGCTATTTTATCTGTAGTACAGAGTCAAACTAAATGTAATGCCTCAACTCCTACAATTCAAAGTGCTTGTCAGGGTGGGGGGGGTCCCCAGTTCAAACATGATTATTTGTGGGGGTCGTGGCCTGAAAAGGTTGAGAACCAGTGGACTATAGGGTTCATACTCTGATTTTGCACTTGTTAGTCGCTCTGGAAAGGAGCATCTGCTAAATGCCTAAATTGTGCGCGTATGTGAGTGCATAGGCTATGCACTGGATCTAATCTGAGCAGCCGAGGATGATTTTTCTTGTTTCCTGTCAAGTTGATCTGGCTTTTCTGACCACCCGATGACCTTTCCTCTCCATCATGCTGGATCTGCACATCCAATTATCGCCCCACCGTGACCTGACATCCACTGGCCCCCACCAGGGCCTGCATGCTCCGTCATGCTGTGTCACCTATACCCGTCCTGGTAATGGATGAGGCTACATCATTACAGAAAAGGAGAAAAGGTGCGGTTCATGTGATCTTTCTCTACAAGATGCAATTTGGATGGATGCACTTTACAATATATTTAAAGGGATAGTTCACCCCCAAAAGGATTTTTTTTCCGATTAGTCACCCCACGGAGACCTGAATTCATGTCCGGCATGACCGGCAGCGGTTCCGGTAGGAGACACAAAGAGTCTCCTTTGTGTCTCCTACCGGAACCGCTGCCTACCGGCAGAGAGAGAGAGAGAGAGAGAGAGAGAATTTGAAATGTGTCTGAATTGCAGTGATAATAATAATAATAATAAATGCTGTCCTGTTTTCTTTTTACCGGCCAGGATGTCCGCAGGGAATAATATTTTCTGGTCTTTGAAAATGGCCCAAAACCGGTAATTACCGGCCTAACACGGCCATCGAGATACCGTTAGCTTTAATTTCACCGCAACAGAAAATACACACAATGCAGCATGGCCCATAACACTGTGGTATTTTCTGTGAGACTAACAAACAAACAACAAACGACCAGCTCAAACTGTCAGGACTGCAGGATGTAAACATTCATCACAGTGACAGTCCAATTTGTATATTTATTCAACCTTCAACCAGACGACAATAATATAACATGCAATGCTCAGAGAAAGCACAATTACAGAATCATTTGATTTCTCTGGTATTGTAGAGTAAACACCGGAATGAAAGTTACAATATTCACTAACAGTTCTCTCTCTCTCTCTCTCTCCGTGTGTGTGTGTGTGTGTGTGTGTGTGTGATGTTGTTTCTGGTCTTTTTTCATAGTGTATGACTGTTGATTATAATATGTTAATTTATATGCTTTTTTTTCTCGGGGGATGACACAACAGTACATTTCTGCCTGCCTGTTTGTCTGTCTGTATGCTGGGCCAATTTCTCCATACATATTTATATAGCCGACAGTTTCTCATGATGAAGGTGTAGCCATTAACCCTGTAGGCTCTTCCCAGAGGAGGCTGTCATTCCCCATGGAAGAACTGAATTGGCTTTGACAGTGTAGTGCCAGTGCACTGAGGCAGTTATGATTCAAGATATTTACCACAGACCGTTTACAATAACAACAAGGCATTTCAAGTGCAAACTCTGCCTCTCTAGTCTATCTATACACTATACTTATAACTTGACCTGCTGGGTGTTCATTCTGTGGAGTTTAATAACATCATCAATGGCATCACACTTGACCCCACTCTGTACAAACTGGACTGCCACGGCAGCAATCTTAAAACTCTGTGCTTTTCTTAGAAAAGGCCTCGAGGAAACAGCTTTTAGTATGACCTCAAACGAGGTCAAAGCATTTTTCCGCCTGCTAATATCACAGTTATTAGAGGTAGAGTGGTATTATGTTGATGGAAGTGAAATTTATGTTGAGTTTTTTGGTATCTGACCTATTAAAAAGGACAGAATGTGAGAATATGGAATCATAGTGATGGCTATTGGAACACGCTTTAGTCTGGCAATCACCTTGGATCAATATAAAACCTCTCACCAGTAACTAAGCCCCTGTTTTATACTTTCAAAACCGTTCTGCCAAGGTTCAGCCGATCTACAAGCTAACAACACCATGTCGCATCATGTAGTCCAGTGCTTCTCAACCCTTTCAGGCCGTGACCCCCCAAAATAATCATATTGGAACTGGGGACCCCTCAAAATAATCATATTTGAACTGGGGACCCCTCAAAATAATCATATTTGAACTGGGGACCCCTCAAAATAATCGTATTTTAACTGGGGACCCCTCAAAATAATCGTATTTGAGTTGAGACAATACATTTAGTTTGACTCTGTTCCACAGATAAATATTGTGAAAATAGCCGATCTACAAGCTCACAACGCCTCGCAAAGCGAGGCGTTGTGAGCTTGTAGATCGGCTATCTTCACAATATTTTCCTCTTTCTTATAATATTTGACAATTTGTCCAATGGTTGACCAGTTTTTATAGTACATGTATACTGTAGTTTGTTGATCACTTTTGATGTAATAATGGTCTTTTCCTCCTATTAAAAAGGTCTTAAAAGTCCTTCAATTGTCACTTCACTGTGATCTGGAGACCCCCCAAAAGTCACGTGGGGACCCCCAGGTTGAGAACCACTGGTGTAGTCGAGTAGCCAGACGATCAGAGATCTTCGCCTGCCGACACATCGGGGGGGAAATCTCATCTCATTGGATGTGCTTTGGACGCCGGAGAAAAACCAGCGCTAACAAACCTACTGTATGTTCATCTACTGCTTTGATGTCCAATCCTGATATCATTCCAATATGAAGGGACCGTAAAGTAGAGTTGTTTCCGATACCAATACCTGTATCGTATCGATTTTGACATTTTTGGGGGGGAGGAATTTTCCTTTTATAATGTCATGCTCAAAATAGCAGCGCCAGGTTGAAAGAGGTTAAATCCCTGCATGGCATAGCTCTCTCTCCCTCTCTCTCTCCCTCTCTCTCTGTGGGAGGCGAGCAAATGTCATATTTGCTCCCATCACTGAGAGCTGTCCTAGACGTCAGACATAACACCACCACGCACGCACTAGCTGAAAATATACTGAACCACCCTTTAATAGTGGCGCAATAAACAGCCAAAAGAACAGTATATTTTTTACAAGTGTGGCTCTGCAAGAGGCTCGCTGTCTATGTCTAGATCTGTGCGTGTGCGTGCCCGTCTGTCTGTCTGTCTGTTCAGAGATCATTTCCCATCTTGTATGCACGCTGTCGCTGTCAGGACACCACAGAAGTACCTCCACAAATATGCTCCTTACTTTCATTTTGTAATGGGAACTAACTATGGCGCTGGGATTGGGCTGGAAGGAACCATGCCCAAATATGGAGTCATCATACGTCACAGATACATCATAGATGTGTCATAGACCGACGTCATAGATGACTGATGTCCAGTGGTGGAAAGTAACTAAGTACATTTACTTAAGTACTGTACTTAAGTACAATTCTGAGGTATTTGTACTTTACTTGAGTATTTCCAATTTCCAATACTTTTACTTCTACTCCACTACATCTCAGAGGCAAATATTGTACTTTTACTCCACTACAATTATTTGAAAAGGTTAGTTACTAGTTACTTTTCAGATATAAATTATGACATTATAAAACATACTGTACATTAACAACTTTAGCCCTATTTTATACCTAGGCTATTTGAAAATAGCAGATCTACAAGCTCACAACGCGTCGCATCGCGACGCGTTGTGAGCTGTAGATCTGCTATTTTCAAATATTTAGTAATTTTACTTTTGGTACTTTAAGTACATTTTGATGCCAATACTTTTGTACTTTTACTCAAGTAAATGTTGAATTCTGGACTTTTACTTGTAACAGAGTATTTTTATATTGCAGTATTGGTACTTTTACTTAAGTAAAGAATTTGAGTACTTTTTCCACCACTGCTGATGTCACAGGCTGGACACATGAAGTCCAAGATCCACATAGGAGTCACACTGTTTCTATGCACTGTAGATACAGAGACGAGATCCACATATTTCACAAATTATTTTTCAACAGAAGTAATAATGTTCATAAATGAGTAGATGATGAATGCTTATTTATTTACTGTATAAAGAGCTCTCAGCTCTTTGTGTTGCCGTGTTTCTCCCTCATGATGTTCAGCTGACCCTGAACGTTTTCGATGTCACTTGACCCTGTCTCCAATGTACAAAACCAACACTGCCAAGGGAAGTTCCCAGTGGTGGAAAGTAACTAAGCTAATTTACTAAAAATTTTGAGGTACTTTTACTTTACTTACAGTATGTCCATTTTTCAATGCTTTATACTTCTACTCCATTACATCTCAGAGGCAAATGTTGTAGTTTTTACTCCACACTACAATTATTTGAAAACTTTCATTACAAATGATATAGATTAGTATTATTACAAAACCTACATTAACCAATCAAGCCCTTTTTTATACTTTGTCTATTCGAAAATACCCAATCTAGGAGCTCACAACATGTCACAATGTGATGTGATGCGTTGTGAGTTTGTAGATTAGCTGTTTTCAAAAGATCTAGACACATTTTAAAACTCTCTGGGGTAAAACAAACAAACTAAAAAACTTGTGCAATGGGACATTCTCTATAAATTATTAGTTTTCTTTTTGGTAATTTAAGTACAATTTGCCAATAACTTTTTACACCTTTACTCGAGTAAAATCTTGAATACAGGACTTTCACAACATGTTACATCAGAGTATTTCTACATTTTAGTAGCCTATTGCTACTTTTACTTAAACGGAGTCCCTCAGGGCTCTATGCTAGTGTATTCTGTTTTCGCTCTACATTAAATATCTACGCTGAAAATAGCAGATCTACAAGCTTACAACACGTCGCACGCGACGCGTTGTAAGCTTGTAGATCAGCTATTTTCTGCGAAGGTTTTCCCTCAGAATATGGATCCTGGGGTTTAAGTGGTTAAAGGACGACTTCACCCATTTTCAACCCATCTTCATATAATTGGTCCTCACTAATGCTCAATGCTTTAAGTAAAAAAAGCAAACGAGTACTTTTTCCACCACTGGCAGGCAGCTCCACTGGAAGCACAGAAGGAGGCATCCTGGAGCAGAGACAACTGGGTACTAAAAATACCAGCAGGTCCCTGTGCCTGATGCCACTGCTGTCAACCCGGCTGACATTTTCATTTATTCAGCCACCTGTGTGTCATCGCACTAATAATGTCACACACTATAATGTTGATTGGTGATTCCGTTACCCTGATTAAACTGCCTGCCTGCGCCAAATAAAACCTACTGCCTGAGGATTCTCAATTATCATGAATACGATATCATATTCTATAAACTGCATATTAGGAAAATGACTCACACAGACGCACGAATACACGCGCACACGCGCGCACACACACACACACACACACACACACACACACACACACACACACACACACACACACACACACACACACACACACACACACACACACACACACACACACACACACACACACACACACACACACACACACACACACACACACACACACACACACACACACACACACACACACACACACACACACACACACACACACACCACACACACACACGAAATGTGATCTGTCATTCTTAATCGCTATTGATCATTACCTGGAGTCACGTCCTGAACCATTCCACAGGGGAGGGGGTGCGCATAGATTTGTGGTTTCAAGATGGGACATTTTAATTCTCTAGCTGCCTCTTATAGGCTATAGTGTGCCGTCTGCAGAGGAGAGAGGATGGGCAGGAGAAACTATAATATGCCCCCCGGAAGATAATATAGCCATCTATACGACACAGGGAGTCTCAGCTTCTTTCCCTTGACCCATCTTTCCTCTCTCTTCTATAGCTCTCCTTTGCTCTGTTTTCCCATCATGATGTGTGTGGCCTGGCGCTTACCATGGCCCACAGAGGAGTCCTAACTCACTGTGATGTATGGCATATCATCTGTCAAGCAGACAGGTAATTGCATTCTTCCTCCCTTCTATCCTTCTGTGTACTAACAGGTAAAGTAAACAGAAGGAACATCAACTGCTTGCCTTGTATTTTCTATTTTTCCCACAAGAACACAGTAAAATGATTAGTGTCTATTTAACCCCCCGCAAAAATAAATTAACAACTTTACTGTGTATTTTCTAGTGAGCAACACACTAAACCTCAGCCCCATATCACTTCACTCTCCATATATCCTTTGTTGATGTATCTTGGTTCCTTTTCTCATATTTAGTTTTTTCTGTTCGTTTTTTCTCAACCACAAAATGTTAAGAATGTGATTTAGATAGCATGTTGTTTAGACAGATGCTAGGTTTATTGTTGACCCGGTATCCAAGCTTCTATGAGGCAAGTGATTATTTACCTTTTTCATTATTATTATTGACTAGGGCTTACTCTGTTTATTCCAATTTTGCATTTAGCATTTTAACATTTAAATGACCAGCCTAAGTTAAAGAATTGCTTAAATGTTTTATATCATCCTAGGTACACACGTCCACTGATTTCATTAGACAATGCTGTTTTAGAAACACGGCTTTCTAACAGCGATGATCTACATAAACACTGACAGCCTGTCAGTGTTTTACCATACATCTGAGGCTGTCAGTGACAGCCTCAGATGTATGGTAATGTACAATTTACCATTTAGGCATTTAGCAGACGCTTAATCCAGAGTGACTTACAGTAAAGTAAGGTAAACACGAGGCAATACATCAAATGCATAGAAATAGTAGGATCATAGGTAAGCCAAGAACCTATCATCAGTCTAAACAGTATAATATCAAACAATAAATAATCTGTACATTGAAACTATATACACACACTATAACAGCATGGTTCTCAAACGTTTTCATGTGAAGGACCCCCAAATCGATATGTATTTGGGCCGCGGACCCCCATCTGAAAATGTTTTGTGCTAGGGACTCGCAGGAAAGAGAAGATTTGTGTTAAAAAAAATCTAAATGATTAAAAATCGTTCAAAACCTTTTTTAGATTTTTCCACGTTTTCAAAAATTGCAGATGCACAAGCTTGTATATGTGCTATTTTTTGAATATCCAACGTATAAGTGGCTAAAATGATTGTGATGCTATTAACTAATTTTGCTGGGGACCCCCTGGGCCCTCCCCGAGGACCGAGGTTTACAAATGAACCTGGCATCTGTCTGCATGACATGCTATTTAAATGACATGTTAACCTTTGCATAAGCCTGCAAGGTCGTCAAGTGCTACGGGCTAAGGTGGAGTCTCAAGAGGTGAGTCTTCAGATGTAAAGCACAATGTGCTGTGGTGCTGTCTTTGATCCATCCATTAAGACCGGGAACGCATCTGTGTAATTTTAAGATTTCTTGGGCTATTCAAAAATAGCAGATATACAAGCTATGATGCTTGTAGATCTGCTATTTTAGAAAAATCATGAAAATGTGCGCATATCTTCACAAATGTCTTCTAAAACAGTTTTTTGAAAAAAACGTATGTTGTTATATCAGTGGTTCTCAAACTTTTTCATGTCAAGGACCCCCAAAATGATATGTATTTGGCCGCGGACCCCCATCCATAAATATGTTGTTCCAGGGACCCCCAGAAGCACAGATCGGAGATGAAAATGTTCGCTTTAAAACATGTATACGGTATATATTCAATTGATTTTTCAAAAAATAGCAGATCTGCAAGCTCATAGCGCGGCACTCGGTGCATTGACTCTGCTTTTGATATCACACCTCTCTTTCATTTTTATGGCCAGTGGGGATAAATGTAATCCCTGATTCTGGTCAGACTGAATTACATAAATGCATTTCCTTTTGGGAAACATGGACTTTCTGATATGTTTGATAATATCACAATGTAACAATTTAATACAAAAGTATGTTGTTAACCACATTACCTCTGGAGTCTAATACTTTGGGCAAATTCGTCAACATTGATCAAAATGTTTTATAATAAAATATATAGCAAAAAATCTAGCAGATCTACAAGCTCACATATTTTATTGGCTATGTTAACTATTTGTCCTATGAAGAGGTTTAAAGTGGTTAAGACAATGTCCCCCGCTCTGTTTAGTTTTTTTTGTTTTGTTTTTACAAATCAAACCCTGGGGAAGAGATAGGATTCCACCATACCCCTGATTAAGCAATTCATGTATGATTTAAGTTGCAGAGATGGAGGAAAACAGTGAGAGAGCTGAGAAAGCAGTAGAGTATAGCAGCAATCCAGGGCGTGGAAGTGATAGTGAAGAATGATTGCTGCTTATTTAGCACTCAAGAGTCTCTCAAGTTTCACTTTCTGATGCAAGCTTAAAGGAAATTTTGTTGTGAAGAAGCTGCAGAAAGTGTATTCGTATTTTAAATTGGTGCCTTATGGCCAAATAAATAAGAAAATGCAGACATAATGATAAAAACAAGATGAGTGTGGCTTGTGGATCTGGAGCTTGAGGGCATTCAGCTAAGATATATTCATCTATAAATTTGACTCCATATCTGGGCTATGTTTTCGACCAACCATCATTCACTTCCAAGCCTCCCTAGTAGATGTACAATTGCACAATGTAATTGTCGGGCAGAAACCTCCATATTTCAACTTTTTTCTTTATATTTCTTTCATAAATCGATGCCCTAGTTCATCATACAATTGCACAAAGGTAGTGAAAATAGCAGATTTGTATAAGCTATATATATAAAATATAGCCTGGATTATGGTGTTATTGTGGCCCACAATAATTTGGGTCATTGTCGCTGCAGCCACCTGGCGACAATCAGGTGACAGATGTGGATTGTATGGAATTCAGCACCAGCGCTGGTAGTTGTGTGTGTGTGTGTGTGTGTGTGTGTGTGTGCGTGTGCGTGTGCGTGTGCGTGTGCGTGTGCGTGTGTGTGTGTGTGTGTGTGTGTGTGTGTGTGTGTGTGTGTGTGTGTGTGTGTGTGTGTGTGTGTGTGTGTGTGTGTGTGTGTGTGTGTGTGGGGGGGTGTGTGTGTGTGTGTATGTGTGTGTGTGTGTGTGTGTGGGGGGGGGGGCTTTGCAGCTTGTCCATGACAGAAAGAAGTAGGTTAAGGTTAGTGAAACGGAGCAGACAGACAGAAAACGCTACTTAGGTTGGTGAGTTTGCTTTCTTAGCTTGCTGATTTTGACAGAGTATAGTTCATAAATTGTACAACTACTGTGCAAATGTGCTCTGATTGATATAATGTAATCTTTGAATTTGAAACAAGTAGCTTTATGTTGTAGTTATTTTGTCTTCCTGAGGCTAAGGCAGGGTTAAATCAATGCATTTTATTTCACGAAGGTCAGCCACATATATGCCTACATACTGTATGTAACTTTTAGTCTGCCTATACATTTACTGTGTTGCATTATTATGTGTGCATTAGCGGTTTGCGGTCAGTGCATCAGCTTGTGCGTAAAAACATTGTCCTCCACGGACAAGTATAAACGTTGGTCAAGTAATAGCCTTACTGATGTTCCCTTCCATAATAAAATAAAAGTAAAATATCAAAAAAATATACGACACATACTTCCTCTGCCTACTGGAAACGTGCACAAGACATTTGACGCAGATCGGCCCAGCGGTTTGCGAGATTAGCTACACAGACACACAGACACACAGACACACAGACTCTATAGATAGCTTTAAAGCACAGCTCAAGACCTACAGTATTTCTTCACTTTTGCTTTTAGTTGATTTTTAAATCTCTGTGTTGTTATTCATGTCCTCACTGTTTTGCCTGATTCACTTCACTGCCTTTTTGCTATCATTTTAATGTTGTTTTATGCCTTTGCTTTTCTTTTTTTTTGCTTTATTGTTAAATTATTTTTACTTTTTCTGTAAAACTCTTGTGCTTTATTCTTGCTCTGTAAAGTTCTTTGAGCTGCATTTCATGTCATGAAAGGTGCTATACAAATAAAGCTTATTATTATTATTCGTAGACAACTGGCCTCCTACGGAGCCACGCCATAATAATAATATAAAATAATAATGGATTACATTTATATACAGCACTTATCTTGATCCCCAAAGTGCTTCACAGTGAATGGGGGAACTGACCTCATCCACCACCAATATGACCTGAGTCATGCACGGCAAGGCAGCCATTTTGCACCAAACTGTTCACCACACATCAGTTTGAGGTGGAGAGAGAGGGAGGGAGGGAGGGAGGGAGGAGGGGAGGGGTTGGAATCATCAAGCCAATTACACTGAGAGATGATTAGTTGGCCAGATGGAGGTAGCCAGGTTGG
Organism: Gymnoscopelus braueri; assembly: GCF_963280865.1. Lineage (NCBI taxonomy): Eukaryota > Metazoa > Chordata > Actinopteri > Myctophiformes > Myctophidae > Gymnoscopelus > Gymnoscopelus braueri. The sequence continues at coordinate 36,340,137 of NC_137624.1, read as the reverse complement.
AACTGTTTGGCAAGACAGCAGGGGACACCAGGGATCCCCTATATACAGTACTACACCTGCTCTGCTGTCCATGCATCTATATCTCTATTAACTACCGTATGTCTCCTTCCCCGTCTTCTTCATCTCAGCTCAGTTGACTGTCACAATTTTTACATAATCGCCTGATCGCAACTATTTGAGCTTGTCGCAGTTATTTTTGCATTAATCATTAGAATCGTTTTTCATTCATCTGTATAAAAACAGCCGGATAAAATGAACATTTGTTCATTATAATTCCATCATTATGTCCATGTCGTTGTTATGAACATTAGGGGAAAGTACATATAGCCTGGGCATTGTATTTAAGTTATTTGTCATATCTGCCCTGCATGTGCAATTTATGTTTACAAAGCATAAAAGTCAAGCAGAAACGCATTTTAATTTAAGTGCTCCAATGTTCAATGCCTAAAACACAATTAAATCACTAATTGCAATTATTTGTATGACAATTAATCAACTAAAATGCCATGATCGTGGCAGTCCTAGTTGCCTTCAGTCTCGCTCTCTCTTCTACCTCATCCTCCATGGCCTCTTTCTCTCTCTCTCTCTCTAGCTTTCCCTTTGAATCGTCCTTCTCTTCCGTGTCTCTCTCTCTCGCTCTCTCTATCTCTCTCTCTCTCTCTCTCCACACCCTTTCTTCTTTCCCCGTCCTTTGTGTTCTCCTCCTACCGCTCTTTTCAGGGACAGAGACGGAACCGTCGGGGGAATTCTAAGATCTGCTAATTACCTACATCTCTGTGCTGCATCTATGCTGCGTCGCAGGGCAACAACCACCACCACGCACAGGAGGAGGAGAACAGGAGGAGGAAGGAGCGGAGGAGGAGGAGGAGGAGGAGGAGGAGAGAGTACAAACAGGGTGGGGTGACAGCCAGGCATGATGTGGATTTGGTCTAATGAACCTGATTTCACATGCAGGTTTGCTGTGGTATGTAAAATGCTGTCGCTGTCAGGCAGAAACCTTGTATAATGTTTTTTAATTCTTTTTTTTCTCATAAATGAATGCCCTATTTTATACTTAGCAACTAGTGTCAAACAAAAGTAGCAAAAACAACGTTGAAGATTGGCTATTCTGGCAACAAAAAAAAATCACCTATAATGACATGCCCAAAATAGGAACGCCACGTTGAAAATGGTTATGTCTGTCTGTGGGATTTATAGATATAAATGAAAAGTATGAGCAAAATAATATCTACATTGGAACACAGGTTATTTTTTTCCATTAACGGAAAAGTAACGGTTTTGGCCATACAAGGTTTTGGCCCCACGGCTACAATATGCAAACAGAGGAATCATACTAGATCATGTTTCATGTGAGAAAAGGCAATGGACCATGAATCTAAAATCTATAAGGACAGATTCTCCTTCTTTGGTCTTTCAAAGACAATGCTTCATCGACTGTGCTTTAGAAATTGTTTACTGCATCCAGCAGCAGTAATAACTCAAAGACAGTGTACAGTAGGTAGATCTTCCTGCACCTGATACAAGAATGTGTGAGAGTAATGCTAATATATATACACACACATTTAAAAATATATAAAACACACACACACACACACACACACACACACACACACACACACACACACACACACACACACACACACACACACACACACACACACACACACACACACACACACACACACACACACACACACACACACACACACACACACACACACACACACACACAGTAAGCTCTGGAGGTCAGACAATGCAAACTGGACAATGTCACTCTCCTTATCTGGCCTAAATGTCATATAATGGATTTTTTTTCAATTTGCATCAATTCCCTCTTTCATCTCTGTAAATTCTGAAAGGAAGCAAGGCAACAAGATGGGGTAATAATAACAAAGTGGCTTTCCTGTGGCCAGTCTGTGAGGTCAGTGATCTTTCTATGACATCATCTGTGACGTATGACAAGTTTTCAGCCCGATCTGAGCCGCATTGACTTCCAATATAAAATATTTAAAAAATAATATAAAACATATGTTGGGGGGAAAAAGTGGCACTGGGAGCTGATCGGTCCAGAGGTTTGGGGGACACTCACACAGACAGACAGACAGACAGACATACAGACAGACAGACCTATATCTAGACGGCTCACCTCCTGCAGAGCACTTATTTTGAGATAGAAATGACCAGAAAAAATCCAAAAGATGAACTCCAGCTGTTGCCATCGGGCAGGAGACTGACTAGCCAAGACGAAAGGGTACAAGAAAGAATTCATGCCCTCTGCTGAGGCTATTTTAACTGAGTACCACGCACGCACGCACACACACACACACACACACACACACACACACACACACACACAGCTGCTGTTGCTGCTATTGGAAAGTGTTTTATGTACTACTCATATATTTTAGCTGCGTTTTTATCTACAGCAAAGCCGACAGGCAGGGAGTTGGAGATGATGTTTTCACCCCATCCATCTATCCTTCTGTTTACTGTCTGTTTTACACTGTGTTGCCAGTCAATTTTATGCAAATTTAATGGACAATAAAGTTGCCTTATTTATCTCATCTTATCCAGTGGTGGAAAAAGTAAAAAAAAAATGTTTACTTAAGTAAAAGTATCAATACTGCAATGTAGAAGTACTCTGTTAGAAGTAAAAGTCCAGAATTAAAAATGTACTTGAGTGAAAGCACAAAAGCATTGGTATCAAAATGTACTTAAAGTACCAAAAGTAAAAGTACTCATTATGCAGAATGTCCCATTTCACAAGTTTGCAAATGGATAAAATGGATGCCTCTGAGATGTAGTGGAGTAGAAGTAAAAGTACAGAAAATGGGAAATACTCCAGTTAAGTAAAAGTACCTCAAAATTGTTCTTAAGTAGAGTACTTGAGTAAATGTACTTAGTTACTTTACACCACTGATGTTACTTTACCCCCACGGATCTTATCTCATCTACAGTACAAACGGTGGCTATGAGACATGGCGTTTCTATTGACGGCCTGAGTCATCAGCATTGAATGAAGAAGCCCTGCTGTCTATAACCAATATGGAACCCGGCCAGGCAGGAGACCTGTGTGAGATCAAGGTCATACTTCCCCCCCTGACTCACCACATGTCCTGCTGTAGATCCATTCCGTCCCCCTATATAGGGTCCATTCTTTACCTTGCTAAAAATCACTGCCCATAGGGGCAGGGTTGCCAGGTCTGCTTATAATAATTTCCCTGCAAGATTTTATTTGAAAATAGCCGATCTACAAGCTCACAACGCGTCGCATCGCGACGCGTTGTGAGCTTGTAGATCTGCTATTTTCAAATAGCTGATGTATATGTTAAAGTGCTCATGTGGCCCATAGTCACTTCTTTTGGGCTGGTTTTCCTAGACCTGGTTGCTTGTTTCTCTCACAGAATCTGGCAACACTGCATAGGGGCATTAGAAGCTGATAGCCAACAACAGGGCACATCCGGAGATAAGGTAATAAAGCACCACGCAGTGCTTAGTGTAGGTCTGTAGGGAGTTCTGGTGGTATATACAGCTGACTATGATCTGGCATTGTATGCTATTATACTGTATGAGGTAAGATTTATTTTTTTAAGGCTTTATTTATGAGGTATTAAAAATGGACAACGCTGCAGCTGTTAATTTGTTCACGGAAGGCAGAAGCACTTTCTTTACACACGGTAAATATAAGTGCTTATATTAAGAGCCGGAGAGAACGAGGCAAACAGGTGCTCACCGGAGACGTAATAGTCAAAAACTCCTGGATCAGACGGGATAAAACATCAGATAAAAAAATGGGACCAGGGCCCTGATGAAGACCGTTTTTGGTTGAAATATGTTGGTTTAAATAAAGGCTGTTTTAACCTCGAGTGCCCGGATCTTCCATTTTTTAACGTATAAGAGCCTATCAATGAAATCCTTGGTGTTCATTTATCCATTTGTAACTCTGAGAGGGTACAATTTGGTTGTATTTATACCCTCTCAGAGTTAAATGAACGCTCAGGATTAAAGGGAGTAGTTCACCCAAAAAAAAGCTTATTTTCTATCAATTACACACCCCATGAAGCCTTGAAGTCATGGAGATTGTTTAGTTTTTGTCGCATTCCTAAGCCAATAATTTGATGACCTGCGGAGTCTCCGGTAGGAGACACAATGGAGACTCTTTGAGACTCCGCTGCTCATCTAATTATTGGCTTAGGAATGCGACAAAAACCAAAAAAATCTCCATGAATTCAAGGCTTCATGGGGTGTGTAATTGATAGAAAATGTGTTATTTTTTTGGTGAACTGCTCCTTTAACAGTGTATAGACTTGGTTTCTCTTCCGGTTTTTGTCTGTCTTTAGGGCCGCCACGATCACGAAAATAGTTGAATTGTGAAAGGCCAGTGTGTCTTACCTTTGACATCAGCAGAGAAACGAGCCGAGTGTCGGGACACAAAGAGCTTGAGTTCCTGGTCCAGGTTACAGTCAATGAGGTTGGTATCCCATGAACGGATTCCTGGATGGTATGAGAAAAGAAGAGGAGAGACAAATCAATAAAAGAGAAAGAACAACAAGGAGGGGTAGCCTGACATGGCCAGACTAATATCACTGCCTAGATATTAGTCTGGAATCTCTGTGTGGAGCCTGCATTTCCAAGGGGCGGATTAAAAAAATGTCTCCGTTGATAAACCTGCCCCATATTTGCATACTGGTTCCTGATTGGTGCCCCACAACTTCGGGGGCAGCGAAATCCAATCACAACCGAGCGGGGACAGACTAATCTGCCGAGTGTAGTGTAGTTTTTGCACTGGCAGATTCGTCTGGTTTCCACGCTAAAGGAGGGGGAATGGCAACATGAACAAGTTCATTTTGTCTTTTCATCCATATAATTGCTGTCTGGGAAATAATCGATATTCTTCCGACTAAATTCATATCAAAACCGTTTGGAACAGGTCTAAACGTTCATACATTAATCATACATTTTTCATTATAAATCCCACACACCTGCTTGAGCCTGGTCAATAGACTCCTTGCCATTCAATAAGGCCCTGACCGAACAAGTACGTGTTCTATTTTGACATGAGAGGAAATCGATACTCAGAAATATGTCTTTTAGTCGTTTCTGATTCGTCCTGCATGGGCCAGGCCCACCACCAGCCTTTCTGAGATGAGTGATGCTTATCACCCTGCTATTTATTCCACAAAAGAAATCATGCCCAGAACAGCTTTCTGTTAAGTATGTTGCGGGGATTAAATGTGAAAGGAGAAAGAAAACCTGCAATTGTGCGGGAAACCTCAATGTTTTTTTCCCCCCTGCAGGTGAATTTGCATTGAGTGAAAGTTCTTACTTTGTGCGCTGTATGCACATTTCATTTTAGACATAGCAGCAACCACTGTATATGCACACGACGGGCGTCCATATTGTTTCCCCCAGCCCTGGTTTCTAAATAGTGTTTTTGGCCAGACTCTAAGCTACTCTAAAAGCGCGATGAAACCATGGGCTGATTTCGTAGGTTATTTTCCTGTTCAGGTTAAAAACTATACAGCAGCGTAAAAACAAAGTAGGCTAAAGGCTGACCTGATGTAAGCAACGCAGCTGCAGCTAATGAAGTTCATAAATGGAATGTTTAAGATGTAGGTGTTGTGATGAATCTGCAATCATTGACCAGTGACACACCCATGGCTTTGGGGCCTGGGCACAGCTAAATCTATCACACTATTATGCATGTTATTGGCTGCAACTGCATTGTTCACTAGCCTAGCCTACATCAAACCATTCCTGTAACATAACTTGTCTTGTCTTTTTAATATTGTATTATTATTTTACATTGCATGTTTTATTTTTTGTATATATCTGACTGTGTTGACTCTCTGTATAGCTCAGGGAGCTTTGTTGTTATACATTGTGGACAGGTATTTTGTATGGGGTATGGACACTTAGTTGATATGTATAATTTTTTTTCTTTTCGTGATGGCCAAATAGGAACAATAATGGCTGATCTATGCATCTGTTGACTCTGACATAGACGGTTAATTCCAATTACAAATTGGGGCGTTGTCCCCGGGTGTCTTCATTCAGTGATTTGTGAACTCTGCCCTCTGTTGTCTCTTTATATACCTGTCTTCTCACTCAGCTCAGGATACCTGACGAAGGCCACATAGGCCGAAACGTTAACGTTGTTATTTATTGACCGCTCTGTTATTAAATTATGTTGGGAGCATGTGTGCGGACCTTCTCCTTTTGTTCACTAGCCTAGCTGCTATTATTTTTAACCCAAACTGGAAAACAAACCACAAAATCTGCCCACGGGTCCATTTGGTTCCATTTGTACACTCTCAGAACTAAATTAACCCAATCTAGGATTTGACATCGTAGATTGGGATTCCATAGATAAAACTCATGTCAAATGGGGGGGTCCGTGGCCTAACGCATATCAAACTGGGGGTCCTTGAAATTAAAAGGGTTGAGAATCACTGTAGAGATCACAAATTGGGATTTTGAATTGAGATTTAATATTAACCTTAAATAGTATTTCAGAAAACACAAGTCAATCTTTACCATGTGATCCTGTTTTCTGATACTGAGGCATGCATGGTACAGTAGTTATAGGCCTATTAAAAAATAGTCCAAGCCTAAAACAAAGGGCGTGGCAAGTAGAAGTGCCCATCACACAACAATCCAGAAAATTTGCTATGCATTTCATGTAGGCTACAGTTATTTCACTGTATGCTCTGGTTCCAAATAGTGGTGAAAGGTTTGGAAGACATGCAATGAAGAAAATGGGGCTCTACAAGACTATGACTTGTTGCTTATAGATGATGATTAGGCTATAGTTTATGATTATTTACAGCATATTCAGGGTTAGGGGGCAACAATGGCAGGCATCACACATAAATACATCATATGTGACGATATGGTAATATCGATTCTTAACAAATAAATCATGGAAAGTCCTACACAATAACCTGAATACGATATGACTGAAAGCGATCTGTAAATGCAAAGGGTTAAAATTCCTTTCAAATTCCCTTCTTTTCATCAAAATCTGCAACATGTTACTTCAGTGGCCTACTTCTAATTAAAAAAGAAACCATCCACTCAAGCAAAAAAATCAAATATAACACTTACTTGGGCATCAACAAGTTTGCATGATATTTTTATTTTTTTAGATTATTAGTGAATATAGGGCAGGGAAGTAAACGAACTGTTCCTCCATAAAAGAAAGGCTATTTTATGGGCTACCAAATATTCCTTCTATTGTGTAGTTTAGGCCTACAGCAGCCTAGCCTTCGAGGTTTACAGAGATGTCACCCACTACGTCACAATTTTCCAGTCAAACAAAATAGCCTTAAGCTGGCATGCACAATCCTTATGTCTTGTGTCAAACAACCTGTAGTTTATTATAGGCTACACTTGTTGGGCACAGACACCAGTGTTGCCAGATTTTGTGAGAGAAATAAGCAACCAGGTCTATGAAAACAGGCCCAAGAGAAGCGACTAGGCCACATGTGCAGCACGTCGGCTATTTGACAATAGCATATCTACAAGCTCACAAAGCGTCGCAACTACACTTTAGAAACAAGGCCAAAAAAACGCAACCACCAATATTTACAAGCAACTTTACAGAAAAGGAAGCCCAACGTCGCTTATAATAAGCGGACATGGCAACACTGACAGACACACTGCTCTCTGGCTCTACGTGAATAGCGTTCCTTACGTACTTTCCGTAGGGACCGCAGTGCGGACCGAGCCACGCCCACTAGCCGGCATCGGATGAGAGACAGCTAGACAGCTGGATGCAGGATGATGATGGTGATGGACACATAATGATGATGATGCGCCCTGAAAATAGCAGATCTACAAGCTCACAACGCATCGCATGTGAGCTTGTAGATCAGCAATTTTCCAGTTAAATATATAATAAATTAAACATAATGGGCTGGGTATTAGGCTATATTCTGAAACCATAGGGTACTAATAGAGGTATCATCATTTGAAACACAAATAGCTTTAATTGTATTAAATTATATTATTGATATTATCATTATTATATTATTATGTTATACTATTTTCACTGAAATATATAAATTAATTTAAGCATAATGGGCTGGGTATTATACCCTATTCTAAAACCATATACTATACAATAGAGGTAACATCATTTGAAACACACATATTGGGGAATAGGCTACATTCTTCAGACGAATTCAGGACAAAACGCACTTTTGCTATAATTATTGTGAAACAGAAAACGTAAAAGGATTCTTTCTTTCCCCCTGAAACAATAGCCCCCCTACCAGCCCCCTAGACCCGACCCTTCCCAGTTCCCACCCTCCACTACTACTGGCAGGTGTTTTACAGGGAAAAGCCCAATTATTCATCTTGGAACGCGGCCAAAGAAAGGCAGAGCTCCGGCCTGTAAGTGTATTGACGCATAGATAAAAATAAATGCTGAATCATTCTTGTCAGCTTTTATCATAGAGGACTTATCCACGTGTCTGGGAATGAATGGATGACAACATTGGCCTAAAGGCTATTATTCCAATATATGAACAAACAAACAAAAACAAAAACAAATGGTGACTGTTTGGTGATCATTTAGGTGCTCATAGAAACGGGGGAATTATAAGGTCTCTGGTGCAGCTGCATCTATTCTAGAGGCTATAGAGCTGCCTCTTTAAAGACAAACCAGAATTGATGACATAGGCCTAATAATAAAGGGAGGGGCTGATCTCAGATCAATAATAGCTCCTGTGTGGCAACAAAGTATCCAATATCTCCAAAACGTGTCCATTAAGAGATCTTATCCATTAACGGGCGCTGCACGTTTAAATGGGCACAGCTTGACAGAAAACGAGTGATGATCAATTAACTGAATGTTAAAAAACGTTGGAGCTAGGCAGTTTGTGAGCTTGTAGATCTGCTATTGTCTGTACGACAGAGCAGGCTACAGAATACAACATTAAAGGAGTAGTTCACCCAAAAAATTACTTATTTTCTATCAATTGCACACCCCAGTAAGCCTTGAATTCATGGAGATTTTTTGGGGTTTTGTCGCATTCCTGAGCCAATAACTTGATGACCGGGTCATCGGTCATTAGGGGACTCAGTGACCCGCCGGTCATTAAATTATTAGCTTAAAAATGCGACAAAAACAAAGAAATCTCTATTGATTCAAGTCTTCATAGGGTGTGTTTTGATAGAATAAGTCATGTTTTTTGGGGGTGAACTACTCCTTTAACTTCAACGCAGCTTCACCATATAAAACGCTACATTGTAGACAGAGTTGTTTGCGCCTGGTGTCTGATGTTGTCGCCACCTGTCTGAACCGTTACAATGTAACCGTTACTCCATCCATTCCATTCCAGCCTGAGCCTCTTCTTCTCTCTCAGCCAGCCTACCTTTCTCAATGTCCGCAATGGCACACTTTAGGTGCTCCTCCGCCACGATCTCCCCGATCACCACCAGCAGGTAGAATTTACTGTCGACAAAGTGCTGCGAGAGGCTGGAGGACGTCGGGGACGCCATGGCGTTGCTGTTGGTGCCCGATGTTAACGTTTCCATCATCATCAGATCTGCTGCTGCGGAGGATTCTACGAGAGTCGCCATCCTCTATGTCTGTGTTCCAACCACCACGCACGGCCCCACACACACGCGCGCGCTCACACACACACGCGCACTCTCACACACTCCCTGGGTTAGTCAGTGTTTCGGGGAGGTGTTGGATCTCCTCCAGACATGGGCTACAGTACTGATAGGAGTGGCTCAGTGGCCCCAGCCCTTTTATACCCGCAGACTGTGTGTCATAGACTCATATTCAGTAACCGGGGAGAAGGAGAAGGAGAAGAAGAAGAAGAAGAAGAAGAGGGTGGAATTCGCACACTCACAGCTGATGTCATCCCTGAGCGAACTCAAAGCTATACTGGAACAAAAAAGAAAGAAAGAAATAATAATAATATTTTTTTTTATTTCAGAGCAACTTTCAGAGCAACAGATTTGTTTTTAATTATCTTATAATTTTTTTTAATTGCTCTGTTTTTATATATTTTTTTACACAATAATCATTGTGAAAAAAATATGTACAAACAGAGCAACTGAATTAATAGTCAGGGGATAAGGAGCTAGGCTACTGTATGCTACTGTAGCCCAGTGGTTCAACCTTTTCAGGCTGTGACCCCCCCAAAATAATCATATTTGAACTGGGGACCCCCCCCCCCCATCCTGATAAGCACTTGGAATTGTAGGAGTTGAGGCATTCAATTTAGTTTGACTTATGGTTCCACATACGTATTGTGTATAAAATAGCCGATCTACAAGCTCAAGCCAGTAGAGGGGACCACCCTCCCCCAAAATCATGTGGGGACCCGAGCCACAGCTTGAGAACCACTGCTGCAGCCTATACCCCCCCCCCCCCATTTTAACTATGTACAATAGCTATTAGCTTATATTCCTCCTGTGGAATCTTTATTACCCTTTTTCTTCTTCTATGCTTTGAGGAATAGACAGCAAGACTTTGCTGTCATTCTTATTTTTGTTTTTGTGTCCCACTGTCCCTTCTATGTTTTTTATTCCTTGATTCACTGTGTATATATATTTTCATGTATGCTTTGCTTGTTTTTTGTTCTGTGAAGCACTTTGTGAACTTGTTTTTGACAAGTATATAAATAAGGTTTATTATGATTTATCACAGTTTATCACAGGGCATGAATACACTAAAATATTGTTTGTTTTATAAAGGGACTGTTATTAAAAGCAACAATAGGAAACAGCTGCACTTGTTTGTGCGGGAGTCCCATTTCATATAATCAAATCAGGAAAGTCAGGAAACAGGGAAATTTACCCCTCACTTGATAGTGACCATATTTCAATCTTTGCTCTAATTGCCTTATACTGTTCTCGATCTGATCTATTAACCACTTGAACCAGAGTCCCTATCTTGGGGTAAACACTTGGCAAAAATAGTAGATCTACAAGCTCACCTCAGGCTGCAAGCTCACCTATTTAATTAAAAGGTAGGGTAGTGATATTTTTTGGTCAAAACAAAAAGGGGTTTCCAAGCACTATATTCTGATAGTATTCATTGCTATAGAGTGTATGTTCAGTAACAGGGGCCCCCATCTCTCCAGCTGTTGAGTAAACAGAAAATAAATATTCAGGTGGGTTGCACATTTTCAACCAATGAGGAAAGAGTACACATTTATCAGCTTCAATTTTATAGAGTTCCAGTTAAACATTTTGTCTGCTCATTTCTTTGTGTCATCACTCCCAATTTCACTTGTTTATCCTGTAGACCATGATGGGTCTTCAACAGGGGGTCTGGGACCCCTAGGGGGTCCTCAGAGTTACTACATGAGGGGGGGGGGGTGCCGAATCTTTGTGCATTTGAATTAATCACTTGAACCCTAGCCTGAGGAGACCTTCGGCCGAAGATAGCCGATCTACACGCTGTAGATAGGCTTGGCAAAGAGGTTTAGTGTAGCAGGGGGAAAAAGAGCAGACCAGAGTGAAAGGTAAAATTTACTAAGTATTGACGGTTTAAATGGTTAAATGTCTGAGATAAACATGAATCCAACATATTAATAGATAAGATCACGTGTAAACAAACATGTCTATGAAGTCTGTTTATTAAAAAGCTGGAGATAGAACAAATGAAGATATACATACAGAAAGCACATGTGAAAGCAGATGTGCAAATGATATTTTGAACGCTAGCATCATTATTCTTCACATTAGCATCAGATGTAGGTCAACGAAGTATATAGGGTTTAAGTGTTATTCTCTCATCATTAAAGAAACCAAAATGTTTCGAAACATGTATCAGAACAGAACACAGTCGAGTGTTAAAGACAGGAGGAATGACAAATGAAAGGAAAAAACATGACAGGAAGAGGATGGTGCGTGCGTGCGTGCGTGCGTGCGTGCGTGCGTGCGTGCGTGCGTGCGTGCGTGCGTGCGTGCGTGCGTGCGTGCACACATGCGTGCGTGCAGTGTGTGCATGTAATGTGAAGTCCAGAACACACACACACCCACACACACACACACACACACACACACACACACACACACACACACACACACACACACCCACACACAATTTACAAAGGGGTTTCCCTCTGACAAGCCTCACTAATGTGATTCCGTCTCATGGACAGGGTCACACAAGGTGCATTATTGACTTAAAAACCTCATTCCTGAGGGACCAGCCAGCCAGGGGCCCCACCCGGCTGCACCTTACTGATGAATATTTCAGGGGTTCTCAAAGAGGGGGTTCCAGGGGCACTTGAGGGGGTTGTATAGGGGGTCCCATGCAGCAATAGTATAATATAGCATGAAAATCTGTTTAACCGCTTTAACTCTATATTATATTTGGAACTATTGAAGCAAAGTCAGCTTCCCGATGATCTGCAGGAAAAGGATCGTTGAAGCTGTCTTTATGTCAGTGTTGGATTACGGTGATGTAATTTATAGAAATGCTGCCCCTACTACTCTTTTACCCCTAGACACAGTTTATCACTCAGCACTTAGATTCATTACTGGTGAAAGCTACAGCACCCATCATTGTATCCTCTACGACAGGGTAGGTTGGTCCTCCCTCTCTGAGACGAGAAATACGCACTGGTACCAGTTTATTTTTAAGGCTATTGATGGGAAGTTACCACCATACCTCACATTGCTATTAGAGTGGAGGGGAAAAAGCACTTACCAGACCCGCTCAAGCGACTGGCTTACACTTGAGGTTCCACCTGTTCAGTCTGAACTGGGGAAATCTGCTTTCTGCTTTGATGCTCCTATTAGGCTGTTTCATGGAACGCTCTACAACTCACGCTACAAATGAATGCCCGAATATCCTATGAACAATTTAATCACCTGCTCTTAAATCTCCCTATACCTCACCATGTAATTGTTTTAAATGTTCTGTTCTGTTATGGTTTTATTTTGTGTTGTTTTTGTGTTTTATATATCTGTATGTGCCTTAATTGTTGATTTTTGTGTATGTAATCTCGACAGCATTGCAAATGAGGGTAAACCTCAATGCTCTTTTCGAGAATAAATAAAGGTTTCAATCAATCAAAACATAATTTTGAATAATCTTGCATATTCTGAACAACACAAATCTTGTATTGGGGTCCCTGGCACAAAATATTTTCAGATGGGGGGGACCGCGGCCGAATACATGATCAATTTGGGAGGTAGAACCACTGGTTTAGACAAGAGATGTGCTGGGCAGGGCTTGGGTGGGTCATGTGTTGTTGTGAAGGCCTCTAGAGGCCTTCCTTGGATGATACAGCATAATCAAACATTCATCACTCACAGCTGGGGAAGAAAGGAGGGACGCATTAAATATACAAAAGGCTGCAGCCATCACTCTGCAGAAACTGACGTGATTTTGATGTCGGTGCTTAAATGTACGTCTGAGCTCTATGAATATAATGGTACAGTACAAGGGTCCATTGTGTGTGTGTGTGTGTGTGTGTGTGTGTGTGTGTGTGTGTGTGTGTGTGTGTGTGTGTGTGTGTGTGTGTGTGTGTGTGTGTGTGTGTGTGTGTGTGTGTGTGTGTGTGTGTGTGTGTGTGTGCGCGTGCGAATCACAGCAAATTTTCATATTTATAAGGAGGCCCACTGTTAATAGACTTTAACCCTGGAGGGTATGAGGGTAATGTCCATGCCCCTGAATTAAATACATGCAACTCCTTTTGGGAAATGTAGACTTGTTTGATATGTTGGATATTTATGCTTGGTAATACACAGTTTAACAATTTACTTAAAAAATAATAAAGTATTTTAACCTAAGCCTAGAGTCCCTATTTTGGGTACATTTTCAGAATCTGCCCACACTTTACATTCAAAAGTAGCAAAAATTGCAGATCTTCAAGCTCACAACGCATTGTGATGCAATGCGTTTTGCTCTTGTAGATAGGCTATTTTCACTATTTGTCATACAAAGAAGTGTACGTGTAGCATAATGCCCTCTTTTTCTTTTTCCCCCCCTACAAATTGAACCCTGCCTTAACCAAAAAGGAAGACAGATGTTTTGGGGAAGTGGTTGTGTCATCCCACCTTCCATCTCACTTACAGTAGGCCTACATAAATTGAATAGCAGAACAGTGTTTTTTTTGATTGATTGAATATTTTATTAGACAGAAATGCAAACAGCGCGAGTACAGTAATACACTTAGTCTAAAAGGATCACACAAAAAAGTCCAGCGGACTTGTTTCCTTTGAGGTCCTATATTCAATTCATCAACATAGCATAAAAAATAACACCAAAATACAATATCATCACAAATATAAACTATATGTACAGAGTAGAAAATGGGGGGAAATAGGGGTAGGGGGGGACACCTTTCTAAGGAGAAGCGGTAATTACCTCCTCCTTTGGCCTCCTGAAAGGTGGATTTTCAGGCCTGTTTTAAAGGATGCCAGTGATCCACATTTTTTAAGGAATGGGGTCGGGGCATTCCACACTTGGGTGGCAGTGCTGTAGAAGGAGAATTTACCCATGTTTGTTTTATATGTGGTTGTTACCAGATCGTTGTTGTCGTTCCCTCTAGTATTGTGGCTGTGGGTGTCGCTCACTATTAAAAAAAAAGTGAGATATGCCGGTATTGAGGACATTGAGGGCAAAGTCGCATTTACCATCTTGAAAGCTAATCCCATTTGTAATTGCTGAACCCTGTCTTCTACCCCGAGCCATCCTAGGCTAGCAAAATGTGTTGGAAAAAGGTGGGTCAAGGACCCCAGGCCAAGAAGTCGAATCAATTTGTTTTGGGAGGTTTGGGAGGTCTTAGTGACATTGAGATGTTGGAAAACCAGGAGGTGCAAGCATAGTCAAAGTGGCATTGAATGAGGGCTCCAGCAAGAGTCCTGAGAGCACTTTTGTTGACAAAAGAGGAAATTCTGCGCAAAGATCTTGTTCTTTGATTAACTTTTTTGATCACCTTTGATGCCATGCTATCACCTGTCAGTTTGTTGTCAAGGATACAGCACAAATATGTAACCTCTTCTTTGCTATGTCATCAACTTTGACCTTGAAATCATTTGCATAAACCTTACTGAGGGAATTTTTGGACCCAAAAAGAATGGTTTCTGTTTTACCAAGGTGTTATGTATGCAAAATTTGTTATCGGAAAGCCAAATACGGATTTTGTTGAGTTCAGAGCTGAGAGCTTCCTCAACCTGCATTTTGTCCTCGCCCGAGACCAGGAGTGCTGAGTCGTCAAGCAGCGAACAAGAACAATTTGCATTTACAGGCAGCATTCATGTCGTTAATGTACAGAAGGAACAGTAACGGCCCTAGTATGCTTACTTGGGGAACCGCGCAGTTCACTGGGAGGGAAGAGGACATGGTTCCCAATGATGTCAACCACTTGTTCTCTTCCCACAAGGTAGGATTTCATCCAGTTTAATGATGTGCTATCAAAACCGATCGCCTTCAGTTTATTCAGAATTGAGTCAGATTCATTCTAACCCTTGCACTACTTCATTCACAAGAGCCTCATCACAATAGAGATAAAGCCTGTATCTCAACCTATACAAAGAGATGAGACAAATGTATTGGGATGGACAGTGACAACTTTAATCAAAAAACAAAATAAAATGTATTTATTGGGGATTTTCCATAGCGTAACTAGAACATAATTTGTTGTTCATGTTCTGAGTGAGATGGCACAGGTTTTAAGTCCTTGAAGGTGTACATATTAATTACTTAAAATAATCAAAGTGGAAATGCAATAACAGACACTGTTGTCCAGACCAATTTATAAAGTTCACGGTTGGAGAGTACCCAGTCAACCAACAACACAGCTTATGTGTTTTTAGTACGTGCTACCAAAACAAAGTACTGTAAATGCTACACAGTAAACCCATAGGTAACGTCTATCTAAATAACATATCTAAATAGTTTAGTGCAGATGCAAATGGAGTGCTATGGGGATGAGGTGGAGGTTAAATGCCTAGATAGGTGAGTTGGAAGGACATTTGATATGAGAAGGTTCATGTTGATGATTTGTTCGGAGACAGCCAGCTGCCCTGACTCAACATGGGGTCACACAATTGAGATGCTATCATCATGGCGCCACATAGAGTGGTTAGAGGGAGAGAGAGAGAGAAGGTCTGTGGGTAAATAGGCTTGTTGTTTAACAGCACTCCTGCAGTAATTATGAGTTTCCGCCGGTGAAGGACAGAACAGACAACACAGGCTCCCATTATTACTGTGTAAGATAAATCTGATATTTTCATCAAGTGTTCGTCCCGGAATAGGGACGATGGGGTTCAAGTGTTAAAGGAGCTACACCATGAATTTAAAAAAAATATTTGATATTTAATATATGGTGTATGTCCCTCAAACCTTTTTCAAAAGGTTTGAGCCTAAATCATCACTCAGATATACTCATCCCAAGTCAATTGTCTCTGGCTTATACAGCACTTTCAGCTGCAATACCAAAACGTCCTCTTGTGCAGGGGGGGGCTACTGAGCAATTCTGTCTGTTAATAAAAAAAAATATTACAAAAAAAATAAAAAATAAATAAAAAAGGGAAAAATTCTGCATAAAAAGAAGCATCTAAGAAAAATACAAAATCGAAAAAAAAACACTTTGAACATTTTTGAACAATTCCACATTTGGTCTCTCCTGCATTCTAATCAGAAACACCAAGTGTTTGAGGTGCCTGTTTCACCCACTTCCGGGGGGCGGAGCCAAAATCCGAGCCCGAAGTATTTGTTCGTAGACCCCCACTTAGGGGGGGTAGAAAAAGTTTCGGAGCGATTCGGGCACTTTTCATTTAACATTGGGTTTGCCATCATTAATGTTTGTGACATCATAAACATTTCCATTCTGAGATCGCCTGTTCAGACACGCCCATTCTGGAAATCCATGAAATGAGAAGGAATGACTGAAGTTTTTAAAAAAACATTTTTTTGGGTACAAGAGACACTGGGGACCCCAAAAAATACAAAAAAACAAGAAAAAAGTGATTTTCATGGTGTAGACCCTTTAACTCCAACTACAGAGCCTTCCTCACCAGCTTGTTCATTTTGTTGGCAGCACTTGATTTGTTCAGAATCACAATATAGCCTGTTGCACCCTGATTCACTGGAACCTCAATAGTTCCACCTGGGTCCATTTATTCACCATTGTTCAGTTATGACACTGGCAGAGAAACATGTTGCTGGGTCAGTACAACATCGAGATTCAAGATTTTTATTGTTGTATCTTATGTGCAAGTACATAACAGTAGAATCCTTTGTTTCTGGTTCCTCAACATTGTAGCAGCAATAACAACAGTAACAAAGAAATAATAAAGAATAGCAGGACTAGGAAAAAAGCAAATAACAGAGTATGTAGAATTGGTCATAGCGTGTACTTTGGTCATTGCACGATTTGAAGTGCTTGCATGGTTCCTACTTCTAAATGTTATCCATGTGTGTATGTGTGCACTGTGCAGTTCAGTATGTGTGTAAACACATCTATTTACTGTACTTGTATCTCTATATATGCATGTACATTTATATTGTGTGTAAATGATTATGTGTGCAGTCTTGATATTCAAAGTGCCATGTACGAGTGTGCGTGCGTGGTGTGTGTTTCAACACATAGGCTTTCTCTGGATATAGCCAGGCAGCGACTGTTAATGTTTTTTCCTGGCCTGGTCATTCATAAACCTGATTGTCCGGAGGAAGTAGCTATTTAGCAGCCTGCTGCAAGTGGCCCTGTGGCTGCAGGGCCACTTGCCACTTGGAAGCATCTCAAACAGTCCATGGTTGGAATGCGTAGCCAGGGTCTTGGTGTGTCTGTGCGAGCGTGGTTCGTACAAGCGTGCGCACAAGCGTGCACACACACACACACACACACACACACACACACACACACACACACACACACACACAAGGGGGAGCAGAGAGGTCCTTATCTGATGTGGAAATTGTGATTAAAAATGTACTGTTCTCATGAGTCATTTGGTCTCTCCTGCATTCTAATCAGAAAACATGAATTATGATTAAAGAAAAGAAAACGATGACAGTGACTGAATAGCATAATTTCAGCAAATACAATACAAGTGATCTACAACGGGTCGCATCGCACCACGTTGTAAGCTTGTAGATCTACTATTTCCGGGGCTCAATTCTGACAAAGTAGGCTATAAATAAGGCGTTAATAGCTCATCAGACTGTGCTCTGAGGAGCTATGAGCTCTGATTACCCTGTTATACATGCATTAGTGTAATGAGTGAGAGACAGACATAGAGCATCAACAGAGAGAGAGAGAGGGAAGAGAGAGGGAGAGAGAGATACACAGAGACAGATGATGACTTCAAGCTAGCGAGACTGAGGGATAATGTTTACAGTGATCGGGGTCGTAGAGGTTTGTTAAACAGTCATTTTGCTACTGTACAAACATTTCATGGTTGACTAGACTAGAGCAACAAAGACTAAATGTTAATTATCGTGAACCTTCCAACAGCCAAACAGAATCTGTTTGAAAACAGTGGCCAGCAGAATAGTCCTTGATGACAGGAAATGACTAACCCTATAAGGGATAGCAGTACCGGCCATTTTGTGGTTCCACAGATAGAAAGCCCAACCAATCCCTCCAGGCTCCTGATGAATCATGACCATAAAACATTTGATTCTGTGTCCAAACATATTTGAATATTTAATTATGTTGCTTACTATATTTAATAAATACACTTTTTGCAGTGTTAAAAACATATGAATGGGGTTTCTATCTGTGGAACAACAAAATGGCCACCACTGCTATGCCCTATAGTGTAAAAGTATGTCTGCCTGGTGTGTGTGTGTGTGTGTGTGTGTGTGTGTGTGTGTGTGTGTGTGTGTGTGTGTGTGTGTGTGTGTGTGTGTGTGTGTGTGTTGCCAGAATGAGTGACACAGTGTGAGCTCGTAGATCTACTATTTTCAACAAAAATCGTGAATTGATTTTTTTTTAAATATTTTAAAAACATTTTAACAACAAATATTTTCAGATGGAGGTCGGCCGTGACCAAATACATATTAATCTGGGGGTTCTTGACACGAAAATGTTTGAGAACCACTGGGTTAAACAACAAGCAAGCCCAAATAAGCAACTACACTTTAGAAACAAGCCCCACCTCCCCCCTTCCTTTTATTTCTCATTTGTTTGATTGCTATATAGGCCTACAGTATAGGCAAACGGAGGGGAGTCTTAGAGCAAAATCAATAGGTTTATTTTATTTCTATATCTCAGCATTAACTGCCTGCTTCAAATCATCCATTTGTGATCAGTTTTACAGCAATGCTGTAAAAACAAAAAGTAGAGTTATGATCATACAGGAAGCTGTAATGAACCAACTGGTAAAGCAGCATGTGGGACTTTAACCTGACTGCTTGCATCCCCTGGTGGTAACAGGTGGTATAAACCTACTTATCAATATTTCTATTCTTGTCCTATTTTGTTTCAGCTGGCATCCAAAACTTTGAATTTGTTTTATAGAGTAAAAGAATACCCTTCTTATTTTAATGGTTGAAGTGGTAAGCACCCAGTCTCATTATATACTGTAGAGGCACGATACGAAGATTTGGCCCTCACATTTGCAAAGCCTTGTGATAAAGGGCAGCTCTTTACCGCCCTACATAGCCGAAGTGCAGTAACTACGCAAATAATTTAACGGATACAGGAGTTTAAAAGTGTTTCAATTGGTCAGCCAAATGGGTTATCGCATCGGCATATAAGTGATATTACACTAATTGTGTATCTGTTCTTGAGGTAATTGTTTATCCCCCAAAATCACAAAGGCTAATTTGACCTTTGGGATATACAAATAAGTCAGTGTGTCCAAAAATGTTATTGCACTTTGGCTTAGGTGGTACATGCGTGAAAATGGCCATGCCAACTCCTAAAGACATGATGCCAGGAAATGCCCCCCCCCCCCCCCTTCTCTGGGTTACCATGTGAGTGTTACAAGTATGACAATTGCTATGCCACCTTCAAACAGCTCCAAAGACACGATGGCAGCACTATTTGAACCCACTGATTCCGAAAACAGAAGTGAATGGAGGGGGGGGGGGGCCTTATACGGCAATTTAACGTACATGCCAAGAAATATACACACCTTGTCTCAGACCAGGCGAGTGTTGCATGCATGAAATTGGCTATGCCACCTCCAAACAGACATGGTGCCACCACTATTAAACCCCACTGATTCCGAAAACAGAACTTATTGGAATCAGAAATCTCACTTCACAATCACATACACAACTCAACAGAACTTCGACATTTCACCAAACACATAGGCCTCAGTAGGTCAGTTCACTTCTTCTTTCCAAACGATCTGAAAAGGTCATATTCTATCACTGGTAAACATAGGGTAACATTTTACTTTGTCAAATTGGAAAACATCTCACCTCACGATCACCTACACACAAATCATCACAAATACATTTCTATGAACTTTGACCTGGCTTTCCCCAAACAAGTTGCTCAGTAAGTCAGTTCACCGTTTTGGAAACCACGTGAGAAGGTCCTATATTCTATCACTGGTAAACATATGGTAACATTTTACTGTGCCAAACTGGAGAAATCTCACTGCAAAACGACCTACACACATACTACACGCTGAATTCGGCATAACACCGTCACATATTTCATATATGAAAATTGCTATGCCACCTCCAATTTATTTTTGCACTGGCAGATTCGTCTGGTCCGAGGCTACCTAATTCCCCCCATATTCTCTGCTTAGGGCGCGCTCCCACCGCACTTTTATTTTACCTCTGGGGCAGAATCTGCCAATGCTTTGTCAATGCAAATGCGTGGATTCCTGGTCTTGCGGATTTTTTCCAAGAATCCACGCATTTGCATTGACAAAGCATTGGCAGATTCTGCCCCAGAGGTAAAATAAAAGTGCGGTGGGAGCGCGCCCTTAGTCATCTATTAGCTATTTGGCCGCGTATATACCCCATCTGAATCTGGGCCAGAAGAGAAGATTTGTGTTAACAAATTCAAAATGATTAAAAAAAAATGTATACACTTTCAAGATTTTACAAAAATATTCAAAAGTTTTCTGAAAAACGTATGTTGCTATTTAGCTCAAATCTAAGTCAGTCAACACAGATGCGTTCCCGGTTTTAATGGGTTGACAGACATTCAACTCGTGTCGTGTTTTCCACCAGTCACTTTCGGCAAGCGACACAGCCGTGTACAACTAGGTAAAAATTGGCCTTAACCTCCCCTATTCTGCTGGTCTACTCTGTTCAGATCCACAGGCCACGCCATTCACTGCCTGTGTGTGACAGCCAGATGGAGCAGTTACACAAACATAACAACTAGCCTGATTCTAGATCAGTGACTCTCAACCTTTGTACCCAATTTCAAGGACGTCCCAGTTAGATGACTTCATTGTATAAAATGTAACTGTGTTGTCTTTTTCATAGCTTTCATGATAGCTTCATTGATTATCAGTGGTGTGTGAATTAGGGTTTTTTGTTTAACCCATTTTGACATTTAACCACTTAAACCCTCAACTTGACCTTTGGCTCCGTTGTTGGTTTGCTCCTTTTTCCTCTCTACACCAAACCACTTTGCTGAAAATAACCGATCTACAAGCTCACAACGCCTCACAGCGCGAAGCATTGTGAGCTTGTGGATCGGCTATTTTCGGCAAATGTTCCCCTCAGAATAGGGATGCCAGGGTTCAAGGGGTTAATGTAAAATATATACAAATATATATATTCCAATCACAGATAGATTTTGCGGCCACCCTGTAGTAACTCCGAGGACACAAGCATAGCCTATTGCTCTTCATCAGTTAGACTCCATATGACAGCAGTGGGCAGACCCTGAACATCCTAATGAAACCACACCTGTAATTACCTGAGAATATATTTTCCACTAGCTTTTTCTTTTTTTGCTGAGGCCTCTAAATCAGTAGTTCGTCAAACCTTTTTGTGTCAAGGACCCCCAAAATGATATGGATTTGGCCACGGACCCCCCCCCCCATCTGAAAATGTTCGAGCAAGCTGTGAGCTTGTAGTTCTGCCATTTTTGAATATCCAACGCTAAAAATCTAAAATGACACACGTGCTTTCCCGGTATGACCGATTATCGATTACGTTTTTTTAATAATAGATTAAATTCGTCAGTTCGATTAACCTTTTCACCCCTGTACTTCACAGAATGTGATTTGTCTTAGAGTTCCAGTAAAAAAAGGAAACGGTTCCCGTTTTGGCCCCGATTAGAACATTCCATCCTGTGTTCAGCTCTGTACAATCTCAAGCTCTGGTTTTGAAGATGAAACACGCTGTTCAGCCCAGGTCGAACAGAAAAGGAAGTTCTCACATCCTGATACTGCGCTGGCCTCTGCTCAGTGGCGCTTTGTTTTGGTTCCCGCTAATTTAAGGCGCAATCGCGTTTTATCTAGTTCTTTGGCCCCGTCTTATCTATGCAATGACTGAATGACATGTGTTTATTCAGGGACTGAGCCAGCTGTATGCCTATACTCTATCCAGCAAAAGATACACAAACACACACACAATCAGTATCCTCATGATGATTGCCAACAACAGTGGTTGTAGGCCATTTTAATTTCAAGGACCCCCATAACTCTAGAGAGTATACTCTCAAGAGTTACATACCTGTAAGGGTCCATTTGGATACCCCTAGCTCAAGGAACCCGGGCGGATCCCCTGACCCCACTTTGAGAACCACTATACTATATAAGGAATCAGGAAAATGGGAAACGGCACAAACAGAGGGGGTCAGCACCTGCTCTGCACTATTTCTGTTCTGTATACAGGAAACCGAGGAAGGTATCGGTAATCTGAGGCAAACGGTGCTTCTCAACATGGGGTCCGGGGACCCCCCAGTGTCACAGTGTTTGTCAGGTCAGGACCCAGAAGCAGACCAGAGAGCGGCAATACGGATCAAGTCCAGCAAGATATGATTTATTTATCAAAATTACAAGGGCTTATTATGAGAGGTGAGGCAGGCTGGGTAAAACACAAAGGCAGTCCAACAAATAAACAGCAGAACAGTCCAAATAAACCAACAGTGGAGCGGCCACAAGTGAAAAGTGTGGGTGTGGGAAGGCCAATAATCTTGGGAGTACTTGTAAGAAACCTGCTGAACACCACTACCCACAAGCAGTGGTGGAAAGTAACTAAGAACATTTACTTAAGTACTGCAAATACAATTCTGAGGTATTTGTACTTTACTTGAGCATTTCCAATTTCCAATACTTTTACTTCACATATGCCTATAAGGCAAGGGCAAAGGTTTTTCCTTGGCCTCTCTCCTCTCAACTTGTGGTCCCTTGAGATTCTAACTCCCTTTTCTGTGGAAGTTCTTGACGTCCGACTTTCCAGTAATTGACAACATTGACCCGTCATTCTTTGTCACCAGGTAATTTAGTGCACCGTTTCTCAACTTGTGGTCCCTTGAGATTCCAACTCCCTTTTCTGTGGAAGTTCTTGCCGTGGGTCCGTTTTGTTTGGCCGCACCGTAATAATCCTAAAACGGGAGCAAAAATATTCAAATGGCCAGTCCGCCCCTGCCCTAATCTAGAAGACAGACCATCACACGTCTACACAGAATTTCAGCACCAGCTCTCTGAGCCTTTGTCAAACACACAGTCTCAGTTATGTCCCTGACCTCCACCTAGCCAGTATACGTGCCCCATGCAGCCACTCTGACTGGGTTTAAAATATTCCTCATTGGGGGTACCGATGACCCAGTGTTTTGGCGCACACCAGAGTCATATAAAACAAGGCTCTGTTGCAGCCTGACAGCGAGTCCCATGTTTGATTCCTGAGCCCGGCGGACCTTCGCTCGCTGCGTGTCGCTCCCAAACTCGTTCCCCGTTTCCTGCCAACCTTCACTGTACTATGTACCTCATTGTACTGGGGAACCACTGGAACCCCTTCAAGGACCCCTGGGGGTGCCCGGGACCCCATTTTGAGAACCACTGATATGGGTGATGCAGTGATTGCGTCTGGCCAGTGTTAACCATCCTTTGCCAACAGGGATGCCAGCTTGTCACTTACACTCTCCTTCCAAAACCACAACATTTTGGCCAGACATGTTTATACAAAGCCAAGTAGGGAGAGTTTTTAGGACACCATGTGACAGAAATCCTTGGGAATATTTGTGAAAAAAAGAGGTGCATTTCTGTCACATGGGAGCCAGTGGGGCTTCCACGCAGAGTTCAAGTCGAACTCCAAACAGAGGCATCTAATTCCACAGTATCTATTAAAAAGTACAAATTGGACTGAGCAACGCTCACTTATAGTCGAGTAGTATTTGCCCAGGAGTATCTATACTTTGACTCAAGCTCTGGGATTGAGTATTTGTCCAAGACCAATATTGATGCCGCAAAATAATCACTATTTTATTCCCTCAATATAATGATGGCAGTATAGAGACCAGGATTACTGCATGTTTTTCGTGAGGGTACCTACCCTAGGGGACACGGGGAGAACATGCAAACTCCACACAGAAAGGCCCTTTCTTACTGGGTTTAAAACTAATCAAATATTGATTATTACAGCAGAGCTTGTAACAACTACTACATTCACAGCCTACATTAGTAGTTAACCAACACTGCACACACGCACGCACGCACGCACACCTTCTGCCAGTAATCTGCTGTTGGCCATTTGATTATAGACTGAAATATGTCTCTGTTTATCCTGCTAATTCACCAGTAAATATAAATATGCCATATCTATCAGTGAGTCAGTAGGACTATTTTCCATAGAGGAAATTGAGGGAAGGCACTTATACACCTACGTGCGCTTAGCATTCAATCATTTGTGTGTATATCAACTATCGTAAACTGGTGCAAAGGAACAAAGGAAATGAAAGAAAGACACTGGCAGTTTTATTGTATAGGATACATTGTCACCAGTGTGTGTCTACAATAAAGAGTTTTTCCAATATATCATTGCTAATAATTGTACTATAAATCTGTGTTTTTTTTTGGGGGGGGGGGTCCCAGATGGCAATGAAGTGACAATTTAAGGACTTTTAAGAGTTTTTAAATACCTAAACAAAAAAGAAAGAAAAGAAAAAGACCATTACTGCATCCAAAGTAATCAACAAACTATACTATAAAAACTGGTCAAACATTGGCCAAATTGTCAAATAATATAAGAAAGAGGCAAAATATTTGAAAATAGCTGATCTACAAGCTCACAACACCTCGAGGCGGAGTGCCATTTCCACAATATTGTGTGAACCGAATCAAACTAAATGTAATGCCTCAACTCCTACATTACAAGTGCTTGTCAGGGTGGGGGTCCCCAGTTCAAATATGATCTTTTTGGGGGGTCACGGCCAGAAAAGGTTGAGAACCACTGCAGTAGAGGACTCGGTATGCAACCGTGGCAGGCTCCAGGATTTAGGAGGGTTCAATTCCAATTCAGCCAGTTTGCTGGCCAGCCTGCATGGTGGGGATTAGTTGTTAAATAAAAGCCTAACATATCCCATTTCCCTGTTGTTGTCGAGGTGGGAGAGGGTGGCATGCAGAACCATGGGAGATGGCGTCTATGGATCTGTTGTGACGGCCTAGTGTTAAAATACTGGTGGTTAATGAATAAAGTAGATTAAATAATGGAAGGTGCAGGACTCTCCCCAATGCGCCATGGGGAGAGTCCAGAGAGTCCAAGGCACTGTGGGGAGTGTGCTGATCATCAAGATCAACACAACTTGATGATCTCATCAAGTTTGTTACTTGTTGTGAGCTACATTTAATTGAAATTGGTAGATCTGCCATTTTCGATTGTCGACTCCACCGTTACGAGAAAGTAGAGCCTGACAAGTCATGCCAGTGGCATTCCAAAGAGCCAGCAGCTGTAGATGACAGGAGACGGCTGCTGAAAGAATGCTCAACCTACTGACACACTTAAAACAAAACCCCACACACATTTTCACGCTATATGATGTTAACCCATTAAGAAACTGAGGCCGATTATACGGTTTTCTGAAAAACGTATGTTGCTATATCAGTATATTGGCCGCCGACCCCATCTCAAAATATCTTGTTCCACCTTGCTAAAAAATATATATATATATATATATATATATTATATATATATATATATATATATATATATATATATATATATATATATATATAAATAAATGTCCATGATTTAAAAAAAAAATAGCAGATCTATGAGCTTGCATATCTGCTATTTTAAAATAGCCAAAGTATGAGAACCAATGTGCTGTATATACAGTATAGCAAAAAAATCCCGGTTTTAATGGGGAAAACCACAGAAATGCCATTGATCCAAGCCGGAACACAAATCGATGGATTGATCATTCAAATAAACATGCTCTGAAAATGCTCACGGCCCACCCATCTGACCACTTAACACAGCAGCCATTCGGCTGGCAGAAAAGGTTGGGAGCCTCATTGCGCCATTGCCACATTATGTATCACTTTACGTGGCCCTGCTGTACTGGTGCCACCCAAAGACATGGTTAGGGCCAAAATGTATCCAAGTCGTTTAAGAGGTTTTTGAGCACTGCACCTAAATCAAAACCAAGAATTGTCACAATTGTCCCCAGTCTCCCGCATTCATGACGACGTGTGTCCTAGCCCATTAAAACCGGGAAAACGTCTGTCATTTTAGATTTTTGCGTTGGCTATTCAAAAATAGCAGATATACAAGCGCACACTGTGAGCTAGTACATCTGCTATTTTTGAACGTTTTTGAAAAAGTGTTAGAACTACTGATTTAGAAGGCGTTTGTAGAATCGGCCACAGGTCTTAAGGGGTTTTTGAGTACCTAAATCAAAACAACAAGAATTGGCACAATTGTCCCCATTCCCAGTCCTTGTTATTATACTGTTCATTTTGGCCTCTTATTTCTGTCCACCCCCCCACTTCTTCAGCTATATCACTCTGCCACAGGTTTCTGTCGTACTTGTCCGTACAGGTTGCTGTACTGGTTGAATGTTGGATCAGGTTTTTCAAGATGTCCACCACCATGACAAATATTTAAACACTTAAACCCTATGCACTTTGTTGACCGGAGTCCCCAAGCGTTCTATACTACTAGGCCATCTCCTTTTCCCTAATCTACCCCAAATATCTTTCAACAGAAACAGGATAGAAGTAGGCCTAAATGTGTTCAATTACTGTAGCACGCTACAAAACCTTTTATCTGTTTCCCAGAGGGAAAAGTTCTAAGAAAGCAATCCAGCTGTGCAGGATAAATTCAGGTGCAGTATCTTAAGTATTTGATATCTTGCGACACAAGTAGGCTATTCATCATGATGCCAAGAACCCTAAAAATAAAACAAACACATTCTTACTGCCATACCCACTTCAGCAGGCTATTGCTTAAGAGTGTCATTATATTTTCATATTTGCTGATTTTCGAAATCCATTGTTCTCAGGTAATCTGTTTACAGTCCTCTGAGAGAGTCCTTACCGGTGTTGCCAGATTTTGCGAGAGAAATAAGCAACCAGGTCTATGAAGACAAGGCCAAAAGAGGTGATGCTTTAATTTAAACATAGATTGCACCGGCTATTTGAATATGGCAGATGTACAAGCTCACAACGCATCTCATTTCAAAACAATATTGAAAAAAAAAAAAAGAACTACACAAATATTGGGCTCCCTGGCATAAAGTATTTTCAGATGGACGTCTGCGGACAAATATTAATCATCATGAAAATGTTGTACACTTTGGAAACAAGCCCAAATATACATACCACCAATATTTACAAGCGACTTTACAGAAAAACAAGCCCAAAGTCGCTTAAATTAAGCAGACATGGCAACACTGGTTCTTACCATTGCACAGGGTTACAGTTAATACTGTAAACAGGGGAAAATCCTCCGATCAACAGTTCACACAAAGGGACAATAGGCTGTGGCAGTGGGGGGTAATATCCATGTTACGAAAGAGATTAGAGACATAAAAGCAGAACTATACAAAGAAGAAGAGGACTTTTCTTGACCTTAGGCCCACATGTACATGAGTTTGCGGGTTTGTGCTGATCTATGCAGCTCAGTCTGTGGAGAAGTAAGAACTAAATTAACCCATTAAGACCTGAGGCCTAAATCTTTCAAAAATGTTCAAAAATAGCAGATGTACAAGCTCGCAGAGCGGCACGAAGTGACGCGCTGGGAGTTTGTACATCTATTTTTGAATAGCCAACGCTAAAAGCTAAAACGACACACATGCTTTCCCTGTTTTAATGAGATAATAGTAAGCCTGATCGAAGGCACACAAAAATAATAAAACTACAAAAAAAGTATACGTTTATAATTTGTTTCAAATTATAATTTATTATAGGACCATATAGCAGTATTTTCTGCATGGAGATTTTTAGTTTTTGACACATTCCTGAGCCAATAAATTGATGACCGGCGGTCTCTCCGGTAGGAGACTCAAAGAGACTCCTTTGAGTCTCCTACCGGATATATTAGCATCTTACCGCCGGTAATCAAATTATTGGCTTAGGAATGCGACAATAACAAAGAAATCTCCATGAATTCAATGCTTCATGGGGTGTGTAATTGATAGGAAATAAGTAATGTTTTGGGTGAGCTACTCCTTTAAGTGGTCAAGTGACTGCTATATTCTGTCACACACCGGGGCCACGAGTGCAGACAATGTACACTAGTATCTATAGATACACGGAACAGTAAGCAACTGTTTGCCCTTAAGCTGTAAGCCAGTGTAGCCCAGCTGCACTGTCCAAAGTACACTAGCAGATGACTGTGGATTAGGGTGAAGCATTGGCTATGGACTTCCCCAGAAAGGATAACAGTATTGTTGAAGTACAAACACAGTCCTTTATTCCTTTTGGAAGTAGGGCTCAACACAAGACACAAGCGTCTCATCATGGGTCACACTTCTAGGATAATAGATGCTTCCTATGAAGCCCATGTCTAGAATGCATTATAAACATACTTAAAATGCATTATGATCTGCTCCATAACACTGAATAATTATAGGTATAAGCACTCATAAATACATTTTATGACATGAGGTGAAGTATACATGCATTATAATCATACATAATAATAATTACGGTGTTATAAGTACTCATAATTATCATCGTTTCATAATGTCTTATGAATATCGTTATAAAAATAAGTATGCTTATAACTATAATTAGAGTCCAGAAGGAAGCAGGCACATCCCACAAAAACGTTTCAGGTGCTACAACAACAACAATACATACATTAGAGAAAAGGAAGTGAAGTCTGCACACTGGTAGCTCCCAGTAGAAAATGTATTAAATACGTTTACACAACGTTTCGACGAAACGTTGTGCACGTGCGCAGTGTTATAAAGAGATTATAATGCATCATAAATATTGCATTATAGTCATGGGCTTCATAGAAAGTCTTACAGGCAGTTCTCATTTTTTTGTATTACTGCATTGTAAATGGCATATAAATTGCCATACACTCAAGCCAAAGTATAATGAAATATACTGTATACTGTATGCCATTATGCCTTTTGATGTCGGCTCTACTTTTGATCCGATTTCAATTGGAAATTTGTATGACCTTTAACGAATGTGTATTCTAGACCAGTGGTTCTCAACCTGTGGGTCAGGACCCCCAGGGGGTCCCCACATGATTTTGGGGGTCCCCAGATGACAGTAAAGTGATAATTTAAAGACTTTTAAGAGCTTTTAAAAAAAATATATAAACACTGTTTTTTATTTTTCCTTATGTTGCAGGCAAAAATACAAGAACATGACATTTTGTACGACATCTTATTCCCCCAATATTCCCCCAATCCCCCACCCTCCCACCAAGGTCATAACTTGGTTATGACCACCACTCCACCACCATTTGGGGCGGCCATAGCTGAGTGGTTAGTGAGCCCGCCTAGGGAACCAGCTGGCCCTGGTTGCCCCAGGTTCGATTCCAGGCTATCCCAGCATATGTGCCGATGATATGAAATTTGTCCCTGAGCAAGACTCTTAACCCCAATTGCTCACAGGTTCTCATTGGAAACAAGACCGCAAGGACTTTCATGAACGACCTGTTAAAAGGAATTATCCTTATCCTTATAACAAGACAAATGACAAGACAAAAAATGAAAAAATAATAATAATCACTTGACAATAAAGAAAAGGACAAGACAGACAAACGGACAGACAAACCAAACAGTTTAACTTTTGACAAAGTATGTTGTTCCTTTCAGGTCAAGTTTAGACAGTTATTTTTTAAAGCAATAAATAAAAATAAAGTATATATTTCGTATCCAGCCGTCTATATCTTGTAGGCCTCCAGCCAGAGGTCAACAGAGTCAGATTTGTTGGGCGTTATCAATTATATAAGGGAGTGTGTATTTAAATGAAAGGTATATGAATAGGTATGAATATTAGAAATTGCTTCAAAAATCCCTTCCCACAATCTGACTAATGAGTTGCACGACCAAAACATGTGGCCCAGCGTGGCTGGTCTGTTTTTAAGAGCTTTCTAATACCTTAAGAAATGAAAGAAAAAGAACATTACTGCGTCAAAAGTAATCAAACAAACTATACTATAAAAACTGGTCAAACATTGGCACAACAGCGCGCTGTGTGTTTGAGAGCGTGTGCGTGTGCATGTGTGTGTGTGTTTGTGTTGGCATGAATGAATGGATGAAGCCTGAACAAATTAATCCAACTTGCTGCATCACACCCTGACGGAGGCTCCTGCCGAAACGTGCAAGTGTCAGCCATGATCTCAATGCAGAGCTCGTTACACCAGTGCCATGGACTTTACTTTTGCTTAATTCATAATTTGTTGTACGACAGTGTCATGTGCCGAAAATAGCAGATCTACAAGCTGCGTTGAATCACAACGCGTTGCGAGCTTCTAGATTTTCGGCCACACGACGACACCGGCGTGCATGACTATGTATAAATAAGGCTCATCTCCCCGCACGCTGGTTGTGTAAAAGAGGTAGAGGGAAGGGGAACTCAAAGAGACAAAAAAGTGTGTGGTTTAGAACACGTGGTTCTCAAATGTTTTAATTTCAAGGACCACCAGTTTGGTATGCATGAAGGCCATGTATCCCCCATAACTCAGAGAGTGTACAAATTTAACCAACGGGTCCATTTGTAAACTCTCTGAGTTACAGATTTCAAAAGGCCAGACCGTACCAATACAACTAGTCGCAACTCCTTATACAAAACAGTTTTAAGGCCAGTTCACACCAATGCAACTCCTTGCAACTGCCATTGGGGATAACGGTTGCAAGTAGTTGCAAGTAGCTGCAAGTAGTTGCAAGTAGTTGCATGTTACAAAGAGTTGCATAGGTGTGGACTGGCCTTAAGGGTCCATTTGGTTACTCACTATCACTACCTCATTTAGCTGGGGACCCCCTGGAACCCCCCCAAGGACCTCTGGGGGTCCCCAGACTTCACTTTGAGAACACCTGGTTTAGAAGAAGTCAACTAATAAAAGTGTGATACAAAGGTTGATTTATCGTGTCACTTGCTGAACTTCAAGCTAACAATGCAACTCTGCAGGACCACAATGGAAACAAGCCCTCTGGGATTTTTGTGTTATCCTTTTAGCATCATTGTATAATCGTACCACTGTCCTTTTTACAAACTGTTAATGAAGTATTCAATCAATCAATCAAAAACTCTGTACGACCAGCGCTGGACACCCATGGATGCGACGCAGTATGACCAGCCCAGGACACACATGGATGGCAGTGAGTGACACTCAAGATGCTAAAACAGAAAGTCCACGTGTTCATTAGTCAGAAGTTTGTTGTTGTAGCCAGGGCCAGATTTAGGGAGGTGAGGCAGGGCCCCTGGGCTGCCCTGAGTCATTGGTGAGGCCCCCTACACAACAATATTATAAGCAAAAACTACTGCAACCAGAATGTATGACCAGAAACGCATGCATCCCAATGAAAAATGACTGTTCTGTGAGGATGACAGCAAAACTAGCATGTGGTAGGCCTACCTATTAGGTAACAGTGTTCCAAAATAGTCTACACTGCATCACGTGCACACATTAAAATGTACGGTATCTGTAATCCCACCCCTAGTAATCCACTATGTCAATTACACGTTTTTATGACGAAACAATCAAAGGGTACAATTTCAAAGGTAATTGTTGGGATTTCGTTGCCTACAACATTCGCTTTGCAAGTTAATTCAATTGCTTAAGAGAGAGAGAGACAGAGAGAGAGAGAGAGATCTCAGTCACAAGTGGACAGCACGCAATTACAGTGATGCTTCACACAATCCACAAAGAACATGATGAACTGATACAAGGACCACAATGGAAACAAGCCCTCAGGGGCTTCTTGTGTTAGCATAACCTTTGACTGTACCACCTGCTAACAATCTTAATAATAAAGTATATTCAATCAATCAATCAAAGAACATTGATTCTGTTTCAATCTGACCGCACAACCTTTACATTAATTGTCCCAGCCATGACTCCTTTCACCTCTTACTTAAAGGACGACTTCACCGCTTTTCAACCTATCTTCATATAATTGGTCCTCACTAATACTCATGATAAAATGGTACAATTTTTTTCTACTCACTCTGTGTCTCAGAGGAGGGCTGTGGACAGTTCAGAGTCCCGTCTACCAGTGACATCATCGATGGGGAATCCAAGCTAATAGAAACTGCAGGCTTTCTATTCCTGGAAAGTTGCAATGCAATAAAAGAAGCCATTGTTCTCGTGTTAATAAAAATCTAAATAAAAAATTTGAAATCTTGTTGGAAAAAAAAATCATGCCTAACGATGATGTCACTGGTAGACGGTTTCTGGACTGTCCACAGCCCTCCTATGAGACACAGACCAAGTAGAAAAAAATTGTACCATTTTATCATGAGTATTAGTGAGGACCAATTATATGAAGATAGGTTGAAAAGCGGTGAAGTCGTCCTTTAATACCCCATAGCCAAGCTGCTCTGACACACAGGAAGCTGCTTGCACTTGCTGCCCGGCTTCAACAGGAAGTTCTTTGTTAGTCTCTGCAAACATTTCATCATCTGCGCCTGCAGGCCGCAACGGCCCCGTGGCAGAAAAAAAAGAGAAAGACTTAAAGAATGTACACACAAAAAAATAACTATCTGTGCTGGGGGTGAGGGTGGTGGGCATGTCACATTCTTAACCAGTGTGTGTGTGTGTGTGTGTGTGTGTGTGTGTGTGTGTGTGTGTGTGTGTGTGTGTGTGTGTGTGTGTGTGTGTGTGTGTGTGTGTGTGTGTGTGTGTGTGTGTGCGCGCGCTGTGGGCGGGTGGGGATGGATCGCGGACCTTGGGGGCCCCATCGCTATGACTCAGACATCATAGAGTTCCCATTGCAGCTATATACTGTACTGTATTATGTGTGTGCAGCTATATTTCTCAGAACGTTTGAGCTATTTTGGTCGTGATATGAATCTTAACCATAATGTAAGTATATTATAATGTAAATAAAAATCAAGTGTTACTGTCAAGCCAACAGCGTGCAAATGGGCCGTGAAGCATAAACAATTCCATGGCTATGTTATGTGAAACATTGTTTTCATAAGCATTGATCACTATTAGCTCAACAATAACCAGTTCACCGCACCGTTAACCCTTTGCAGGCTTCTTTTACAGAAGTATAGTAGGCCTAGTCTGACAAGCCACATGTGCTTTCTGCTAATCAACTAATGTCAACTATACAGTAATCATCATGTTATCGTTGTGTCTCATCTGTACATCTAGCCTAAATAAACACTGCATGTACAAACACACAATTTGTTTTATCAGCACCATCTTGTTATAACAAAAATATGAACGAGGGAATACTCCCATCCCTTTGTTAGATACATAATACATAGCTCCTCTAAACACCTTGGAACGGAGGTCTGTGTCTGTACACATTCCATGGGTATATACAGTATACACAACTGACATGACCCTAGGCACACCCGTCATGTCTGTGTTTAAAAATACACATTCTATCCAGCACAAGCTCTCCTCCCTCCTCATCTTTCATATGCAAACACACAAAGGAATTATCATAAACACGTGTGTGTGTGTGACAGTGAGAGGATTTTAGAGGAATATTTTGTATCCAAGTACAGAGAAGCAATATAGAAGGGTCAGTGAATAGGGCAGCAACTATCTGCTATTTTCTTAGCAATTATATATATTTTTATAACTATTTTGATTAATTGAATAATTGAGCACTGCAGCAAATATGTTTATATATTTACATTAACAAATCGTCGTGTCGTGCAAACTTTGTGAAAATAGCATATCTAGCTTAACGTATCGTGAAAAAAATACTTATTTTCTATCAATTACACACCCCATGAAGCCTTGAATTCATGGAGATTTTTTTGTTTTTGACACACATTCCTGAGCCAATAATTTGATGAAGGGGTGTGTTTCCGGTAGGAGACTCCTACCGGATACAGATAGGATCTTTCCGACGGTAATCAAATTATTGGCTTAGGAATGCGACAAAAACAAACTCCAAGAATTCAATGCTGAAAATAAGTAATTTTTTGGGTGAACTACTCCTTTAAGGCTGCATTTTGCAGCTCCAGTGCTGTGGTGGTGTATAGTGTATTATACCAACAGAACACTAGTGGCTGATTAATGTTCCTCTCTGGTCCAAAGTAAATGTTCTGTCTGTTTTTCCTTTGCAAGAGCACAGAAAGTACAATTCAGACAGATGGAGTTGTCTTATTTCATTTTCACTCCTCTCCATCTTGCTCCTTTCTTTATCTCTCTCTGTCTTAGCTTTTAGTTTTATGTGGACTTGTAATAGATTGTCAAAGTCAAGGCAGAATCTATCCGTTTTTTGAAGTTTTTTTTGTTGCAGTTTTCTGTAATGTAGCTGTTCTTTTTAACTCCACTTGAGTCAATTCTAGTTGTTTTTCTTCTTAATAATAGTCTTTCATTCAGGCTAGTCCCTGTGAGGTCAACTGTCCTGCTGACACCATTAATGTCACGGAGGTCCTCCTGGTGTTGGAAAACTGCTTAGTTGTCGTAGAAAATTGTGAACCTTGAACATGATATATTCAAGGTTGTCAGAATATATATTATAGGGGCGCCTGCTGGCCTAGCGGGCCGGGCGCATACCTCTATACATTAGGCTCTAACCCCGAAGACCTCTGCAGCGTGTCACTACCCATCTACTGTCAATCTCCACTGTGTACCATAAATAAAGGCAGAAAAGCCCCAAAACATATCTTTCAAAACAAATATGAACCACATGAACCCTAGCGTCCCTAGTATTCATTTCATAAATAACATAAAAACAACGTTCAAGAAGTGGTGGAAATAGCAGATCAACAAGCTCACAACGCGGCATGAGCTTGTAGATCTGCTAATTTCGCTAGTTTGGGTCCCATGCAGGCAAACGTCTAATTTGTCTTTTGGGTCTTGAGCTAAAAGTTTGGGAACCACTGCTCGAAGTTATGAGTATTGTAAAAAAAAAGAAGAATTGTGCATTAAACACAGTCCTAATCTGTAGTCTCAAGGCCAACAAAGGTGGCAACTGTAGCATACTTACTTACTTACCCAGCCATCCCCATACTAGTCAACAATAACCATTGAATCACAAAGGTGAGGAGAGCAATAAACTCACTTTTTATTTTTGGCTATTGGGTGGAGAGGCTGTCCTGGGAATCAGAAGGTCACCTCTTCTTCGCCTCCTGGCCCCAGTTTACTATGTGTGCTCACCCGCAACCATCTGCACAGCCATCAACTGGGTGAAGCTGAAATCTGAATTTCCCCCCGTGTGTGTTTGAGTCACCAGGACAGAGAGGTGTGACATGCATTTTGAGTTGCTGCCAAACACAACAGAGGGAATAGACATATAATAGAGTAGACCCTTCATTAACAGTGAGTGAGAACAGGTGAGAATGGGTGGATCCAATCCTTGGGCATAGTGGGGGGGAGGGTTGCTGAATGAATAGATTGGCAATTTTCCAGCAAGGATATCGGTGGAATCAAAGGAGGGACCGACCTAGTCAGTGACAAAAAGGGAGTCTAGACATTAATAAAAAAATTATAGACTTAAATAACAAAATGAACGAAGTACAATAAAACAACTATCAGTGTGAATAAACAGTAGGTATCAGTCGGGTGTCTGCAATGTATGGATGAGTGGAGTGTGTGGTGTATGTGAATGCATAAAGAAAAATAAAGGCAGGAAACAGAGTTTGTCTGGTTCTCAACCTGTGGGTCCGGACCCTCATGAGAGTCTCCACATGATTTTGGGGGGGTCCCCAGATGACAGTGAAGTGACAATTTACGGACTTAAAGGTAGGGTAAGTGATTTTCTTTGGTTAAAATAAGTGTTAAATAGCTCTATATTCTGATAGTACTCATTGCTATAGAGTGTTTGTTCAGTAAA
This sequence comes from Gymnoscopelus braueri, assembly GCF_963280865.1. Classification (NCBI taxonomy): domain Eukaryota; kingdom Metazoa; phylum Chordata; class Actinopteri; order Myctophiformes; family Myctophidae; genus Gymnoscopelus; species Gymnoscopelus braueri. Next base: position 36,303,844 of record NC_137624.1, on the reverse strand, counting down.
ACAAGTCTCCATGTCTCTCCAGCTCTTTATAAAACATAAAATGCATTTTCGTTTCAGTTTCAGTTTCATTTCCAATTTTATCCAATCAGGATAGAGAACTCAATCAGGATATAGATTAAACAAGTGAAATTGGAAGTGATGACACTAAGAAATGAGCAGGCAAAATTTGAACTGGAACACTATAAAAATGAAGCTTAAAAATGGGTACTTTCTCCTGATTGGCTGAGATTATGACACCTACCGGAAAATGTATTTTCTGTTTATTAAAGAGCTGGAGAGACGGGGAGACTCCTGTTACTGAACAAACACTCTATAGCAATGATTACTATCAGAATATAGTGCTTTAACCTTTTAACAAAATACTTTTTGTTTTAACCAAAGAATATCACTTACCCTACCTTTAAGACTTTTTTAATACCTCAACAAAAAAAGAAAGAAAAGAAAAAGACCATTACTGCATCAAAAGTAATCAACAAACTATACCATAAAAACTGGTCAAACATTGGCCAAATTGTCAAATAATAGTTGTGAGGCGCTGTGAGTTTGTAGTTCAGCTATTTTTTACAATATTTATCTGTGGAACCGGTTGAGAACCCCTGGGTGCTAACCCAATCAGCCCCAGGTGAGAAAGATAGCTAGTGACCACTCTGGCACACAAAGTGTCACCCCCAAACAGGCAAGCGGCAACAAATCAATGTTGTTCTTGTGACAATGATTTCCAATATATATTTTATTTTGCACAATGTCCAAATGTATTCAACTCAAATACATTTACAAACATGAAATGCACATACTGTACAATAAGCAGGGGGTGTCCTATCTAGAATTTTCCACCAGAAGCCAGAGAAATTAGTTAAGACAACAACAATCTATTTTGGGCTAATTATAGTGTGTTTCATGAAGACTGTGAACATTATACGGCAGTTGATTTCGAAGCGTGTAGACGAGCCCAGAATACATTCTGTTTGAAGAATTTATTGGTTGCTGATACAACAAGTCAGGTTTTGCTGGGTAATGAGTGAATATAAAAATGCAAGTAGGCCTACCTGAGGCAACGTGCAGGGGAAAATAACTGTGATTGAAGAGGCAGTCGGCATGCAGATTGGCCTGGACTTGTTGATTTGGACGGCGGCGTAATAGTATCCTAGCTGCTTCAAGTTGTGTTTTGATCTATTCTTTGTGTACGGAATGATTGAGGGGCAGAGTGACACTGAGGAAAGAGACGGTAGCAGGTGTAAGTGGATAATTAAGTGACAAAGTGAGAAAGAGAGAGAGCATCCTTTTTATATGTCTGAGTGCATCTGTAGGCTATATAGGGGAGAATGAAAGACTGATTAATACTTTGTTACATGATGTGTAGATTAGGTTTGTAGATTGTAGACTGTATATTTTGCGGTGTGTGACACCGTCAAATGATGGAATATTCATCTTTAAGCAGGAGTGTCTGACAGCTGCTCGGTGGAATGCAACACAATTGTACTCTAAACCTTGAACCGATTGTACAGATTAGATCTCTGTTTGTGGTCTAAGTAAGATGTTACTCTGAAGTTGGATTTGAAAAAAAAAGTGTGAAAATATAGTGTGTGCATGTGTGCGTGTGCGTGTGTGTGTGTGTGTGTGTGTGTGTGTGTGTGCACACAGACATGGACACAAACCCAGCAGAGCATGTGCTACATGCTGCAGTCAGTCTCATCGGCGTGTGGAATACAAGAACTCTGGCCCCAAAACATGCTCGCCCCGAGGCAAATCCAGCGACCTCGGAACGGTCGCCATCAGGTATTCCTAAACGTAACCTCAGTAAAACTATGCCTAAACCTAACCTTATTCCTAAACGTAACCTCGGTAAAGCTATGCCAAAACCTAACCTTATTCCCAAACCTAACCTCAGTACAACTATGGGCTGGCCCTAAACGTATTCCTAACCTTAACCTCAGTAAAACGAATACAATAATACAAGAACCAATCACTTGTATCCCGCGGAGTGTGTTTTGCTAGAGAGCATTACGATTACCGGCGTGTGTGCAGTGGGGATTTGAAGTACCGGCTGCTTCATCATCATGGCCCTGTGCTGATCAGGAATGCAGAACAACACACAGGTGTGGTAATGTGGTATCTGAGAGGGCTGCCAGGACACATAGACGAATCCTAACACTTTGTCTCTTCAAATATCGATAATAAAAAACACATCATCTCATTTGCAGACGAGAGATGGCAGCTGTTGCTCAATTCCTTGCCCTTCTTTCATTCCTTTCAGGTAAAGCTGCCTGTGCTGCTATATGCCATCATTTCATAACACTGTGCAGAAGAAAGAAGACCACACCTCAGGATGGACCATGTGCCACCTTGTATAGGGTGGAATACAGTTGTCATAGCTGTTATCTTCTACTACAGAGGTACTCAAAGGGGGGTCAGGGGACCCTCAGGGTTCCTTGGGGGGGTTCCAGGGGTTCTTGAGCAAAATTGACGGTTAGGAGAACCGAATGCACCCTCACCAGTCTGTAACTCTGAGAGTGAAACTGATCTACTAGACATGACCAAAAGAGCAATGCATAAACCTAAACTGTGACCTATATCCTAGTTTATCTCAGTATAATGCATCTCCCTAGGACATAGGCTATATAAAGTACACTCCACCCCTCTCTCTCTCTCACACACACACACACACACACACACACACACACACAGGTGTACACAAACATATTGGGCAAGCTGAACGCCTTCTACTTGTTCTCCAAACCGTGCGGCCTGAGGGTGAAATAGCTGTGCAATTGTTGAGACTTGTTCCTCTAAAGCTTATGTTAAACTCCAACAACTGAACACATTAAAACTGATGAGCATAATTAGAGCCATATAAATGTCTCATCTCATCATCTTTACGAGTGTGTACATTCAGCGCCAAAGCTTTGACCTTGATTAAAAAACATTGTCCCAAAAAATAACACACGTAGAGATGTGTAATCGTGTATGTCAGTGGACATGCACACACATGCACCAGCACCACACACACAAAGGAGAATACATACAGGGACACAAACATTATAGGTGGAGTAGGGTTACATTGACAAAATCATGGCATACTGTATGTTTTCATGACACACACACACAGAAGTCGCACAGTAGTTGCTAACTGCCAACTAGACTATGCAACATCTTCTGTTTGAGAGGGAGGTCAGACGCGGCTAGACAGTTTCAAGACATGCTTGGTTCCTCTTATCACACACACACACACACACACACACACACACACACACACACACACACACACACACACACACACACACACACACACACACACACACACACACACACACACACACACACACACACACACACACACACACACACACACACACACACACACACACACACACACACACACACACACACGTTTAGTGGCCCCATCATGCAGTGGAGGCAAAGATTAAGCTCTGCTGTGTTCATTTCAAACATGTGCAGTGTGATAACGGCACCAGTGCCTTTTATTGGGCCCACTATAACGTCACTGCTGGTGAACCATACACGCCAATCAATCATTAGCGCTGTTTATTTGCAGGTTTCTTTGCTCCACAACCACGATTTGCACGAGTTGTTGTTAGGTTGCATGATTTGTATTGACTTAATTTTGGTTGCAATGTCAAACACAGGACACAGGATACACCCCCTGCCCACCACAGCATTTCACACATACACACCCACCAACACAGGATACAGCAATGTGCGCGTGTGAACGTGGATCGGGAGCCTTTCTGTGCAGTGCAGCATCGCACTTGTACAGTATACCTGCTCGATAGCGCACCTCCTCAAAGTCTTGTAGCATTTCAGGCCACCTGGCTGGCCAGTTGTCCTTCAGGCTCTTTAAAGTTGAAGAACCAGGTCAGGAATGTGTGATCGGTCCAGAGCAGGAACCCTTCTGGCTTCTCTTTGAAGGGTGATCCAGACTTGCATACTTGCATACTTAAAATGCTGCACTAACTGGTGTTTGTGGGCCGGTAAATGTGAAGTTTCATTTCTTTTCTTATGTAAACAGATCAAAGCAGATCTACAAGCTCACAACGCATCACATTGCCATGCATTGTGCATTGTGAGCTTATAGATCTGGAAACCAATCCAGAACAGGTGAAATACGTTTCACGGCATGACAAGGTTCACTTAGTTCTTGGAACTGAAAAGAGCATCAGTACGTACAGTACAGGAAAGGAATGAAGTGCTTGACAGCCCAGAACAACCACTGACAGTTCCCATTAGGCAGTAGGCTAGTACTTTTCAGCCCGGTTCAGGGAGCAGCTGTCGTATTATAGGCGACCACTCTTTTCTCAGCACTGCGCCCAGGCCTCCATCGCTGGCGTCGGTGTCCAAGACAAACGGTTTGTTTAGGTCAGGATACGCCAGAACGGAGGTCCATGCAGTGAGCGCCTCCCGTTACTGATGATAGGCGATGCGGCATGCCTCATTCCAAAGGAATGCCTGTCCCTTGTGTATTGGCTGGAGAAAGGGGCTGGCAATCATTGCAAAGTCCTGTACGAAACCTAGCCTTGGATCATCATAGATGTATTTTATCGAGTCTGACTTTTACTTTCGTATGTCAAAATCGATAAGATTACATCTATGATAGTCTTGATCCAAGGCTAACTACAAACCGGCCATAATAGGATGACAGGCCCACAGAGCTGTCCAGCTTTCCGATTTTCCAGGGCAGTGGTTCTCAAACTTTTTCGTGCTAAGGACCCCCAAATTGATATGTATGTGGCCGTGGACCCCGACCTGAAAATATGTTGTGCCAGGGACCCCCAGAAGTAAAGATTTGTGTTGAAAATGCTTTTAAAAAAAGATTTAAAGATTTGCACGCATTTTCAAGATGATTGTGACGCTTTATTAACATTATTTATGGGGACCCCCTGGGACCCCACTTTGAGAACCGACGTTCCAGGGGACTGGCCAGTCTTTATTTGGGTCAGTCGTGATCGTACCCCACTCACACAACGTGACCCAGGAACGCTGTCCCTCAGAGCCTGAGGTTACATTTCAGTGGAGATGGACGCCTGCCTTGGCGAACGGCCTTGAACACTTCCCCGGAGGCTGGACATGTCAGGCCAAGCCTCCAGGGATAGCTCGACCTGCTAGTGTCCGCAGGGGAAGATCCTCCAGTGAGCTGAACCAGCTGGAGGCTGTTTACGTGGCCCAGTGCGTTGTGTCAATGTGGGTCAGCGGGTAACGGTCTGTCGTCGCTGCTGGGTGGAAACCATGTCCAAGATGGTTACTTTTCAGGAAATGGAAAAAAGAACCCGCGTTCCAAAGGATCGATATGGTTATTAATGACAAGCTCTTTCCATTGTTTCAATATTTATGAAAACCCACCACATTCACTTTCACTTCACAAGCTTGTTGTCAGTTTGTAGATCTAGGCTCTTTTTGATACTTTTGTTTGACACTGTATGACGAAGTAGCCCATTAATTTAAGAAAACATATAAAAAGATGCCCCACGGCAATGCTATGTAGGTTACTCTCTGTAATCCATGCAGCACCCCCCGTTGTTGTCCTTTTTGTGCAGAAGAATGATGGGGACCATGCAGGGACTGCTGGAGGGTCCTATTAGTCCTCTCCATCTGGTAGTCCTCTTTGTGCCAGTGGCAATCGTCATGGGCAAAGATGGATGGTTTGAGCATCTCTGGTGACAGTTAACGTTGGTCCAGCTTGGTCTGGGACCTGGGTACAGATCTTGTAGAGCGGGTATAGTGAACATGTCAAGGGACAGTTTATAGGTCCCATAACTGAGGCTCTGCAGGGGCAGCTAGCCTAAACCCCGGCCAGGTAACACGTAGTATGTGAATTTGGGTAATATCTGTGGGCAGGACACGCTCTTGAATGTGCTCTTGGAAGACGGGCTGGACGGGGTCCTTGAACGAAGGACGTAGTACCACCACCACCTACTCCTGAATATGATGGCAGCGATGCAGGATAACTGCGTTGAATTAATGTGTGCAGCTCTCTCCTTCTCTCCTCTCCATCTGGTAGACAGTTGTTCCCTGACTTCATCCTCGAAGGCAGGCCGGCCAAATCGCTGATCCAGAGGAGCGCCCACGATACGAGTGCCATGCTGTAGCTCAACCATTTCCCCCATGCTGGATGCCCATCAATGACTGTATGCCCGACCTTTCAATGCCAATGCAAGGTGAGCAGCTGTTTCGCTGTTGGACCGGCCGTTGAAGTTGAGCCGCTATTTTAACTTGGACATGGCAGACGCCAATAGGCCAGCGATTCCCAACCCTGTGGGCCCCCCAAAAAATGGGCAAAAATTGTTTTACTATTGAACGATGATTCAGCAATAGTAGTTGCTAAATCTCAAAGAAGACTCCCTACTCTTGGGTGTGACAAATGCAAAAATGTTGTTGGTTGTAAGATGGAAACTGGAAACTTGCAGTTTCACAATAGATCCTCTCATTATTGGACAAGATAACCTCCAAAAGGGTGAAAAAGGTATACAAGATCCTCACAGCGCACGCTAGTAGGCAGAGGAACTGTTTTTTTGTTTTACCACAGGGCCATCAGACTGTTAAATAACAGTGAAAAGCAATAACTCTCTGTACTCTGCACTATGCACATTCTTTGACTGATATTCTTGTCTTGCGTTTATTGTTTATTGAGTGTTTTAGGTCATTTTATCATGTTTTTATTAGCAGGTTTTTATTGTATTGGAGCTTTTGAGCATACGTTTTTGTACCTAAACAGTGCAACTAAGTGACAACAAAGTGCATCTGAATCAGATTTCTCTGGAACTGTAGGCCTACTGTATACCGCTCAAACCAATAGGGTGAAAGAATTGACGCACTGGAGAAAGTTTAAATTGTGTTAATAGCATTATACACATTTTCTACCTTCTTATAGTTTTAATTGATTTATTCTCATAATTTGGTATATCTTATTTGACAATTTAAAGGCGTATGTATGCATGTCATGTGTATGCATGTACAGTATATACTGTATGAACGTATACTTATGCAATGTAATGTAAATTTGTGGGCTTATGTATGTATGTACAGTATATGAGCATTTGTATGGGTATACATAGATACGCATCTCTATCATTTTCTCCTCTTATCTGTATAGGTTGATGGAGCTTCCGGGGGGGGGGGGGGGGTCCCCAGCAAAAGCAGTAAACATAGCATCACAATCATCGTAACCATTTTATCCATTTATACTTTGGCTCTGTTCAAAAATAGCAGATCTACAAGCTCACTGCAAGCTTGCACTGTACATCCATCTTTGAAAATATTTGAAAGATTCTGGATTTTTAACACAAATGTTCTCTTCTGGGGGTCCCTGGCACAAAACCTTTTCAGATGGGGGGGCAGCCAAATATATATCAAGTTGGGGGTGCTATTAAAGCACAAAAAAACTATTGAGAACAACTGCTCTATTATTAGTGGAGTAACGGATTGTACTCGCTGTACTCGCACTTGTTGCACTGGGATCTTTTATCTACGTTTTTAGGTGACATCCTGAATTGCTATGATTAACTGTATATTGACTTTCTATTACAGGCCCATCTGTGGCCGTCATTAATGACACTTTCATTCAACAAAGCCACAGCATGTCTTTGCTTGAATCAGAGAGAGAGAGAGCCCTAGCATTGGTTTATTCCATTATGTCACAGCAATCATGGATCAATATGATATTTACAAGCATAAAGCCACTATAATAGTCAATCATATCTTGACAGGTTTTTTTTTATGAACAATGAATCAATTTCAGCACCAATGGTGTGTTGAATGTGAACTTTTTATGATGATCTATCTTTCCAGTGAGGTCATAGCAATTATATTTTCAGACAAAGAGTTTGACTATAGCCCTCTGACTCTCATCATGCAGCTGGCCATATCACCGTTTACATCTTCTAACATATTTTTACTTAAAGGGGAAGACCACTCATTTTCAACATTGAACTATGTCTTTAAAAAAACCTTAGAGCTGTTGTGTGGAGTAAGAAAAAAAGTCCCCCCCCCCTCTATGTTGCCTAGAATTGGATAATTGATTGAGGTCATCTGATCAGTGACATACGCAGGGTGTACTTTTGGCTGAGGGGGCGGAGCCGAAAGTACACCCTGCGTATGTCACTGATCACATGACCTCAATCAATTATCCTTTTCTAGGCAACACAGAAGGGGAGGGAGACTTTTTTCTTATTTCCACACAACAGCTCTAAGGTGTATTAAAGTCATAGTTCAATGTTGAAAATGAGTGGTCTTTCCCTTTAAGTAAGTAATAATACCACAATATAGAAATGCTCTGTTAAAAGTAAAAGGCCTGTATTCAAAAGCATTGACATCAAAATGTAGTGCATCAAAGTAAAATAACTAAAATCTTTCATAATGTGTCAGTATAAAATGGGGCTTATAAAATGAAGGAAAAGGAGCTATACAATGGGGAAGTGGTTAATATGTTTTGTATTAATGATCTAAATCTGTAGTAACTAGTAACTAAAGCTGTCAAATAATTGTAGAGTAAAAAGTACAGTTAAGTACAGTTACTCGAGTAAATGTACTTAGTTATTTTCCACCACTGCACATAACTGCAGTGATAGCCTATATCTTTAAACTAAACCCTGCAAGGGTTTACTGATGATGAAATCTAGGCAGGAAGTGTGACCAGCAAGGCTTTCCTCTCAAAATGACACATATCACACCCCCTCCCCCCCACTCCCCCACAAGAATCCTGATTATTATCACCTTATCAGCGTAGCATCACACCCACTGTGCTGTAATCAGCTCTCTTTATCTGTAGTGTTACAGGTTCAGACCGAGGAGTATTTCCTAAACTTTTTCATGTCATGAAGGAACCCCTAAATGAATATGTATTTGGCCACGCAGGCCCCGGCCCATCCGAAACTATTTTGAACCAGAGCAAACCCCCATACAAGGTTTGTGTTGGTAAAATGTTTCAAAGATATTCCATATTTTTTTCCAAAGATTTTCTTTCTCTTCCTGGAAATGTAGCATGATGCAATAGAAGCCATTGTTACAAATTAATACAAATAAAAAAATCTGTTAAAAAAACTAATTATACTAGTTATATATGGGGGTGCCTGACATACACATAACAGTTTCAGTTGGGGGTCCTTTGGGGGTCCTCGACATGAAAAAGTTTGAGAACCACTGCTGTAATCGACTGTGTTTATGTGTAGTGTACAGATTCTGTCAGACCGAGGCGTGTTATATAGGTTAATTAATTCCAGTGATTGAAAAGAGAGCGGGAAATGGAAAGGGGACGATGCCCGTCAGTGACTCACGCTCGCTTGCATCTTGGAGATTTAGAACAAGAACTACAGTAGTGTTTATCGTTTAAACCATCTAAAGTACTTTGCACTGAACATTGTGTATACGGTTATATACATCCGTAAATATTGCCCTGTAACTTACAGATTACAGAATCCGTAGCCCTGTAGTAAAGACAGTCACACACTCACAGAAAGAGATACATTCACGTAGAGATAGTGCTTAAATTGAGTGACTGACTAAATTACAGTATGGCAGTACAGTGAAAAAAGGGGGGAAGAAGATGCCACTCTCTTACTTACTGCTGTCATGGCAAATAAGATTTTCTTTTCTTTAGCTGTTGAGTTTGATTGTCCACAGAATAGCAGAAAGTTGAAGAATATAGCAGATCTACAAGCTCACAATGTGACACAGATATTTTCGGCTAATAGATTTGAGGGGGGGAGGGGGGCGGAGGAGCGCACCACATATACTAGAGCCCTGGGGAATGACCCAGTCATCTAGTGCAGTGGTTCTCAAACTTATTCATGTCAAAGACCCCCAACTTGACACGTATTAGCCCGCGGCCCCCCATTTGAAAAGATATATGCCATATGGGACCCCATAAGAGAGGCTTTTTACGGCTCTAGCAGTGATTCGCAACCATTTTAATTTCACCCCCATTTCTATCTCTGGGACCCCAATTTATATTGTAAAATCAATGTTAATTTAACTCTGAGAATGTACAAATGGAACCAAATGGATCCGTTAGGGTCCATTTGGTTCCATTTTTACACTCTCAGAGTTGCAGACCCGTAAGGGTCCATTTGGTTCCTACCTATCCGTCATTTAGCTGGGGACCCCCTGGAACTCCCTCAAGGACCCCTGAGGGTCCCCGGACCCCACTTTGAGAGCCAATGATCTAGGGTTTCCGTGGTTAAATGATCCATACGTTATACATTTTTCGTCTTAGAATTCCCATAACAGAAAGAGAAGAACGCTGTAAAGACATTCTTCTATTCTACCAAAGTGTGCATGGGCATCCCCGCAGACTTCTTTAATATGTTTTTATTGTGTCCTTGGGGGATAATGTATCGGGGAATGTGAGATCACGGGCCTTGCTGTCACATGACCTGAGTCATACCAAATGGACGTGCGTTCATCAAGTGGGCTGGAGGACTGGGTCAGAAAGGTCGCCCGCTTACACCTCCCCAAGGGATCCAAAACAATTTCTTTTTGGCTTTCCCAGACTGGAATATAACTTCTTGCCATGTTTTTCATGCTTGTAAAGTCAGCAAAGACATGATCACATCCATGATCATTTTTGCTAAAGTTTATTTTGGCCAGGTCTCAAACAGTGGAAATCAAATGGGTTTAATATACATAACAACATAATTAGTATAAATAAACATGGGTGACAAGGCTATTCTGTGACCGTCTTGCATAAGCCTTTGAATAGCTGTTTACCAGTATGAGTGCCATTGTTGTGGTTCCTGTTATGGAACTAACAGGAACACCTGCACACCAGACTCTCGCAATTATTTATTTATTTTACACAAAATGTGATTGTATTTCTGATATTACTACAAAAACACGCCGAACGTGATTCTTGGCACCTCCCCTGAAAGGCTGCGTTGATGGAAACCATTACAGCTATAACCTCCTGTTGATTTTCCAAAGTCCAATGATGGAGAAACGGATTGTTTATCGTGTTGGTAGAAAAACAACATTTCTACAGAGGTTGAAAACATGTTAGTTTAAGAAGAAAACTACAGAAAAGTAATTTCCCTTCAAGAGCTGCTCTCGACCTCCCCTTCACCAAAGAATGACCCCTCGCTCAGTCCATCCAACCAGTGTTGCCAGGTCTGCTTATTATAAGCAACTTTGGGGCTTGTTTTTCTGTAAAGTTGCTTGTAAATATTGGTAGTTGCGGGTTTGGGCTTGTTTCTAAAGTGTAGTTGCTTATTTGGGCTTGCTTCCAAATGTTTTGATTATTGATTATTGATTAAACCAGTGGTTCTCAAACATTTTCATGTCAAGGACCCCAAAATGAATATGAATTTGTTCACGTTGGACCCACATCTGAAATTATAATTTGCGCCAGGGACCCCCGGCCGTGCTAGATTTGTGTTGTTAAAATGTTTAACAAATATTCCACATTTTGCACCTTCTTTTCCTCAGGATTCTTTTGAAAATAGCTGATCTTCAAATAGCCAACTTAGGTTTGAAGTGCTCATGTGGCCTATATTATAGTCGCTTCTTGTGGGCTTGATTTCATAGACCTGGTTGCTAATTTCTCACGCAAACTCTGGCAACACTGCATCCAACCTCTCTATCTGAATCTCAGTCCCACAGGGACGGACAAGGGAGGACACAACAAGGGAGGACCCCCCCCCCCCCCCTCTGCACCTCCCGGCTGGACATGAGACAGCAGATTCTGCATGGCCTGTGGGGTCAGGGAGCTGACATGATGAGAATTATTGCACTGAAGTTCCCTAAAAAACAGCAGCATTTCACAATCTGTTCTGGCTCAGGGCCCACTTGAAAATCAGCACTGTGCTAAGTGGTCAGATATGGGTGGGCCGCATGAATTCTATAAGAGCACGTTTATTTTAACCCATTAAGACCTGAGGCGATTCTTTAAAGAAAATCTAAATCCTAACAGTTTTTTGAAAAAAATAAAAAATATATTTTTTCACGATTTTTCAAAAATCGCAGATCTACAAGCTTGTGGTGCGGCACTCGGTGCCGCGCTATGAGCTTGTAGATCTGCTATTTTTGAATAGCCAAAGAAATCTAAAGTGACACAGATGCGCTCCAGGTCAATCTATCGATTGTGTTCCAGCTTATGGATCAATAGAACTGACACAGTACACTTTAAGTTTCTATTTATCGACATCACAACAAAAGCTATTTTCTCAAGGTTTTAAAGTATAAAATACCATGACACCCCACCAGTGGGCCCCGGACTACGGGTTGGGAATCCCTGCCCTAAAACAATTATCTCCCTCAACATGTGGACGGTCAACAGATGTGTGACCTGACCTCAACCCCTGGCCTCTGCAGGCCAGAGTCTCCAGACCAACAGGAGTCCTCATGTATTTAACCATATGACCCCTATAGCATCCCTATTCTAGGCACGATGTCCTATTAGGCAAACATTCAGCAAAAACATGCAAACATTGGGATATTTTCTTGTGGTAAGAGAAGTGGGAATAAATGCATAGAATATTGCATTATCACAATTTACTCACATTATTAGGGTAAGGTTATTTATGACGGCTCTGTCGACATACGTCGCATTCCACGGGGGGGGGGGGGGGCTGCAAGATAAGGGATGGACGAAGAGAACAGGGTCTTCTTAACCACTTGAACTCTAGCATTCCTATTCTGGGGGGGGAACATTCCCCGAAAATAGCCGGTGAACGCATCGCCACACGTAGATCTGTATCGTCTGCCATTTTCGGCAAAGAGATTTGGTGTAGAGGTTGGGATAAAGAGCAGACCAAGTACAGAGCCAAGAGAAATCACTGCAAAGCAGAACGCCCACAACACTCCAGATTAAGCCATTCAATCCGGGAACGCATTTACAAATGTCTTCTAAATCCTAACAGGTTTCTGAAAAACCTATGTTTTGGTTCTCAAACTTTTCCATTTCAAGGACCCCCAAAAATGATATGTATTTAGCCGCGGACACCCCATCTCAAAATATTTAGCTCCAGGGACCCCCAGAAGCAAAGATTTGAGTTACAAATGTTTGCTTTAAGAAATATATATTCAAAGATTTGCTAAACTTTTCACGATTAAAAAAAAAGAATAGCAGATCTACAAGCTCGGTGCCGCGCTATGAGCTTGTATATCTGCTATTTTTGAATAGCCAAAGTATAAAACAATGGTTATAGCTAAAAATCTAAAATGACACAGATGCGTTGCTGGATTGAATGGATTAAACAAAGTCTCAAGGTGCATACTGTATATGGCTCTACAATATCATGAGAGTGAGAAAATAGCCAGCACACACAATCAAGTCCCACGCTGAGGAGGACCTGTTTGGTTGAAACCAAACAGGTTTCCAACCGTTGTTCTGTCTGTTGGAGAGCTAAATAAACTGTGAAAAGGACATTGATCGTGTGCTGGCTATTCTCTCACTCTCTCAAGTACAGAGCCAACCCGGATCAACTAAGTATTAGTTTACCAATATAGAGCAGAGGTCTTCAACAGGGGGTCCGGGATCCCTAGGGGGTCCTCAGAGTTACTACAGGGGGTCCGCCAAATCTTCGTGATTTTTACATTAACCACTTCAACCAAGCTTCCCTATTCTGAGGAGAACTTTAGCCAAAAATAGCAGATCTACAAGCACACAACGCCTCGCGCTGCGAGGCGTTGTGCGCTTGTAGATCTTCTATTTTCGGCAAAGTGGTTCGGTATAGGGGGGAAAAAGAGTGAAAGTACAGAAAGTACAGAGTGAAAGGTCAGGTTTACTAAGTATTGTTTTTAGAGCATGGTTAAATGTCTGGAAATACACATTAACATGAATCCAACATGATAGTGCTGTGAAACAAGTCTATGAAGCTGCCTATGAAATCTATGAAAATAAAAAATACTTCATACAATATATAATGGGGGTCCCTGCTTTCTCTCTCTCTCAGTCAAGGGGTCCTTGGCCTGAAAACGTTGAAAGACCCCTGATATAGAGGGTTTAAGAAAGTGGTTAGAACCGTTTACAGTATTAGTAAAGTATATTTCCAAGATTTGCCTCACACAACCCAGGCCAGGCCAAAGGCCAGGCCAAAGGTCTGTGTAGTCATTGATTTCACTTTAATGTTTGGATATTATGAAAACAAGCTCTTTTTAGAAACACTTTGTTAAAACACTTAAACCCTGTTGACCGGAGTCCCCCAGGGGTCTGTATACTGTACTTGACCTCCTTTTTTTCCCTCTACACCAAACATCTCCTAAAAATAGCCCATCTACAAGCTCACGTGTTTAAAAGGCCATTAATAGAACAGGCGTGATTTGTTTTGTCATTGTATCTTCAACAACACAATGTACGGTGTCAACTCCATGACTAATTCATTAACCACGTGAATAGTGTGAGTGTCCCTATTCTGGGCCTATAGTTATAACAGGCCAACATTTAACGGAAATGGGCAACATTTCGGGGGGAAAGCAGATCTGCAACTTCACAACGTGTTGCAACAAGACAAGTTCTCTGTCTCTCTGACCTGTGTGTGTGTGTGTGTGTGTGTGTGTGTGTGTGTGTGTGTGTGTGTGTGTGTGTGTGTGTGTGTGTGTGTGTGTGTGTGTGTGTGTGTGTGTGTGTGTGTGTGTGTGTGTGTGTGTTGCGTGTTGCAGCTGTTGTTGTTGATGATGATAACAGGCCACTGCTTTTCACTTCAAACCGTGTGTGACCAGATTTGGTTAGTGACTAATATCCTTCTGAGCTTGAATGTCAAGTCAGCACAGACTGCTAGACACAGTCCACAGTTAATAGACTGCTAGAACAGTGATTCTCAACCTTTTTAGTTTCAATGATCTCCAAGTTTGATATGCATCAGGCCACAGTCCCTTTTTTAAAACCCCTTAAGACCCGAGGCCGATTCTACAAATGCCTTCTAAAATCAGTAGTTCTCGCACTATCAAGAGTTTTCGAAAACGTTCAAAAATAGCAGATGTACAAGCTTGCAGTGTGGCACGAAGTGACGCACTGCAAGCTTGTATATCTGATATTTTTTAATAGCCAATGCAAAAATCTAAAATTACACAGATGCTTTTCCCGGTTTTAATGGGTTTATCTGGGACCCCAATCTATTAAAATCCTCAGTGTTCATTTAACTCTGAGAGTGTACACATTGAAGCAACTGGACCTATAAAGTCATTCTGGTGGTCCGCTGGGTTCAAACCAGGGTCAGTGTGTTTGTTTGGAGACCCACAAAGGGTCCGTTTGGTACCGTTTGTACACTTTCATTACAGAGGGAAGGGGAAAAAAACGAAAATGGAAAAAAAGCTATAGTGAAAGTAGCCTATACCATAAACTTCCGATCACCTACGCACTTGTTTAAGTTCACAAACAGGAAATTGTGGTCAACAAAAGGAGCTTGATGTTCAGTCATCTTAAGTGCTGCTAACTGTTGAGGACGTGTGAAACGTGTGTGAACTTAGTGTACATAAAGTTCAACTTTCATGTGACGTTTATGATCCTTATGTGGTTTGTCTATGTACTTCAACAATAACATTACAGAATCAGCAGTTATTATGAGATTTTGCAATCATTAGTTGTGTGTACATGTGGTTCAGAATGTCCTGACCGTACGTACGGCTTCTGTTCTAATGGGCGTCGGTGTGTTCAGAGAGAATCCACATTAAAAGGTTCTCTGATCATTAAGAGAAGCAAACAAAAATAATCTATGAGCAACATCTGCAGAATATGTTGCTTATACAGTAGATTGCATGTAAGCTATTCCCAAAGAGGGCAATGTATAGCCTATATAACCATTGACCTCTGAGTAGAAGCCTAGCAGTGGTTTTCAAAGCCATGTCCTGCGGTCCCTTGGGGGGATTCCAGTGGTACAGTTAAACGGGTTTCATTTCACTGTGTGATTACATTTATTTGAAATGACTTCAAATAAATACTTTCAATAGCCTTGGATCAAGACTATACATAGATGTATTTTTATCGATTTTTATATTTGCATATCTGATATGCAAATATCAAAATCGATTAAAAAAATACATTTATGATAGTCTCGATCCAAGGCTATACTTTCAATATAACAAACTATGAAGCTATTTCTCAAGTGGTAATTATGACATTTAGAAATAGAGTCCAGAGGCAAGCATGCACATCCCAAGTTCCCAACAAAAACTTTTCAAGTGCTGAACAACAATAAATCATCATAAACTAAAAACATTTTCTACTGGGAGCTACAGTGTGCAAACTTTCCTTCCTTTCCTCCAATGATGACATTTAGACCAAAACATGTTCTCATATCAGCCCTCAGGGCTTGTAGGATGTTTCCATTGATGTCTGGTGTATTAAATTCATCACTAACTGACTGTATAGATAAAACACTTAACACACTGCAGGATATCTGTCATTTGTACCAAGTCATTTGGACCAAGATGGCACTATGGGCCTACTTTAGTGCGTATGTCCCCCAGCTTTTTTAGGTGCGTCGTGCGTGGCTACACTCTGGCTACACCTACATAAAGGACCTGCTGCTGCTACCAGCTGGAGAGAGGAGTGGCTCCATGCACAGTGCACACGCACACACTGAAGACAAGAGAACACACACACACTTCCCCTGTCTTGTCTGTCACTTTCTGTTTGGATACAACGTTGCTGCGCTGCTGATACAAACTGTATCAAACTTGTATCAAGTGGGATTTTACAACGTTTGTGACCAGAAGAAATCGGAATTTGGAAGCTTTTTTTAAAAATCTGTGCGTAAAATGGAAACGGAGGATTTGGGCATTGCTGTGGAATTGCTGTGGAATTTGGAGAATGATGCACCCTGAGCGGAACGGATAAATACTGAATGGAGATTGGAGAAGAAAACTATACATTCACTTTACTAGTTTGAACATAGGGAGCAGTGGTGGAAAGTAACTAAGTACATTTACTTAAGTACTGTACTTAAGTACAATTTTGAGGTATTTGTACTTTACTTGAGTATTTCCAATTTCCAATACTTTTACTTCTACTCCACTACATCTCAGAGGCAAATATTGTACTTTTACTCCACTACATTTATTTGAAAACTTTAGTTACTAGTTACTTTTCAGATATAAATTATGATATAATGAAACACACATTAACCACTTTAACCCTATTTCATACATAGGCTATTTGAAAATAGCCGATCGGCAAGCTCACAACGCGTCGCGACGCGTTGTGAGCTTGTAGATCTGCTATTTTCAAATATTTAGTAATTTTACTTTTGGTACTTTAAGTACATTTTGATGCCAATACATTTGTACTTTTACTCAAGTACATTTTTAATTCTGGACTTTTACTTTTAACAGAGTATTTTTATATTGCAGTATTGGTACTTTTACTTAAGTAAAGAATTTGAGTACTTTTTCCACCACTGATAGGGAGTGATTTAAATTAAATGAATGCGACCATGAGCGACCAGGTGCCGGTGGTGATGGCCCGGGCGTCGCGGCAGCCCACCGTGCCGGTCATCATGTTCATCTTCGGGGTGGTGGGCAACGTGATCGCCATCGTGGTCCTCCGCGTCTCTCGGAAGGAGCAGAAAGAGACGACCTTCTACACGCTGGTGTGCGGCCTGGCGGTCACGGACCTCCTGGGGACCCTGCTGGCCAGCCCGGTCACCATCGCCACCTACGTGAAGGGCTCCTGGCCCGGAGGAGAGCCTCTGTGTCAGTACTCCGGCTTCGTCCTGATCTTCTTCTTCTTGGTGCAGCTGGCGATCATCTTCGCCATGTCCATAGAGAGGTATCTGGCCATAAACCACGCGTATTTCTACAACCGCTACGTGAGCCAGAGACTGGGCGCGCTGACCCTGCTGGCGATCTACGTGACGTGCGGGCTGTTCTGCGCGCTGCCCAGCATGGGCCTGGGACAGGTTGGTACTTAGTTTTTCTGGTGACAGGATATAGGTGGGCACTATAGGGCAGTGGTTCTCAAACTTTTTCATGATGTCAAGGACCCCCAAAATGATATGTATTTGGCCGCGGACCCCCATCTCAAAATATTTTTGCTCCAGGGACCCCCCAGAAGCTAAGATTTGAGTTACAAATGTTATTGGCTTTACAAAATATATATTCAAAGATTTGCACAAATTTTCACGATTTTTCAAAAATAGCAGATCTACAAGCTCATAGCGCGGCACTCGGTGCCGCGCTATGAGCTTGTATATCTGCTATTTTTGAATAGCCAAAGTATAAAAGGTCATAATTATTCTGATGCTATATTAACACATTTTGCTGGGGACCCCCTGGAACCCCCCCCCCCAAGGACCCCTGGGGGTCCCCGGACCCCACTTTGAGAACCAATGCTATAGGGACATCTGGGCACCTCGAAGTAAAATTGGCTATTTTGTCCAAAATGTTAAAAAAGAAAAATGGATTTAAGTAAAGTAAAATATACATGATTAGAACATGCTTTAACATTCGACAATTAAGGTCTAATAGTTCTATAATTGCTACAAAACCTGTATATCCAGTCATTTTGGGGCATAAACAAGAAGTTGAAGGATAACATTAAGTCTGATAAGGATGTAGGCTACCATGCATGTTCACATCATGTTTATTTAACATTACTTAAGACCATTTTTCAAATGTCGTTTATTTGTTTGACCTTTTTGGACAAAATAGCCAATTTTACATCGAGGTGCCCAGATGTCCTTTTAGTGCTGGTCTATCCTGTATCAATTTTTCTTCTTGATTACTCGTTTATATGATGTTTTTGCATCGTATTGTGTATTATTGTTTGTCATTAAATGTTTCGATGAATTTGAATACCCAGGATCCTAATGGCAACAAGCTAGCCTGCCTTAGATCAAGACTCGTATTTGATCGATTTTGACATTTTTATAGAAAATGTCAAAATCGATAAAAAATAAAAATAAAAAAAACCACATCTACGAGAGTCTTGATCTATAGAAACAAGCCATACGTGCTTTCTTGGGTTTAATCCTTTTAGCATCCTTTTGTATTGAACTGTAGGCCATTGGTTCTCAAAGTGGGGTCTGGGGACCCCCAGGGGTCCTTGAGGAAGTTCCAGGGGGTCCCCAGCTAAATGATAGATTAGGCACCAAATGGACCCTTATGGGTCTGTAACTCTGAGAGTGTAGGCTACAAATTTGTAGCCTACACTCTCAGAGTTAAGTTGACATAAATTTTACAATATAAATTGTGGTCCAAGTGATAGAAATGCCATTAAATGGGGGTCTGTAGCCCTAATGCATGTCAAACTGGTGATCCTTGAAATTAAAATGGTTGAGAATCACTGCTATAGCCGTAAAAAATCTTCTCTTATGGGGTCCCTGGCATATCTTTTAAATGGGGGTCCGCGGGCTAATAAGTGTCAATTTGGGGGTCCTTGACATGAAAAAGTTTGAGAACCACTGCTGTAGGCTACTTTTCTGTGCTTTTTTTTTGGCAAACTGTTAATAAAGTATTCAATCAATCAATCAATCAATCAATCAATCAATCAGGTGACGCTGCAGTACCCCAACACCTGGTGCTTCATCGACTGGCGGACCAACGTCACCACGGAGGCCGCCTTCAACCTGATGTACGCCGGGGTGAACTCGGTGCTGGTGCTGTGCACGGTGGTGTGCAACGTGATGGTGTGCGGGGCTCTGATCCTCATGCACCGCCGCTTCATGCGCCGCACCTCGCTGGGGACAGACCAGCGGAGGATAGCGGACCTCCGGCTGGGGAGGAGACGGAGCTTCGGCCGCCTGGCCGGAGCAGAGATCCAGATGGTCATTCTGCTCATCGCTACTTCTGCCGTGGTTCTTATCTGCTCCATACCGTTAGTGGTGAGTAGAAAGTCAGCTCTATACAGTGTGTGTGTGTGTGTGTGTGTGTGTGTGTGTGTGTGTGTGTGTGTGTGTGTGTGTGTGTGTGTGTGTGTGTTGTGTGTAATAATTAATAACTATTTTACAGTTCATGTTGCGCAACAGTGGGAAAAAAGTACTCAAATGTTTTACTCAAGTAAAAGTATCAATACTGCAATGTAGTACTCTGTTACAGTAAAAGTCCGGAATTCAAAATGTTCTTGAGTAAAAGTTTAAAGGTATTGGTATCAAAATGTACTTAAAGTACCAAAAGTAAAAGTACTAAAATGTTTGAAAATAGCAGATCTACAAGCTTGTAGATGGCTATTTTCAAATAGCTGAGGTATAAAATAGGGCTAAAGTGGTTAATATATGTTTTATAATGTAATAATATATATCTGCAAAGTATAGTAACTCAAGTTTTCAAATTATTGTAGTGGAATAAAAGTATAATATTTGCCTCCAAGATGGAGTAGAAGTAAAAGTATAGACAATTGGAAATACTCCAGTAAAGTAAAAGTACCTCAAAATTATACTTAAGTACAGTACTTGAGTAAATGTACTTAGTTACACCACTGGCATAAAAATGCCTCTGATTGGAGAGTGCAAGAGAGGGATAGGCTACACCGCTACAGGATAGGTGGGCACTAGGGAATCTGGGCACTGCAATGTAAAATTGGCTATTTTGTCCAAAATGTTCAAAAACATGCACTGTACATCATTATCAGACTTCATTTTATCCTTCAACTTCTTGTTTATGCCCCAAAATGACTGGATATACAGGTTTTGTAACAATTTGTAGCAATTGTAGAAATATTAGACCTTAATTGTCGAATGTTTAAGCATGTTCTAATCATGTATACTTGACTTTACTACTTTAAAACCGAGGTGCCCACTGTTCCTTAGTGCCCACCTATCCTGTTACCCAAGAGAGCACATGGAGGAACATGGAGAGGATATGATGATGATGATGATGATGATGATGATGATCAATGCTGCAGCTAAACCAATGTTATGGAGTTAGAGTTTCATGGAAATATATGTAGCATATTGTAAAGTAAATGTCTTTGCAAAATAGCCCTAAAATCATGTGCTATAATACTGCATAAGGTCACATAAAATTTGGCATACTATAGTGGATGCATTGCTTGATCTATACAACATACTGAGCTTTGGTTAATTATTTCTAAGTATCTCTAGTCTAGACATAGTCTCGCGCACTTGAGAGCTAAAACAAACTCAATGTCTTCAGTCTTTAACCATAACAAGCATAGTTCCAGTGGAGAGTGAGAGAGTTTTCCACATAAACAAACAAACAAAGTTACACATTGTAACTCTGTCTGTCCTGTCATCCCAAATATGTCACTCTGACATTGTGAGCAGAGGAGATAACTTTTGATTAGATGCTGGAGAAAGTCAATTGCTTGGTTGAGGAGTTTTAGGAGACAGAATGAAGAACAGAACAGAACAGAACAGAGGTGGGTTTTATTGTCCTCTAATTTGCTTCAGTGCTGCAGTTTAGGCCCATTAGATTTTATTATCTCATATTTACATTGTTGCATAACTGATAGATTGTACACATTTAGCCCAATTAATATAGTATGTGTTATTGTTTTTTTAACCAATGGTAAGTATTGCTAGAGGGGTGTAACAGTTAATCAAACCATCCGATTTAATCAATTATATATATATCTTTTATAATTTAATAAAATAATGGATTAATAATCAATCCCTAGTTTGGGCATGTCATTTTAGGCGAAAAGCAAGACATTCCTTTTGAGTGAATTTCAGACTATAGCCCTGAGGTCAAGGGTTTCTCTCATCAGCTCCCCAACTCTTTTGTTTGAGGAGTCAACACAGGATTTGAAAATGTTCTCCTGCTGTTCTAAAAGAGTTGTATAGAACAATGGTCCTCAACCTGTGGGTCGGGACCCCCACATGATTTTGGGGGGTCCCCAGATGACAGTGAAGTGACAATTTAAGGACATTTAAGACCCTTTTTAATACCTAAAAAAAAAAAGAAAATACAAATATATGATACATATATAAAAAGGCTATTTTCACAATATTTATCTGTGGAACCAGGTCAAACTAAATGTAATGCCTCAACTCCTACATTCCAAGTGCTTACCAGGGTGGGGTGGGGGGGCTTACCAGGGTGGGGGGGGGGGCTTACCAGGGTGGGGGGGGGGGGGTCCCCAGTTCAAATTATTAATAATATTATCAGATTATTTTGGGGGGTCACGGCCTGAAAAGGTGGACCACTGGAGAAGTCCTTTTGCTGCTCAAGCAGTTCACGCACCTGAGTCTGTGGAGTTTGTGAGGTAGTTTGACAGTAGTTGGCTTCTTCGCTCTCTTCTCCAGGTAGCAAACCAATCCAGCTCATTTGTTTGTAGTAGGAACTGGGTCTCTGGGTCTTTGTTAGGCTGATTCAGGCCTAAGTGGTTTCACCAAATATCATAAGTCACAAAAAACATCCAGAACCTTTGACTGCTTGTCCTCTTAGATTGACTTTACGATGTCAAGTAGCGCATGGAATTACAAACTTTGAAGACTTAAAGGAGGTAGAATAATAGTTAAATCAAGTTGAAGAATCAGGAGCTCAAACAGCCAGCTGCCAAACAGGAAGTTGCCACTGAGCCTGACATGCTCAGCCGATCTACAAGTTGCATTGTGAGCTTGTAGATCTGCTATTTTCAAAAGATTTGTATACATTATGAACTTGTGAAATGGGACATTCTGCACAATGAGTACGTTTACTTTGGTACTTTAAGTACATTTTGATACCAGTATTTTTACATCGCAGTATTGATACTTTTACTTAAGTTAAAAAAATATGAGTACTTCTTCCACCACTGTTCATTTTCCTAAATAATTAAAGAGAATTCTTTTGTTTTCTCCCGTGCTTTCAGCTGAGGATCTTCGTGAACCAGTTCTACCGAAAGCTGACCAAGGAGCCGGACCTGCTGGCCATCCACATGGCGTCCGTGAACCCCATCCTGGACCCCTGGATCTACATCCTGCTCAGGAAGACGGTGGTCCTCAAGGTGGTGGAGAAGATCAAGTGTCTGTTCTGCAGGATGGGCGGCCGGGGGCGGCGCGGTCACCACGGCCAGGGGAGCCGGGGCAGTCAGTTCTGCTTCACCGACGCCCACGCCACCTCCTCCTTCGTGTCGCACGATTCGCCCTCGCTGGTGTCCCGGTGCGGGCCCAGGGAGGCCGTGAACACGTCGCACACCTTCCTGTACCAACTCGAGGGGACCGAGAGCACGTTGAGTTCGGGAGGAGAACAGCAGGGCGGCGGCTGCAGCCCGACGCCCGCCGTAGAGACGGTTCTGGTACGGGATCACCACCAGAGTACGGACAGCGGTCGTCAGAAGGAGCACAAACAGTCGGTTTTAGAGCCCAGGGCACCGGGCAGGCCCTGTGGTGGCAGCGTTTTATCGCTGAAAGAAGTTCCGCTAGTTGACCAGACTCTCTATGTCACCTTCACGGATGAGACCTCGAGCCTACAAGAGAAATGCATATAATATTATGCATGTAACTGTGGGGGAAAAAACAATCTATCAATATGAATTGATGGTCCCAAGGCAGACAATGGGAAAGTGAGAGTAGTGAAGTGGTGATGATCACAAAAAGGGACTAAAGACTGAAAATGCTGTCAATGCACTGAGTGGGACATTAATCACGTTTAACCTGAAGCCGGTTCTACAAATGTCTTCTAAATCCCAACAGTTTTCTAAAAAACGTATGTTACTATATGAGTGGTTCTCAAACTTTTTCATAATTGTCAAGGAATTATATGTCTCTGGCCACAGACCTCCCATCTCAAAATATGTTGTTCCAGGGACCCCCCAGAAGCAAAGATTTGAGTTAAAAATGTTGAGTCAAACATTTTCAAAAATAGCAGATCTACAAGCTCGTAGCGCGGCACCGACGTAGCGCGGCACTCAGTGCCGCGCTACGAGCTTGTAGATCTGCTATTTTTGAATAGCTAAAGTGTAAAATGTTCTAAAAGTGACACAGATGCGTTCCCGGTCTTAATGGTTTAATCAGACTATTGATTGGCCTAAGTAGGTGAGATACTGACCTACCGACTCAGGGGCTCAGTAGGTGTTTTGTCGTTATTCTGTGGGTTGATGAAAGTTTGGGGGCAAACGCTCACCCCAAAACATGATTTACGATTCTGTGTCTATCGGTACATAACTCAGACGGCGCTGAGTCGGCTCCAACGAAGCGTAGGTCAGTATCTCACCTACTTGGACCAATCAATAGTCTGATTAAACGTGATAATGTCCCATTCAGTGCATTGACAGCATCCGAAATATGGGTGAAATTTGTGCATTTGAACGATGTCTAGTCAGGGTGCCGTACTCAACTACTGTGACAGCGTGACAAAAATGGTATTTCATGGAAATGTTGCAGAACAAACTACCCATTATCAATGTATTGCTCCTCAGACATATCAAAGAAGGCCTTCACAAACTTTAAGACGTTAATGCAATTATAGTAAATCTTAGCTGTTATGTTTATTGGCAAGTATAGCTACATATGAAAGGAGGTAGAGCCCGCACACCATTTTCCAGGTGAAAGGATTGACTTTATTATTTGCGACAACGTTTCGATCTCACAGGATCTTCATCAGGTCAGTATAAAAGATGCACACCTGTTCCATCATGTTTAACCCTTGTCCCCCCCCCCAAGCTGTTTGTGGGGGTGGCACACAATTTACTATTAATTTATTTCCAGAATGGAAGAACCTTGTGTTGTCTTCTCTGTGAGAAGGTCCAGTTAATTTCTAGTTTCTACCCATTTCAAATTGGTACAAGATGTTCATTTTCTGGTACCTTTTCATATTGTCAAATATATATCACTGATCTGGCAGCTCTATCCTATTTTGCAAGTTTTACAATTTCATTTCAATGAGTGCATGTTTGCATGAACATCATCATTCCAAAAGGCAGCTGTACTGTGAATTATTTGCCACAACACATACATTGATAAAAGATCCAAAGATAAGCGTTCTCTTATTACTCTGACTGCTTCTAATCCGATATTATCAGCATGCTGAGCTGGTGGTCGAAAATGGTAGATAAATATTTCATATAAATGAACCTTTTCGTTTCTTGAAATGGTCGGATGAATTTAAAGGGCAGATTATGAAGTCAAGCTTTTTTCTTGAAATGGATTACATATTTTCATCATGACATTATGAAATGCTGCTGACAATATACAGTAGTTTTGTTTTATGTTTCTCTGGTAAAGCACAGGAAAATCTTGGGTGTTAATTTAACCACCGGAGTCCCCCAGGCGTCTCTGTACTAGGCCCTTTTTCGCTCAACACCAAATCTCTTCACTGAAAATAACCAATCTACAAGCTCACAACGTGTTGCAACGCAAGCTATTGCAAGCTTGTAGATCGACAATTACTCGATTTTTTTTTGTCGAGTAAGCCCCAGAATAGGGACGCTATGGGTTCATCATGTGGTTACTTCTGAAAGTGTATTATGTGGACCTGTAAACAGTCATGTTTTCACTTTCGGAGTTGAATTAAGATTCAGGATTTTGCTGTGGCATTAATCAGTATCAATCCAGTTGACTTCAACTCTCCTGTGAACAATGTACAGTATGTATTATAGAAAAAAAAATATACATTTCAATGACAATAAAACTGCAACTATTCATATCATCTACACATTTCTATTCTTTTTAGACCAGGAATTACAAAGTTTGACAATCCCTTCTTTAGACTAGAGTGTGAAGTTCACCATCATTAAACAACTACGGTACATGGCTGCATGTACCATAGTTGAGGATATTAACTGCCATTAATATCCTCATTTGTGCTTCGACTCGGTTTTCAAGTTAAATATGTATAGCAAATAAATCAAATATATAAAGTACAGTACAGAGGAGATATACATCAGAAATAAACATGTATTTTCACATGCTGAACAGTGGTCCTGCTGGGTCTTATCAGCAATAGGCCAACCCAACACTGCTCAGCAAGTACTAAAGCCTGATTTATATTTAGTTGAACACTCAACAAAAAGAGCAGATCTACAAGCCATCTAGGAGCTTCTAGACCCACCATTTTCAAGTACAAATCAGGCGTAACTGAATAGCTTGGGTGTGTTATGGAATATTGATCAGATCAGCCTATAGCAGGCACGAGGGAGGAGATTCAAATCAATACTGATTACCTGTGGTAATAAATGGATGCAAGTCAGATCACCATTAATCAGCTAAACCTATTTGACAGCATGTCCAACACAGTAAAAGAGTGCTGGGAACGATTTTTCAGGAAGATTAACCCCCCAAAAAAAATGACACAAATGCATGAAGACATGGTTCATACTTTTCATATTTAAATTCATATACTGAGGTCATGTATACGTGAATAATTTACTACAGGTCAGAGCAGGGTACACATAAGGTAGGCTACGTGGTTAACATAGCAGTGGGATGAGATGGTTAAATAGCAGCAGATGTCCAGATAAGCTGCATGGTTTAAGTGAAATATATCAATAAAATGAGGCAGATACCGTATAAGTATCTAGGAGTGAATCTTACTTAAGGATAACGCTAAATAAGATTCAATGGTTCTTGAAGGCAGGATTATACTGTATGTTGTTTTAATAGTGTGTCTTGTTCCCTACAGAGGTTCAGATGACACCAAATGATGTGAGATAACTTAGTACATTTACGCAAGTAACCACTTCAGCCCCTGTATACATTTCCACAAGCTCACAATGCATTGTGAGCTTGTAGATCGTGCTATTTTCAAAAGATTCTTTTACATTTGAAACCTGTGAAATAGGACATTCTGCATAACGGGTACTCGAGCATTTCGGTACTTTAAGTACATTTTGATGCCAATACCTTTGTACTTCTACTCAAGTAAATGTTGAATTCCAGACTTTTACTTGCACTTCTACATTGCAGTATTGATACTTTTACTTAAGTACTTTTACCACCACTGGCTGACACTTATTCCTTATGTTGAGCCGGGGAACGTGCAAGATTATGTTTCTCTGTAGTTTTCTGCGGGTTGCTATGGAAACCATTATATACAACATACACATACTCTAGTTTAAACCCATTACTTGTGTGGAGGGAACACACCTCAAACATCAGTTTTATTTTTTTTACAATACAATTGTATCTATGGAAAGAACAGAGGTGGGAAAAATAGAACATTTCTGGTCATTTGCTCTGTTTTTTAATGAGTGACATTTTCCAATTAGAACAGGATTTCCACTGTGACAAAATAATGGACCGCTGATTAATGTTTACGTGACATCTTAAGAATGTAGAGCGAGCAGAAGAAAGCCGGACTGTACTGTGGTCAAAGCCAGATCGTACTTCTATTTACACAGACGTAATAATAGGCCTACATTACAAGGGAATATAGAGATTTGTAAGAACATTAATGATTAAAGTGCACTTATACAAGTGTATGCATGGCACGTACTTGTAAAAACAAGTTTCTCTCATCTTTCTATTAATCAAGTATTAAAGAACAAGTGGTTAAGGGAAAGGGAGGGGAAGGAAAATAACTTAGTTTTTCTCCCAGCAGCTGGCTGCTCAGATGGGGGGGTCCCCAGCTAAATTAGTTAATATAGCTCCACAATCATTTTAACCACTTTAACCATATTTTGTACTTTGGCTGTAAATTTGTGCAAATCTTTGAATATATATAGTTTTTAAAGCGAACATTTGTAATTCAAACCTTTGCTTCTAGGGGGTCCCTGGAACAAAATATTTTGAGATGGGGAAGGAAAATAACTTACTTTTTCTCCCAGCAGCTGGCTCTGATGAGCACACAGGGTGGAGCTGTATAGGGGTTACATTTCTTGCTCAAGGACAAGTCGACACATAAGACTGGGCAAGTTGAAGGGCAAGACGATGACCTTCAGATTCAACTTCCTCTACCCACTCAGCTGCAGCTCAGTAAAACTGAGGAAAGCTAATTTTTCTAATTGCAACAAGTTGATTATTAATGTGCAACCGAGCAATGGAACACCATGACAATGGAACACCATGGACAACCGAAGTAGACTTCAGTGAGTGAAATCAAAACTGGAGGCTAGTCAGGCTACTAAATTCAGAATGCCAACACAGAAAACAGTAACCATCACATTATCTTCCACTGCAGTTTGCCTCCATTCGGCAGTCACCTCAATCAGGTCAGGTAATATTGTCTGTCAATTCGGGTACAGTTTTTACCCGATGATAAATGTCATCATCATCGGGTACTGGATTAGGGCTCAAAAGCAGACAGACTCAGAAAAGTACTTTTAACAAGGCTTTAATGTAGAATTAACAGTTAAGTTTATAGCCAATTAAACAACACATGAAATTCTAAACATTGAAACACAGGTGATCACAAAATTCCAAACTGCGATCAAAGATGAGATCGCTCTCAACCGCAAAGTCCAAGAATGTAAACGCAAAAAAAAAGACCCTGGTAGTAAAAACCAAATCGTTGGGTAAAAGAAACTTAAGTCCAGGCAGAGAATCAGCAATGGTAAGGTGTAATAAACTAATGTGGCTGTTGTAACATACTGAAGTCAGTCTGGTGAGCAGAGAAACACACGGATGACACTGGCAAAGATCTGGCAAAAAGAAACTAAAAGCAGAGTTGAAATAGCAGTGAGTGTGACTAGCAGAATGATGTGAAGGCGAGATAGTACACTGATTGGTTGGATGGAATGAGATTATTATAGTGGGTATGATCATCATGACTAATGATGGAGGACTGACGGCGCCAAGACAAAGGTGGGAGAAGATAAACAATAAACATTTGCAACCTCTCACTCAACACTGAAAAAAAAAACACATCATCTCACAACTAGTCAACATGTTGAGTTTGCAAATCGGCTATTTTTGACGAACGTCCAACCCAAAATAGGGTGGTTAACTTATTGCAAATACACGTTCCAGACAGTAATGCTGTGCACAAAACTAGCTTTACAGAGCATACCGGTTCTTGCGCAACACACCAACTGTTATTGTTGAAAGAGCACATTTGGCGTTTAGGATTTTTCCAACAACGGCATTTGACAAATTAGCCACTAGATGTGCTCCAACATGTTTGTGTTCTAGATCACAATGGTCAAATCTAAGGGTGGGTCATGTTTCACTTCAGGACACTGCAGTAAGAACTGTTCCTCCAAACGTGACTCTAGAAGAGGCTAACGTTATATAACGTGGCATAGCGACACGTTGTGTGATTGTAGAACTTGTTATTCTTGAAAATGTTTTTCCTCTTTTTAACTTTTTGCATGTAATGGACAATGACGAGCCCAAAATAGGGACGTCAGGATGAAAGTGTTTAAGGGATATTTGATAATCCAATGGGGTTCCCACACAAATTAGGCATGTGTCATGATGTGACATCTTATGAAGATAAATATGGGAAACTAAAAAACACTTGAGGGAAGCCCGAAGATAAAAGAAATGACACATTATATATTGTATACAGTGATGTACTGCTGAGCTTTGAGCGTCACATTCCTACAGTTACACACTAACACAACATGGAAGCCGCACAGCTCTTCAGCAGCTAATATAAGATCAAGTGTAGCATCTGTTCTTATCAGATTTTGTGTTTGTTTTGCAGACCATATTAACCCTGCAGGGGAAATTCAGCTTCAGCTTCACCTAGCTGATGGCTGCTCAGATGGTCATGACGAGCACTTTAGGGGATAGAACCAGGCAGGCTGGGAGAACTGTGACCTTCTGATTACCAGACGGCCTCTCTACCCTATCCTCTATTCAAGATTACGCATGATCGGGACAGTTACTGGATTATGATGGGTGTTTTCTACTGACATTGTTCAAAAAATGCTATATATATACTATAAAACACAAATCCACTGGAATTACGTGGCAAAAAGGGACACTGCAGGGCTTTTTTTAATCAAAGGCAGTTGGATGCCCCTGTGATTTACAAAAGTAACATTTTCCCGAAAAACTAAACAACCAGTAACTACATAATCTGAAGAAGCAAGGCGGCTAATTCAGTTCAAAATAGTATGGCCGCCTCGGTTTAATATCTGATATGTTCCCTATATGGGGGACAAATGCTAAATGGATTTTTAGCCTTAGGTAAAACGGGGGCTTTTTCCGTTGACTCGAAGCGTTTTTAGGGGCCGAGTGGGTAGAGGGGCAGTCTGGTAATCAGAAGGTCAGCGGTTTGCCATCATCGCTTTCATCATAACCCGTCTGAACAGACATAAGCTGGGTGAAGCGGAAACTGAATTTCATTCAGAGTGCTAATAGACAAAATAAAGACAGGATTCTAGTAGTACATCTATTAGTAAATCTATATGAGCATATAGTTACATCAAATTACATCTACCCAATCCTTCTGGAAAAGCTACAGTATCCACAAGTTTCCTAGGGCATGGTGGGCGTCACTTCGACAGGAAGTGTTGCCCACCATGCCCTAGGAAACTTGTGGATAGGGTTACTGCTTAGGTCAAAACGCCAACAAATTGCCGAACTACAATTGAAAACTCACAAACGCGTTGCAGATCAGCCAATTGCTTTCTTTTTGCGTGGGCCACAGCGTGTCACGTTGCGACACACTGTGAGCTTCCAGAACGGCTATTTTCAGCTAAGACAACTGGGAAAAAAAAGCCCTGAGGGGCTACTATATTGTATATAGGGGTTTACATTACGTTATTTGACAAGAAACTGACGAATAATCTCACGCTGCCATCAATGTTCATAAAAACTTCCTCTGAGACAAGCTCACAGCACCAGGTCTCTCAACGTTGGATTCGGGGACCAAAAGGGGTCCAAATGGAACCTTATCAAGGGTCCATTTGGTTCCGTTTGTACACTAGTTAAATAAGTATCGAGTATTTTACAGTGTACGAGGACCGTTAACCCATTAATACCTGGAACGCATCTGTGTCACTTTTAGATTTCTTTAGGCTATTCAAAAATAGCAGATATACAAGCTCATAGCGCGGCACCGAGTGCCGCGCTACGAGCTTGTAGATCTGCTATTTTTGAAAAATCGTGAAAATTATTTTTTAAATATTATTTTTTTAGGATTTAGATTTTTTTAGACGCGGCCTCAGGTCTTAATGGGTTAAGCCATTACGGTCCTCGTGCTTTGACCATGTGCTGCGTGGAGACGGAGGCCCCGTCCCCGTCCGCGGCTCCGTCGTCTTCCTCCCTGACGTTCCCGTGGGCGTCCAGGACCACGGTGGTCGGTCTCTCCATCATCTCCTCGTAGCGCCTCTGCCGCTCGGCCACGGCCGCGCAGGCCTCCAGCACCTCGTCCGACTCGAAGTCGTCGTAGTCCCGCTCCAGCTCGGGGGCGTTGAGCACCTGCTTGTGGGCCTCCTCCTCGCGCCGCCTCTTGTCCTGGGCGTCGCGGCGCTGCCGCTGCAGCCGCTGCGCCCACGCCAGGTCGTCCTGCCACAGGGCGCGCTCCGACGGGCACAGGTGCACCGCCACCTGGAAGGACCTCACCGCCTGCCAAGGGGACAGCACAAGGTTCTTTTTGTTGTTGCAGCTTAGTTTTTAACCCATTAAGACCTGAGGCCGCTTCTAAACATTTTTTAAATCCTAACAGTTTTTCGGAAAAAAATGGAAAAAAATAATTTTCACGATTTTTCAAAAATAGCAGATATACAAGCTCATAGCGCGGCACTCGGTGCCGCGCTATGAGCTTGTATATCTGCTATTTTTGAATAGCCTAAAGAAATCTAAAAGTGACACAGATGCGTTCCAGGTATTAATGGGTTAACCCTTTTTTCTCGCCAATTTAGACATAATCCAATTATTTTCTCCCTACACACATATCTGTGTGTTGTCTCGGCTGTTGTATCCTACTGGGCTCATCCTGAGGAGCCCCGACCCTACTCCTCCTGTCCAACACTCCCTGCTGACAGGTGCCGCCGTAGGATTACATGCATTGACAAGGGTTCCCAAACTTTTCAGGCCGCAACCCCCAAAAATAATATTAAACACACTCACCGCCAAAGGGGAGAATTCTCCCCTTTTCAGTCAATGGTCTTTACCGCCAAAGGGGAGAATTCTCCCCTTTTAATTATTTTTTTTAATTCTGTTTTTGAATTCCTAAAAAGTTTCTCTAATTTTTTGGTATAAATTTATAACCCTAACGAATTAATAAAAAAATAAAAAAAATCCATTCACTTCAATGTTAAAAAATAAACGGACAAATAATTCACATTGTTTCTATAAAAAAAAATGATTAAAAACCCTGGCAGTGGGTGATTTTATTATGAAAACTTTGGCGGTGAATGTATACACATATAATATTTGAACTGGGGACCCCCCACCCTGACAAGAACTTGGAATTGTAGGAGTTGAGGCATCACATTTAGTTTGACACATTTACTTTGACCGTTCTACAAGCTCTCAGTGCGAGGCGTTGTGAGCTTGTAGATCGGCTATTTTCACAATGGTTGCCTCTTTCTTACTAGTATTTGACAATTTGGCATTAAAAGGTCTTAAAAGTCATTAAATTGTCACTTTAGGAATGTGCAGATATACCCTGTATATACAATTATACAGGGTATATCACCCAGTTTTGGAACCACTGATGTATTGTTTATCTCGACAGCACAACTATAGCTGGCTTAGGTGGCATATGTTTTTCAGCTTTTTTTACTCAAATCTTTTCTTCTGGGGATCCCCATTACAAAATATTTTGAGATGGGAGTCCGCAGCTAAATACATATCTTGACATGAAAACGTTTTGAGAACCACTGATTTAGCAACATAAGTTTTTCAGAAAACTGTTAGGAATTAGAATACATTTTTAGAATCGGCCTCAGGTCTTAATGGGTTAACCGAAAACATCAACTTACATAAAGTGCATCTACGCACACCAAGTGGAAGGACTGTGGGAGAGGGGAGAGTCCTGGTGAGGTGGAGAATATGTTGGGAATGGCGGTGTGTCCAACGACTGAAGAAAGAGCATGGAGACTGACTCTAATCAAATGGCAGGTGTGTGGAATGTGGCAGGTGTAGGGAATTCGCCAAATCAGGCCTGGGCTGGGGTTGCCATGGTGTTCAATAGCCAATTATTGGCGAATTAATAGGGCAGAGCCTTTTCTACAACAAGGTTCAAGGTTTGATTATTGTTACATCTTGTGCACAGGTACATACTGTAGGAGTAAAACCCTTTTGCTATGTGGTTGAGGTTCATCACACTGCAGCACCAATAATAGTAATAATAAGTATAATAATATTAGTTAACATATACAAGCAAAGAATATACATTAGAAAAACACAAAATAAAAAGAATTACAAGGAATAATCAAGAATCGGAGAGTAAAGGTCCTTACACACCGGGGCGTTTTTTTTCATGCGAATAATACGTTTTTTTTTTAAACCTTATAAAGTCAATGCAAGCTTCCACACCAGTTTCGCGGAGCGAAAAAAGCATCTTTTAATTATTCGGAACGAGTCCGAATTTTGCGTATATTCGCCGGTGTGTAACCGCCTTAACAGCATATCAAAAACAGTTGGTTCTAGCTCTTTAGGTGCTGAAAGCACAATACTGTACCAGCCTTGGGTTCAAAAGTGACAGTCTGTTGTTGACACGTTTTTGTGTGTGAATAAAACATTATTTTAACCAATCTGTAGGGTAGAATATGTTAATACAATATATTTCTACAGTATATTGTATTAATGAATGCAGTGCTTGGAGGTGGCCTCCCTACTCTTCCATTGAGACATTTTGGATTCTGTGTTAAAGTACTGTAGGAAAGGAACACTACTGTACTTGTTATCAAGAGGTACTGCCTGAAGCTCAAAGCGCAACATCTCCCCTAGCCCAAGCTCCATCTTAGCTGACTTACCCTGCTCTGTCTGAGCACGAGGGACCTTGAGCATTAATAAGTCACCTGAGCGGGTCAAGTACTGTAGGGACGTAAGAGTTCCAAATTCCGGACCAAATCATAAATACTGGTTGTGTTTGATCTCACTCTCTATGACGGGACCAGTATGAATTGGGGCAGTTTACAGAGGAATGGATTAACCTTTTTATTTTAGGACTTTCGATGAATTGAGTACAAAGGACCCCAATGGAAACGAGCCATAGGCTTTCTTGGGTTTAAAATCCTCTTAGCAGACCTTGTATTGAACTGTACTTTCCTGTTATTTTCTTTGGCAAACTGCTAATAAAGTATTCAATCACTCTTGAATAAAAGAATGTGTTTCCCTGTGTTTGTGTGTGTGTGTGTGTGTGTGTGTGTGTGTGTGTGTGTGTGTGTGTGTGTGTGTGTGTGTGCGCGTGCATTCGTTTGACGCAGACAGGAGATTAAAACCAAACAAGAGAACAGCCATAATTCCCTGGCGGGACAATGTAAATATCCTCACACTGCACTGCAAATCAAGTAGATTTACTATTTCATTACGGAGCCGACCTTTCTCTCAGCTGCCTGGGCATTTGCAGATCGATTTCGGCATTATCTACAGACAGGGAAAAGGTACAAATCTCCCCTTCTGAACAGTAACGGGAACATACTGCAAGTCATTCCTGAGCAGTGAGTGAAATGATTAACCTAATGTACAGTACCTCAAAATGATATTCATGATGACTAACAAGTTCATGAAACACCACTGATGGAGAATGATAAGAGATATACAGTACCTATTAATGGTGTAATATTTAAGGAAGTAGAAGCACATCAATAAAGATTAAGTGAGTGTGCACAGTAGACATGGAACCAATTAGTTTTACAGATTTACAGATTCATATGGATTTGTTATTCTTAGATATTAACCTGAATGTAACTTATTAAAAGTGTCACGGTAGACCCCTGGGGAACACCGGTCAACAAACTATATACTGTAGGATCTAAGTGCTTATAAGGAATGTTTAACTTTGGGCCCTGCTAGCCTGTCGTCAGACTGGGAAACCATCAGATGCTAACCATGGGAGAAAAGCCTTCTGGCCAGTTTGTGGTTAACCCATTAAGACCGCATCTGTGTAACCACTTTAACCATTATTTTATACTTTGGCTAATAAAAAATAGCTATAGATATACAAAGCTCATACAAGCTTGTAGAACTGCTAATTTTTTTTTTTAATCGTGAAAATGTGCAAATCTTTGAATACATATATTTTTTTTTTAACTCAAATCTTTGCTTCTGGGGATTCTACAAATGTCTTCTAAATCCTAACAGTTTTCTGAAAAACGTATGTTTCCATATCAGTGGTTTTCAAACCCTTTCATGTCAAGGACTGCCAAAATTATATGTATTTGGCCGCCGACCCCCATCAAAATATTTTGTAATAGGGACCCCCAGAAGCAAAGATTTGAGTAAAAAATGTTTCCTTTAAAATATATATATATTCAAATATTTACACAAATTTAAAAAAATAGCAGATCTACAAGCTCGTAGCGCAAAGTATAAAAATAATGGTCAAAGTGGTTACACAGATGCGTTCTCGGTTTGAAGGGGTTAAGGCGAGGCTAAGGGAGTATCACGCATCAAACAAAGAAGCATTTAATGAAGGAAACTAGAGCTCTGGACATATTGCCTCCAACTCTCCATTAAGCCGTAGGTCCCAATGGCTTTAACAGAGAGAACAGTTATATTCCATCCTTTTTTCTTTGTCTTTTTTCCCCCCTCTTTTTGGTTGCCCAGGGGGCGGGCAACCATGGCTTGAAGATCTACCAGGAGGGCTGGTTGAAGGGCTTGTGCCCGAAAAGGTTGCCCACCCATGCTTGGATAATTATTTTATAATTTTCTTTACAGAATAGCAGTGCAATATGGATGATGTGTCTTATTGTCATCAATCTTTATTGTGTTTTATTACTAAATTGACTTATTCTATGCTCCAGTGCTGATTTTGACAGCAAATTTTGATTTAGTTTTAGTCAGTCTTTTGAATAAAATTCCATAAAGTTTTTGTCATATTTTAGTCATCTGAAAAGTTTTAGTTTTTGTCTAGTTTTAGTCGACTAAATCTACAGTTGATTTAGTCGACTAAAACGTATTTTGGCGGTGCCTTGATGGCATTGTAAGGCCTGATTTTACACTTGGTTGCATGTGGAAAATAGCAGATCTACAAGCTCACAACGCGTCGCGCTTGTGAGCTTGTAGATCTGCTATTTTCAGAGCGCAACACCCGAGCGCAATCAACCATAAAATGACTTGCCTTTTAATTCTACTGGATCTCTTCTCCACTAGTCCTAACATTTTAGTCTAGTTTTTATTTGTTGACGAAAATGTCAATATATTTAGTCTTAGTTTTAGTCATCATAGCTTTTTTTTTATTCGTTTTTGTCAGTGAAAAAAGGTAGTCAACAAAAAAAATTCGTTAATAGTTTTAGTCGACAAAACACTGCTATGATCGTATTATTCTAGCAGCCTATCCACCTGTTTCCGCGGGAATTTACTGGAGCAAAAATCCTGTGTGGGAAACATCCTGCGGGGGGACCGGAAGTAGGAAATAGCGGCTCAGTGTGTTTACATTTGCCAGCAGAACGTAGCTCGTTCGCAGCTGGCGAACGGGCCTTTTGCATGTAGTTGAAGCGCAAGGGGGCGGGGGGGCGGTGCATGGGGAGAGAGTCAGCGCACTGAAGTCAAGGCACACTACAGACTACTGTGTTGTTGACAGACAACGGATGCACGCTTATTATGAGAAACAACACAAATAAAACATGGCAAATCAGTTGCGTGCATTAGTGCAAGATGAGGGTAAAGGAAACATTCAGTCTAAATGTCCAGTAATTCGCACGCGAAAAGGAAACATTAACTCATTGGCCGCCATTATCGCATTAATGCGATCTAATAAATAGCGCGCTTGGCCGCCAGGATCGCATTAATGCGATCTATGGTCTTTATTGATCTTTATGCTCTGATCACGCTATTCTGTTATGAATCAGGCTAAGTTTCAGGTTCCACTTACTTCAACCACCACTGCATCCGGTTATATGACTTGGGTTCCGTTTCCGGTTTTACATTTTTCCCCCCAGTCATTTTCGACCATAATAGGGAAACAAACGGTTTTTCACACGCTATGAAAAACGATCGGAGACCTCCCCTCCTATAATCTATGGTCTGGGTGACGAACAGTCATCCCCGTTGTGTATCACATAGTAATTTTCGCCGATCACAGAATCTGAGACATTTCACTTCCGGTTCATGTGTTTCACTGTGTGAGTGGGTCTGGGAGGGGGCGAGTGTGTCAGCGAGCCGATCAAGCTTGGTGTGTGCTGCTCTCTAGTGGTGGAACGATCAAAACGATTCAACTGTCCAGCTACACTTTCTATATGTGAATTAAATAACAAAATAACGAAACAAAAAAACACGAAAATCGCTGGCAAGGGCTGCTATGAACGAGGTTTTAACTCTGGCAGTCAATGAGTTAATGTCCAGTTTGCTAATCCACAACTACTGTGCCAGATAATCACCAAGAGAGTTAAAAAAGAAAAAACGTTTCAGTCATTCAGTCCGACTTCACTGTAGCCTATAGTAGCCTTTTCATAAATTATATTTGTATTAGGCTGTCCTAAGAGTTTATAATATTTAGAGAAATGTAAGGTTTCAAATACAAAAGTATTGGTAGTAGTTGCTGGACATTTAGACTGAATGTTTCATTTATCCTCATCTTGCGCTAATGCACGCAACTGTTTTGCCAGGTTTTATTTGTGTTGTTTCTCATAAGCGTGCATCCGTTGTCCGTCAACAACACAGTAGTCTGTGCCTTGACTTCAGTGCGCTGACTCTCTCCCCCCCCGCCCCCCGCCCCCTTGCGCTTCAACTACATGCAAAAGGCCCGTTCGCAGTACAGCTACGTTCTGCTGGCAAATGCAAACACACTGAGCCGCTATTTCCTACTTCCGGTCCCCCCGCAGGATGTTTCCCACACAGGATTTTTGCTCCAGTAAATTCCCGCGGAAACAGGTGGATATAAGACATTTTCACTGTGGCACTGGGTGATCTTGCCATTCTTGGAAAATGTCTAAGTGATGTTGTGCTGGAAAAGGTCGCCCACCCTATAAACCTTTAAATAGACACCTCACATCACAACATTGCATTGAACTTAATGCACAATGTGACACTGTCTGTATCCAACTGGTAGTATGAGTGTACAAAAGCCTGAAGCCGGACAACTGACATGTCTTTGACAAACACGTTTCTCTTCACAAGTGAGTGAGTTTCTCAAATAACATGGTAGAAAAGGGCTTCGTATTTATGGAGACAGAGTCCACATGTTGACAGATTCAAGCATCCTCTTCTGAAATGCATGCACTTGTGTTCTCTAAAAACAACATAACAAGCTGTGTGAATCTTCGGCCGTTTTATTTAGCTACTTCCCCCTTTTGCACAAAGTGAGATAGAGGGAGGCGGGAACGCGAGACAGACAAAAAAAACAGACTTGTAAAAGAAAAGAAAAAAACATAATTGGCCCGGAATCTCAGTGTCTCTACTTTGTACAAATAGGTGCTACTCAAACGTGTTGATGCACACAAACTCTTGAAACTCGACAGAACATGTCCAACTAAAAATAGAATTCCCCCCCCTCCAATAGCTTCATTATCCCATTAAAACCGGTAAAGCGTCCGTGTCGTTTTATACTTTGGCTATTCAAATATACAAGCTCACGGCGCGTCACAAGCTTGTAGATCTGCTATTTTTTTAAACCGTGAAAACTTGTGTAAATCTATGAATATATACATTTTTTAAGCGAACATTTTTTAACTCAAATCTTCTGGGGGTCCCTGGAACAACAATATATAGGTTTGAGACCACTGATATAGCAATAGGCCTGTCACAATTATTACAAAATTATTTGAGATAATCGCAATAATTTTTGCATAATCATCATAATCGTTTACTTTGAATGTTTTCGACAAATTTTCTAATATAAAAAAAAAGCAGAAATAGCAGATCTATAAGTTTACAACGCGTCACTTTGTGACTCGTTTTAAACTTGTAGATCAGCTATTTCTGCTATTTTTAAATTACAATTTTTTTATTACGAAGCCTAAAAGGCTTCATAATGTTCCAATGTTCAATGTCAAACACACAATTACAACATTAATCGCAATTATTTGACAATTAATCGTCAACTTAAATGTGTAATCGTTACAGCAACATAAGTTTGTCAGAAAACTGTCTAGAAGACATTTATATAATCGGCCTCAGGTCTTTAATGGGTTATATATGGAGGTGTGTCTATATTTGGCTAAGCTTTAGCTCAAGTAACTTTCAACACTTCCCATTGTTGTCACAGGTAGGGGCCCCCTGACAGGCCCGTCAGCTCCGGGACATGTGGGATCTGCTGGCAGTGCCATTAGCCACGGGGCTCCTGAGTTCAGCCCTGTTTGCTCTCCTCTAAATGGGCGAGCGGTGAAGCTTACGATCAGCAATTTTCATACATCCACACGTTCAGGCGTGTTCCGGGGCACTTTAACCCATTAAGACCGGGAAATAATCTGTGTCGTTTTTTTAGATTTCTTTGGCTATTAAAAAAAAAAAAGCAGATATTTAAGCTCATAGCGCCGAGTGCCACGCTACGAGCTGGTAGATCTGCTATTTTTGAAAAATCGTGAAAGTTTGTGCAAATGTTACCCTTTTTTTTTTTTTTTAAAGCAAACATTTGTAACTCAAATCTTTGCTTCTGGGGGATTCTACAAATATCTTCTAAATACAGTATGTTTCTATATCAGTGGTTCTCAAACCTTTTCATGTCAAGGACCCCCAAAATGATATGCATTTGGCCGCGGACCCCCACCTCAAAATTCTTTGTAATAGGGACCCCCAGAAGCTAAGATTTGAGTTAAAAAAAAATCCCTTTAAAAATATATATATTCAAAGATTTGCACACATTTTCAAGATTTTTCAAAAAATAGCAGATCTACAAGCTCATAGCGCGGCACCCGCGCTATGAGCTTGTAGATCTGCTATTTTTGAATAGCCAAAGTAAATAAAATAATGGTTAATGTGGTTACACAGATGCTTTTCCCGGTCTAAAAGGGT
The DNA here is from genome assembly GCF_963280865.1 of Gymnoscopelus braueri. NCBI lineage: Eukaryota > Metazoa > Chordata > Actinopteri > Myctophiformes > Myctophidae > Gymnoscopelus > Gymnoscopelus braueri. Next base: position 36,264,071 of record NC_137624.1, on the reverse strand, counting down.
TAAGCAATCTTTCCATGCCTAGGGCTGCTTGGGTGTGCTTTTATAAAAGAGGCACTTCAGAGGCAGCAGGCTGGCGACGAGTCAAATCCCAGTCCCTCACTGACTGATATAACCCGCCATTAAAAGCAGGCATCGACGATAGCTATCGCAAACATTTTGTAAACATCATTAGATTAGGCAATAATGATAATTGTGATAATTGTGTACCCTTTTAAGTTGTTGTAGTAGTTTTTTTTTGCAGTGTACTTGCATAATACCTGAAATTCATCCTCTGTATTTTACCCATCCTAACTGAGCGCTCTTTTCAACCTGGTGGCCCTATTTTTGGGTATGCCATTGTAGGCAAAAGTCCTCAGAAATAGCCAAATAAATATCAGATTTACAAGCTCACAACGTGCCGCAATGTGACGCGTTGTGAGCTAGTAGTAGTACACCGGTTAGAGGCTGCAACACACTACTAAAACGACTGCGAACTTTTTTCTCGGTTTGTGAAGGGCTTCCCGAACCGAAGAAAGTTTGTCGAGGACGAACATGTTTTATACTCGCAGACGACCCTGCCCACTGTATACACCACGCTGCTCGAGCGCTGATTTCAACACAGATTTTGCTGTTTATTATGTTCATCAATCTCCGACATAATGTGACATAATTTTGTGCAGAGATTTAGCTGTTTCTGGTGACAGACACAGTGGACAAAGTGTGTCCGTTCTCTCTCCATGAATTAACACTATCTAGGTGGCAGCAGCATCCATACTCACCATGTCTACCTCTCCCATGTTGACCTGGGCCCGGCCCAGCGTCTGCCAGCCTTCCCACCACATGGGCCGACACTTCACCGCCATTTCCGCGGCCTTCACAGCCGGGAACACTTCCTGGAGTATTGTCAATACCTGTAGGTTAAGACATAGTTATGGAATTAATTTTGACCACTCAATGGTGCTCAATCACCGCATTTATAAACCATATAATTAGGGCTGTATTTCTTGCCTCTAGACCAGGGGTCTTCGACGTTTTCCAGGCCAAGGACCCCTTGGCTGAGACAGAGATGAAGCAGGGACCCCCATTATATATTGATAGCTTCATAGACAGCACTGTTATCAGTGTATGTTGGATTCATATTAATGTGGATTTTCAGACATTTAACCACTTACTGTAAACCCTCAATACTAAGTAAACTTGACTTTTCACTCTGTACTTGGTCTGCTCTTTTTTCCCCCTCTACACCCAAACGTCTTTGCCGAAAAATTGCCGATCTACAAGCACACAACGCCTCGCAGCGCAAGCAGCTGAAGCAATATGTACAGTAGTATATTAGTACTGTATCAAAACCATGAGCTGTGTCAGGGACCCCAATAAACCACACTTCGTGTCCAGGACATGAATCCAGGTTAAGAAAATACTGATTATTACACAGCTAAATACTTTCTGAACACTCAATTCTGATGGGTTAATTAAGACATTTTGTGGTTTTTATTCCTGCCAGCTAAACAGATCCTTTTTTTTTTATTTTTTACTACAGATCACTCTTATATCACGGTTTATTTTGCTATGGATGAAGTTTTAATCTCAGACTTTTTAATCTAGACTTTTTTCTTTATTTGCTAATAATAAAATAACTTTTAATTCCATACTTTCTGTCATTATCGACGTCGTTTCATAAGCAACCGTGTAAAAAGCGTGTTACTGTACAGCGAGCCAATATATATATATTTTTTACAAAATAAACCCCTTGAGGGTGATTAAGCAGGACCCTTTGCATCACTGGGGGGACAATCTTAGGCCAAGAGCAGCATCTTGAGCCATGGGTAATATGTGGGTGTGTGGTCCAGGCCTTGATAGTCAGGACACAACAAATGCCCCGATTTGTCTCCGCACTGCTGACCAGGGCTATGTGAGAGCTGCAGAGTTAGAAACAAGACCAAGTCTTTAAATCCTTTACTGCATTATTATTATACTATTTTGTGCATTTAAAGTAGGAAGTGCTGCAAAAAAATACTTATTTTCTAACAATTACACACCCGATGAGGCCTTGAATTCATGGAGATTTTTTTGTCGCATTCCTAAGCGAATAATTTGATGACCGGCGACAAAAAGAAAAAGAAAATAAGAAATTGTTTTGGTGATATAATTGATCCTCACTAATGTTCATTACAAGAAGGCATCATCTCATGTCTACTCAGAGAGGAGGGTTTTGGTCAGATTAGAAACCTGCCAACCAATGACATCATTGGTAGGCAGGTTGCTGTACTGTCCATAGCACCACCAATTTGGTTCCATTTGTACACTATTTTTTTTACAGGATTTTAGTGTGTAGAAGTGTTAAGGTTTGTTTATTTGTGGTTTATCAGTTTATCAGTGCAGACATATCAGTTTGGTCTTCTCCTACGCACCTGTCGCCTTTGTGGGTGTGCAAAAGACTTGCTTTTTATTTATCAACGAATCGATCGTCATGATACAAACAAGAAATCCCCCGTATGTTTAGTAAAGGGACTGTCCCCTTCCCCCCTTGCATGCGAAGCTGAAATGACTAACAAATAATGAAGGAGTTCAGTTCCTCCAGAAGCCCTTGAACATGGTAAACATGATGAATGTCAGGATGGCCGTCCTAATGGTTTGGCCCTGTGGCCAGCAGCTCTGATGAGGTTCACCCGTTAGTTATCAAGCTGCTCCCGCTTCCATGTGAAAAGCTTTCCAACACAGAGTCTGGAGCAATCGGAACATTATGTTTCGATTACACCAAATAAACACTGTTGACGCTGCGTGTGATCAAACACATTGGGACATAATCTAACCCATTAAAACCGGGAAAGCATCTGTATAATTTTAGAGTACATTTCGTTTTTTGGCTTCCTACAGAAAACTTCTTTTTTTTTAATACTTTGGCTATTCAAAAATAGCAGATCTACAAGCTCATAGCGCGGCAATCTTGAAAATGTGTGCAAATCTTTGCATAGATATATTTTCTAAAGCGAACATTTTGAATTCAAATCCTTGCTTCTGGGGGGGTCACTGGAACAAAATATTTTTAAATGGGGGTCCACGGCCAAATACATATAATTTTGGGTGGTCCTTGACATGAAAAGGTTTGAGCACCACTGACCACTGAGCAGCGTACGTTTTTCAGAAAACTGTAGAAACATTTGTAGAATCTACCTCAGGTCTGTAACTTTCCTTCTGGGGATTCTACAAATGTCTTCTAAATCCTAACAGTTAACGTATGTTTCATCAGTGGTGCTCAAACTTCATGTAAAGGACCCCAAAATGATATGTATTTGGCCACGGATCCCCATCTCAAAATATTTTGTTCCAGGGACCCTCATGAAGCAAAGATTTGAGTTTCAAATGTTATTTGCACAAATGTTGAAGATTTTTCAAAAATAGCAGATATACAAGCGTGTAGCGCGGCACTCGTGAGCTTGAACTATGAGCTTGTATATCTGCTATTTTTGAATAGCCAAAGAAATCTTAAAATGAAACAGATGCTTTCCTGGTCTTAATGGATTAATGGGCTAATGGGCATAGAGGAAATTAAGAAGCGGATAGCTTACAAATGGTGGTTCTGGGTTTACGTTTGTAATATGTCTTCAGGATTTTAATTCATGAGTCATGACAAGAAATTCCCGAATCCTCAGAAGAGAGTACAGTAGGCATTCATTCATTTTCCTTGGGCCGGTTCCCGTAATGACTTCCTTCTCAAATGTCCTTTAATGGATAACGTGAAGACAAAACGCTGCCAGAATGTGACATGAAAGGTTAACCCATTCAAACCGGGAACGCATCTCTGATTTCCATTTTTAGATTTCTTTGGGCTATTCAAAAATAGCAGATATACAAGTAACATACAGTACTGTAGCGCAGCTTGTGTATCTGCAATTAGTTGGGAAAATCGAACATTTGTAACTCAAATCTTTGCTTCTGGGGGATTCTACAAATGTCTTCTAAATCCTAACAGTTTTTCGAAAAAACTTATGTTGCTATAATATCAGTGGTTCTCCAAAATGGTATGTATTTGGCCGTGGACCCCATCTCAAAATATTTTGTTCCAGGGACTCCCAGAAGTTGTAACAAAATGTTCGCTTTAAAAACATATATATTCAAAGATTTGCACAAATGTTCACGATTTAAAAAAAAATAGCAGATCTACAAGTTCATAGCTAGCTGCTATTTTTGAATAGCCAAAGAAATCTTAAAATGCCACAGATGAGTTCCCGGTCTTAATGGGTTAAGGCAATACGGGGAAATGCCATCGTGCTACAGATACAGAATGGGATAAATAGAAATTAGATACTAGGCAGCTAGATAAGACAATGAGGATCAGGGAAGAATTTGGCTTCTTACGGTATGTAGTTTATCTACAAATCCCAGTTACAGGATTATAAAATGATGTGATTTTGTTTTACAACGGGCACGTACAGTAATTCATGAGAGACAGATAAACGAGGTACAACGTTCACTACATTTTGGTTCCTAAGAAAAAGCAAGACGTCACACACACACACACACACACACACACACACACACACACACACACACACACACACACACACACACACACACACACACACACACACACATATACTCTCTAGAAATCCCAGTTACAGGATTACAAAATTATGTAATTTTTTTAACATCCACTTGTACCCAGAGTATTTCAACCCTACATACTTCGTTGACAGGGGTCCCACAGGGGTTTATACATGGTCCCCTCCTATTTGTCCGCCCTACACCAAATTGTTTTTCTCGAAAATAACCGATCTACAAGCATGATCTGCCATTTTTCGTCCGGCGAATCTATCTATTATGATGACATGCCCAGAACAGGGAGGGATGCTCGGGTTCAGGTGGTTAAAAACATACCCCAGTGTCAGCTCAGCAGTAAGAGTGTTGTGGTGACCATAGGAATTCTCAAAGGTCAGAGAGGGCCCTGTGAAGAAGCACTCCTCTTTGTTCTGCTCTTCAAGTGTCACCCTAGGGTGACACTTGAAGAGCAGAACAAAGAGGAGTCCCGCACACTGTCTTCACTTGCAAAAAATGTTAATGATAGGGATACCACGTTTCGGTCACTCGGACCTTGAGTGAAGACAGTGTGCGGGACTCCTCTTTGTTCTGCTCTTCAAGGTCATTACTCAGACGCACCTGTCCGCCTCCGTAGGTGTGTAAATTGATGTTAATTAGGGTGACACAAAACTTCCAGAATGCGAGGGATTCACGAATGAGCTCCCAACACGTCACTCGCTATGCGGCGCGTTGTGAGCTTTTAGATCTGCTATTTTCAAAGAAATTCTTTGGAAAACAAGTGTAACGGGACATTCTGCGTAATGAGTACTTTTACTTTTGGTACTTTGAGTATATTTTGATGCCAATACTTTTGTACTTTTACTCAAGTCAATTTTGAATACCGGACTTGTACTTGTAACAGACTATTTCTACAATAGGGTATTGATACTTTTACTTAAGTACAGAACGTGAGTGCTTCTTCCATGCACACGCACACGCACACACACACACACACACACACACTCTCACTGCTGGTTCCCTGGTGAAATGACTGAAGTCCTACGTCTGTTCTTAACTGGATATAACCACAGAGAACATCTCTGAAATATCCAGCTTGCAAACATTCTCTCCAAAACAAGTTGCCACAAGTGAGTCATCTCTACGCTCAGTACGCTGGTGATGCTTTCCAACCAACATCCTGCACATAAATAAAACCTGACATATTGTCCCAGATCTGCACTTTAGCCCGTTAAGACCGGGAACGCATCTGTGTAACCACCGTAACCATTGTTTTATACTTTGGCTATTCAAAAATAGCAGATCTACAAGCTTTTAGATTAGCTTGTAGATCTGCTATTTTTTGAAAAATCGTGAAAATGTGTGCAAATCTTTGAATATATATCTTTTTAAAGCGACCATTTTTTACTCAAATCTTTGCTTCTGGGGGGTCCCTGGAACAACATATTTTGAGATAGGGGGCCGCGGCCAAATACATATCATTTTGGGGCTTCCTTGACATGAAATAGTCTGAGAACCACTGATATTATAGCAACATACGTTTTTTTCAGAAAGCTGTTAGGATTTAGAAGACATTTGTACAATCGGCTTCAGGTCTTAATGGGTTAAAAGAGGACATGAAGAGAACCATGCTCCACCCACAGCTGGTGCCCCCCGATAGCCAAATGGTTAGGGCACAACATGGGTGCAATGCCCAGATCAGTCCCCGGTTTGATTACCGGTTTGGCCAGGACTATTTTCTCTGAATGTCATTCCTCTACTCTCTCTCCCCGCTATCGCAGTCAATTAAAGACTTAAAAATGGACCACAAAATAATCCAAGAAAAAAGGAAACAAATGTGCAAAAATATGTACCAGGAAATTTTTTAAATATGGTATAAAGTTTCTCAACATCAGGTCCAGGGACCACCACGTACAGGTCTGTAACTCTGAGAGAGAACAAATGGAACTGTCGTGGAATTATGGATCAATCAGCAATCGATAAGCCACGTAGGAGTCGAGACAATATTCTAGGTGGAGGTGGTTATGCTTTATGTACATGATATCATGGTCAGTAGTACATTAACACTCATGTCAGTGGTACGGTAGTTCTGCCACGAGCACAGGACAGAGATCATAGTTATAGTGTAGCTGCCTGGAGGACAAACTGAACCATAACAAGATAGGCTGTACCAAAACAAGCTGTCAAATATCGTATTTGTAGAACTATTATAAGTGATGGTATAATATAAAGGTTAGATACAAGCAGCCATATAACTTCTTCCTCAGAACCAAATGGACCCTTACGGATCCATTTGGTTCCATTTGTACTCTCTCAAGAGTTAAATTAAAGCGGCACGATATACGGCACCTTTTTTTTTTAATTAATAAAATGTAATTTTGTCCAATCTGTATGGTAGAGTATGTTAACACATTCCATGCCAGAGTTTAATCTCATAATGTACTCACCAGTGCCAGCGTTTTATTGTTGTTTTTTAGTTTTTTTCATGTCGCCACAGACCTCGCTAAATAAGTTAAAAGTGCGCGTTCATTTGGTTCTAAACACACAGCGGATCCGTGAGAAACGGCGAGCGAAAACAGTTTCCAAATCCGTGCCGCCATGTTGAAGCTACAGCCGATCAACGGTAAACAGTGATCAGCGAGGAGAAAAACAACAACCAGAGAAAATCGAGTTTTAAACAGGATCCCAGACAGGAAGCGGATACGATCGAAAAAACCGGAACCCGAATAATTCCGTTTCCGACCGGAAACCGGAAACGGAAATGGATAAAAAAAATTCGGAAAGTGCACCTGGGGCACTTAACATGGGAATCGGCGGTTCGCGTAGATCTACGCGACTGGCACGCTGCGGCTTTAAATAGGTTCGCGTAGATCTACGCGACTGGCATGCAATGTGTTAATACAATATAACTTATACAATTGGGGTGGTTGTATTTAGTCTCTCTGCTCTTCTATTGAGACATTTAGATCATGTCATCAAGGAGGATCTGACACGAATTTTGACCTGATGGTCAAGATTCAATTTATAATCTGTGCAAGCAGGCAGGCTCTATTAGCTCAATGGTAAAAAATTTCAGCACTTGCACAGGAAACCGGGTTCAAATCCGGGGTAGAAGAGGAACGTTACATAGTGCAGCTTTAACACTGAACCTTTCCAGTGTAGATTGGGGTATCAAATGGGGGGTCTGTGGAATAAAAGGCGTTAGCGTAGAGAGAACGTACCTGAGACTTCATCTCATAAAGTGAGGCGTTTTCAGGAGTCAGCTGAATAGCCTCGTCCCACTTCTTAACGGCCTCCCAGTGTCTATGGATAAAAACACACACACACACACACACACACACACACACACACACACACACACATATTATTTTAATTTTGTATCCATATTTGGGCATCGATAGAATAATAATCACGACAAAGTGAATCGATAGTTGCAGCTATATTACTGGATACTGGATTACCGGACGGGAACCTCTTTTGGGGTTCCTGTTGCTATGTACAGTATATAGCAACATACATTTTTTGAAAATTTTGAATAAATATTTGAAGTTTTTCAGAAAACTTAGGTCACGATTTAGAAGGCGTTTTTAGAATCGGCCTCAGGTCTAAATGGGTTAAACCGAATCCCATTGGTGAAGTGGCGAGCCGAGGTTATGCCGTGTCACTGTCCTACTGAGCACTTTAGTGATGTGATTATATGGAAACACTTATCTGACTCATCCTACCTGGAAACTCCTCCAGTCAATATTGACTGATGATGGACTACCTTACTGTCCTAGATTCTGAAAGTCAACATGCGTGTCATGTCCACTCCATGTTTATGAAGACGGATATCCTGATGCCTGTGTCAAACTAGGGCTCTCACGATCAACTTTAGTAGATGATTTATTGTCGTACAAATAACTGCGATTGAGGATGCGACTGCGTACCTGTTTGCTTTCTCACCTGCACTTATTTCCGTGTCTCTTAATAATTGTTGCCCTATCGCTATGTACTGTTTTTTATTATGCGAATAAATAAAGCAAAACAATACCTTGCGCATGCTGTACACACAGCAAGCCTAACTTCAGCTTACTAGGCTAAAACTTGGTCAGCCCAAGTTCAGAAACAGCCCAGGGCTCCCTGCACCATTTGTGATACCCATAGTGGACTCATTTTATCCCACAACGCAAAAGTAGGCTGAAGCCGATGGTCATTATCACAAAACCTACAAACCATCATGCATTGTGTTGAAAGAAAAATGCATGATTCGGCAATTTTGTATTGTGTGACAGCAATGACATCATTAACGGTGATCTGTGTAGTGTCCGAAAAGTGTTTTTTTATTTCATTGAGGAGTTCACTTCACTATAATTATAGTCTCCTACATAGGATAACATTTCCCTATATAGGGAGTAGTGAATGAGTGATTTCGGACACAGCCTTGGTCTTGAAGTTAGTAATCTGATTCCTTGGACCAGGGGTTCAGGCCAAGGACCCCCTAACTCAGAGAGAGATGAAGGAGGGACCTCCTTCCCACCATAAGACCCACATAACCAAGAGAAACGACTCAAGGTTAGAAATCAGTTGACAGACATGAGGGGGTCATGAGGGTGATCTTCAATTAGGCTACATCGGGAGCATCTAAACTGTAGTAACAGCAAAGTGTCATAGGGGTCAATGTGGTTAGAGAGAGGAGAGGAAAAGGCCTTGTCCAGACCAGATAATTTCAAATCCCTTGGCAGCCATTCTGCACCAGAAAAGACATCATTTCCGCAGCAGAATCCACTTACTCCTTCCTCACAAACACAATTACAGTCAGTTAATGTGGGCTACAATTCTGTGTCCACAAGACTAGGGTCCTCACAAACTGATTTTTGCTAAAAAATAAAAAAGATCAATCGTAACGGGATAAATATCCAAGAACAGGCTAATATTTCCTGTCCCAAATCTATTTACTTTATTGAACATGGTGTTTTGTGTTGTTTACATTGTACGTCTTTTTTTTTAAAAATCTAATACATTGTAAATCTAATACAGACATGTGGCACCTGACTGAATGTAAGGTGCCATGAGTAATTATTATTACCGTGAGGCTCTACTAGGAGGCGAGCTGTCTAGAAATGGGTCTGTGAGTCAGTCTGTCTGTCTGTCAGAACTGATCAGTGCAAGATTTAATGTGCACACTGCCAGTAGGCCAAGGAAGTACCTGCCCATATTTTCTTTCACATAAGATTTATATATACTTCTATTAAATATTTAACTTGAATTTCATAATGTAAGTCTAAGGCTGAAGGACACCCCCGCGGGTCGTAGCACCGGGCACCGCGAAGGGTTAATCCGCCCCTGCCCTTCAGCACTGTCTGCTATCCTTAACTACCTAATGTAACATCAGTGCTGCCGCCGCATTATCTTTGGAAATATCCCTCCTAAGCATGTAAATCTAGCTCCTGTGTTAGTGGAAAATTACAGTGGCCGTTACAAACTGTGCTCTGTGCAACAGTGACCTCTTCTGGGCATTTTTGGATGGTGACTGACTAGGCCTGATGAAAACCCTAGATTCATGTTCAATCTAATCACAACGGCTAGTTTTAGAACAAATACCAGACTTGGTTAGGGTTCAAGTGGTCCATTCTCACCTGTCTTGCTGGGCCAGGAAGGCCCCCTCGTCCTTCAGTCTCTTGCTCTTAGCCGTACAGTCTTCTAGCAGCGTCTCCCGACGTCGTTTCGTCGCCTGGAGCCAGTCCGCCTCTTCATCGTCGTAGTCAAATTCGGGAGCAGCGTCGCCGACGGCCTTCTTCTTAGTCGTGGTCTTCTTCTCCGCCTCGGATTCAAACAGCAGCACCGTGGACTTGGACACCTTCTCGCCGACTTTCCTCTTCCAACCAAACGAAGCCATGTCTCTGAAGAGAGAGAGATCAGTGGGTCTACATAGGGGTTGGGAGATCCCGGAAACCGGAGGAACCGGATCCAACATTGAGGAACCCGGAAACGGTTCCATCATATTTGGAACCGTTTCCGGAACCGGTTTTATCACACTGTCAGAGATGCTATGTGGACTTCACTTCTGCTAATACAATTACAATACTGGTGGTTCTCAAACGTTAAGACCTGAGGCGATTCTTTAAAAAAAATCTAAATCCTAACAGTTTTTGGAAAAAAATCTAAAAAAAAAAATGTTCACGATTTTTCAAAAATAGCAGATCTACAAGTTCATAGCGCGGCACTCGGTGCCGCGCTATGAGCTTGTATATCTGCTATTTTTGAATAGCCAAAGACATCTAAAGTGACACAGATGCGTTCCAGGTATTAATGGGTTAATTTCAAGGACCACGGGTCTGTTTGGTTCCATTTGTACACTCTCAAGAGTTACATATCTGTAAGGGTCTATTTGGAAGTGGAACCCCCCTATAGGAATCGCTAAAAGGAATCGATCATAAAACATAATCGATAATCACTTTTAATACATTTTTTTATAGATTTTGAGGTTCTTTCCACATTTTTTCTTTTAAACCATTACAACCTACAAATGTGTAGATCTGCTATTTTTTTCTTAAGGTCTTAGGCGGTTAATCAGACTATATAATCAACGCAGTGAATTTGTTAATATATGATTTTGTTTTTTACAAATTAATCGAGTGTTCGATTAATCGAAAAAGTAATCGACAGAATAGTCGCTAGGAATATAGTCGATGGTTGGAACCCTAATAATTTCATCATTATCGCCTTTTGTAGCAACGTCACAATGAGCTGTTGCACGAGTACTGTGTTACAGCAAGAGTACACCAGTTACACCTACATTTAACACCTTTTGCACAAGGTCCCAGTGAGCCTGCATTACTTATTAGTTACATCAGTGGTTCTCAACCTTTTCAGACCATGACCCTCCAAAAGAATCATATTTGAACTGGGGACCCCCCACCCTGACAAGTAGGAGTTGGGACATTCAATTTAGTTTGACTCGGTTCCACAGATAAATATTGTGAAAATAGCAATCTGTGAAAATCTGTGAAAATCTACAAGCTGTGAAAAGCTACAAGCTCACTACAAGCTTGCATTGCGAGGCGTTGTGAGCTTGTAGATTGGCTATTTTCACAAATGTTGTCTCTTTCTTATATTATTTGAAGATTTGGCCAATGTTTGACCAGTTTTTATAGGAATTTGAAAGGTATTGAAATTAAATTGTCACTTCATTGTCATCTGGGGATCCCCAAAGAATCACATGGGGACCACCTGAGGGTCCCGACCCACAGGTTGAGAACCACTGAGTTACATGACGTTACAAGTACTGCAGTGCATATTACAGTACATTCCGTTACTTTTTGGTTACGTCACGTTACAAGTACTGCAGTGCACATTACATACAGTAGAACAACGCTACTTATTAGTTACATCTCGTTACAAGTACTGCAGTGCATTATATTCAGTGGTGGAAAGTAACTAAGTGCATTTACTCAAGTAATGTTGTACTTAAGTACAATTTTGAGGTACTTTTACTTTACTGGAGTATTTCCAATTTTCAATACTGCTACTTCTACTCCACTACATCTCAGAGGCAAATATTATACTTTTACTCCACTACAATTATTTGAAAACTTTAGTTACTAGTTACTTTGCAGATAAAAATAAAATAAAAATATTATGAAACACACATTAACCACTTTAGCCCTATTTTATGCATAGGCTATTTGAAAATAGCCGATCTACAAGCTCGTCGCGATAACATTTTAGTACTTTTACTTTTGGTACTTTAAGTACATTTTGATGCCAATACTTTTGTACTTTTACTACAAAAAAGTTTAATTCTGGACTTTTACTTGTAACAGAGTATTTTTATATTGCAGTATTGATACTTTTACTTAACTAAAATATCTGAGTACTTTTTCAACCACTGACAGTACATTCCGTTACTTTTTGGTTACATCTCGTTACAAGTACTGCAGTGCACATTACACACAGTACAACGACGCTACTTATTAGTTACATCTCGTTACAAGTACTGCAGTGCACATTACATACAGTACAACGACGCTACTTATTAGTTACATCTCGTTACAAGTACTGCAGTGCACATTACATACAGTACAACGACGCTACTTATTAGTTACATCTCGTTACAAGTACTGCAGTGCACATTACATACAGTACAACAACGCTACTTATTAGTTACATCTCGTTACAAGTACTGCAGTGCATTATGTTACAGGACAACAAGTACAACAACGTTATCGCCTGTTATAATCTGCTAGCATGGGACGCTAATAGTAGCATGCAAACAGTAGCATTCTATTAGCATGGTTATTATTATGTGTGTTTAGCGGTGAACCACTACCAGTAGACTGGAGCTGATGCTAAGCTACTTGTTGTTACACATACTGCTACATTAAAGACACTAATACATTGTTTTAACATTGCAATTAACACAACTACACACACTACACACCAGAGATGTGTTGTTGACATCTGACGTGACGTCGTCGGTCGTCTTCTTCTTCAGCTTCTTTTCGTTTTATTCTTCGGTTCGGTTGTTGGCAAACAGCTTTGGGGTTCATTACCGCCACCCACTGGCCTGGAGAAGCTTTGGGTTCATTACCGCCAGTGGTGGAAAGTAACTAAGTACATTTACTTAAGTACCGTACTTAAGTACAATTTTTAGGTATTTGTACTTTACTTGAGTATTTCTAATTTCCAATACTTTTACTTCTACTCCACTACATCTCAGAGGCAAATATTGTACTTTTACTCCACCACAATCATTTGAAAACTTTAGTTACTAGTTACTTTTCAGATATAAATTATTATATAATGAAACATACATTAACCACTTTAGCCCTATTTTATACCTAGGCTATTTGAAAACAGCAGATCTACAAGCTCACAACGCGTTGCTTCGCGACGCGTTGTGAGCTTGTAGATCTGCTATTTTCAAACATTTTTGTACTTTTACTTTTGGTACTTTAAGTACATTTTGATGCCAATACTTTTGTACTTTTACTCAAGTAAACCTTGAATTCTGGACTTTTTTTTATTTTGCAGTATTGGTACTTTTACTTAAAGAATTTGAGTACTTTTTCCACCACTGCAAAACAATAAACACAATCCTTACACTTAAAGGGTAAGACCACTTTGGTAGAGGTTTGGGTTGTGTAGTTACCTTGCCATGATGTAACTCCAAAGGTGGGCAAGAAATCAAAAATAATTGCTCCATCGATTAGAAATTGATAATTCAAAATATGCTCCTCATTGACTTACATTGTACGGTAAAACAGCTCTCAAAGTCACTCTTTTAGCACATAAATGAACCCAAACATAGCTGATTCAGGCAATATAGAGCATCACCAAACCCAGTACTGTTTGTTTTTTTAATACAAATGTCAACTTCCTGTTGATTTTACTATTTGAAGATCTGGATCCGGATCCGCGGATCCAGTCCAGGTTTTCTACTTATTAAAAATGGCAAAATCAACAGGAAGTTGACATTTTTATTTTTAAAAAAAACAGTACTGGGTTTGGTGATGTTCTATATTGTCTGAATCAACTTTGTTTGCGTTCGTTTATGTGCTAAAAGAGTGACTTTGAGAGCTGTTTTACCGTACAATGTAAGTCAATGAGGAGCATATTTTGAATTATCAATTTCTAATCAATGGAGCAATATTTTTTTATTTCTTGCCCACCTTTGGAGTTACATCATGGCAAGGTAAATACACAACCCAAACCTCTACCAAAGTGGTCTTGCCCTTTAAATGAAAAGGAACCACATTTTAACTAAAATAAATAGCCTACCTGACTGCTGCTAATATTTCTCAGATTCTCTTCTTTAATAGTGAACTCTAGCTCTAGTTCCAGGTTTCCTTTGTAATATTACAGATATTTAGCTCTACAATCTTTCTTAGTGCTTTCTTTAAAACATCTCTCTGAAACACACACTCCATAACCTTCATTAAGCCTGACCCTGGATTGATTGATTGATTGATTGATACATCTATCCACCCATTCATACATTTGTTTTAAATTATTACCAGAATAAGTTTCTAATAACATGTTTATTTTTCCAAGTGTTGCTTTCAGGTTCCTTTTTTCACCATCTGTCTGCTTTAAGTCCAGTGTTGAAGAAGGCCTCCCATCTGAGTATATGTACAGAACAATAACCCTCTCCTCACTCTATTCAGAAAAGTAGCTTAGCACAAAAGTTGAATAAGCAACACTTGATTTATTTGAATGTCATACGGTGATTAACTTATTATACTATAGGTGTGTAGCCAAAGTGTGGCTGGCTTCCCTTAAAACTGGGAAAGCATCTGTCATTTTATATATATATATATATATATATATATATATATATATATATATATATATATATATATATATATATATATATATATATATATATATATATATATATATATATATATATATATATATATATATATATACACACACACACATACATATATATATATATATATCTACACACACACATATATATATGTATGTATATATATATCCATTAAAAATATATATCTGTCTAACGCTCTAACCCTTATAATAATATGTTTGTTCCCAACCTTTATCGAAGACCATTGTCCTCTTTAGGTTCTCTCCCTTTACACGTGAAACCAGACTACAGGTGAAAGAAAAATTGTCTGGTAAACCATCCCGGTTGTGTGAACTCACATTATCAAGTGTCTCCTGTGGACCGATCTGGCCCCCAAGTGCTGGGCGCTCAGGGCCTAAGTAAAAGTGTCAATACTGCAATGTAGAAATACTCTGCTACAAGTAAAAGTCCGGAATTCAAATTTTAATTGAGTAAAAGTACATAAGTATTGGTATTAAAATGTACTTAAAATACCAAAAGTAGAAAGTACTAGTATTATGCAGAATGTCCCATTTCACAAGTTCTACATTTTTTTCAAATGTATAAAAATCTTTTGAAAATAGCCGATCTACAAGCTCACAATGTGTCGAATCGCGACACATTGTGAGCGACACATTGTGAGCTTGTATATCGGCTATTTTCAAATGGCCAAAATTTATATAGTTTTGGTTCCTACAAAACGCCCACCCAGTGCTTGGGGCCACACCGGTCTGCAGAAGACACTGGATAACGTGATAATTCCCATGAGCGGGATGGTTTACCAGGCTACAAGAAAAAAAAGCAATCGGTCTAAAATCATTGAAATGTGTGCAATTTAGCTGTTTATTAGGCAGTTGTGTATATAAATGATTTCAACACTGTCCATTGAAATTTACATAGGTAATTCTGGTAATAGGGTCCCTTTACACACCAAACAAAAATAGAACAATGTTTCTTAGAAGCAGTTCAGACCGATACAATGACATTTCCTATAAATAGTCCACTTTAAAGGACTAGCCACTCATAATACCAGAAGTTGTCCAAACATCATGGTTTCACACATACCAAAAACAAAAAAAAACACTGCTTTATCCACTTAAACCCTATATGGTTGACCGGAGTCCTTCAGGGCTCTTTACTAGTCCTTTCTGTTTTCCGTCATCGTGGGAAAAGCTTCAGCTGAAAATAGCAGATCGACAAGCTTGTCAATCTGCTATTTTCTGCAAAAGCTTTCACCTCAACATGGATGCTGGGGTTTAAGTGGTAAAAAGTACTGCTAATATTTTAAAAACCACAACGCGTTTCTTTACCATGATCAATATCGTATTTCAAAGGCCATAGAGTAAAACAAATTGGCCAAATAACATTGATCCACAAGATTTTCAGTCCCAACATGTCCCACATAAGACAGGACAGCTGTAAAAGCTAGTTACTCATGACCACAATTTCTGGCTCCCCTTGCATCTCTGTTGACAAATAATTTCTGTGAATTATAAATATATTTGTTGCATCGTTGCAATGCCAATGCTACCACATTACTTGTGAATTTGAGTTAAATGTAATGAATTAGAACAGTCTTTTTTTTTTTTTTTTTATTTAATTTTTTATCCCACGATTTTGTAACCCTATTTTTTACACCCAGTGCCAATTGTCTATGTAATCCTGGGCACTACCTTCCCTCTGCCAACCTAGGGAGGCCAGGGCCGAGCTCATGCCTCCTTCAATGCATGAGAGCCAACTGACCTTCTTGTCACCTGACAGGGGAGAGTTTCCCTGGTTGGACGTAGCGCGTGGAAGGAACACGTTATTCCAACCAGTTCCCTTCCCCTCCATCAGGCGCCCCGGCTGGCCAGGGGGAGGCAGTATAGTGACCAGGATTACTGCATGTTTTTGTGAGGGTATCTACCCTAGGAGACACGGGGAGAACATGCAAACTCCACACAGAAAGGCCCTTTCGCCAACCCCACCTAGGGTATGGGCACTGATGACGCGGAGGAGAGAACACGCCCCCAGCGCCCACAGCGTCCCCTGCGGGAATCGAACCCAGGACCTTCTAGCTGTGAGGCGACAGCACTACCGACTGCGCCACCGTGCCCCTGAATTAGAACAGTCTTAAGACAAAAGCACCGACACCCTCGTCTTCAGTAAATGCTAAAAGCTATAAATAGCGGGGACAGAAATGATGCTGTTCAGTCTCAAATATTTCTGTAAGAAATGTATCCATACAACTTTATTTCCCATTTATTTATCAACACTCATATCAAATACCTTGCATGCATCCAACTACATTGTACAAATCTGAGTTAAATCAACTCAAGGGTGTACACTCGCGAGTCAAATCAACACATCTGTACTGAGATAGGGTTCTCATTTCTACACTAGATCCGCTGCAGACATTCATTAAATTGACCTGATTACAACCGTTCCATGCCTCAGAATCTTGATTGAACAATATCCCAGAGAGCTCATTTGGATCAATTTGAAGGGTTTTTGGACCGAGTA
This sequence comes from Gymnoscopelus braueri, assembly GCF_963280865.1. NCBI lineage: Eukaryota > Metazoa > Chordata > Actinopteri > Myctophiformes > Myctophidae > Gymnoscopelus > Gymnoscopelus braueri. The sequence goes on along the minus strand of NC_137624.1, from coordinate 36,246,721 downwards.
GACAGGGCAGGACAACTAACACTTACTAGGTCAGTGGTTCTCAAACCTTTTCCATGTCAAGGACACCCAAATTAGTGTGTATATTTGGCCGCAGACACCAATCAGAAAATATTTTGTGCCAGGGACCCCATACAAGATTTGTGTTGTTAAAACGTTTCCAAGAATATTCCAGATTGTTCAAATGTTTACAAGCTCAAAGCGTTGCATTGCAACGTGTTGTGAGCTTGTAGATTGACTACTTTCAAAAAGCCGGTAAATATATAGGGTTTAAGTGGTTAAATTGATTTTGATGCTGTATTTATATAGCTGGGGGACCCGCTGGAACTCCTTCGAGGACCCCCTGAGAGTCCCTGGACCCCACTTCGAGAACCACTGACTAAGAGAACATGCATCATCGTGATAGTGCCTTCATTCAACTACAGCAACCAATTCCCAGATTGTAATTCATCAACAATTGCAAAGACGTGCCAATTGTTTCCGACAGAACTGAATACCAACAGTACTGATAACAAGGCAGCCAAATGACAGACATTACTTAAGACTTAAAAAATAAAAAGTCAAATCATCTGGATAACAGATTGGGGATACAACTCATATTCATGATATAAAAAAATAAAGAACACTTCTCCAAGGGTGTTTCAGGTTTAAATGATTTAAACCTTCATCTAAAGTCGTCCCCTCAAGGGAATGCGAGGACAAAATACACCCCTAACAAAAATACAAAAAACAACCAGCACATCCATAGCACATGTAACAATGACAACATTAGGGATGTCGGCTATTCCTTGCCAAAATACATTGTCTACGCACTGCATGTAGCTACTAAATCGCCTTCAAATTGGTCCTGAGCCCCATATATTCGTTATGGATTGGCGTGTAAAAACGGAACGTGGCAGGAACACAAACTTCAATGTAGGCAGAAGGCATGTCATTCGCTAATGCTCCTATATGTCCTATTGATCTGAACAATGCAGATACAAGTAATGCAACAGAATAATAATAATCATGTCATGACATGATTCCGTCAATGACAAACCTCTTGTGAGTAGTGAATGTTAATTTTCATCTGAAAAGACAATCAAGGATATCAGAGTAATTGTGGTTAAAATAAACAAAAATGTGATAATGATTTGAAACGCAAGTAACAAAAAAGCAAGATCATCCAGCAATAGTCCTTAACGCAGGCGGCGGGGGGGGAAATATGTTCATAATTCTGTTTCCAATATAACGTTCACTACCCCCACTTAAAGCACTGATAAATATATTCAATTCTTTATATATATAAAAAATGTAGGGGACAGACAAATTCAGACAAATCTTTACAACAATGACAAAAACCATGGAACTCTTATCTTTAAAAACTCAATCAAATTCACAAAAGGAAAACAACCAAACAATTCTGACAATGCACTCTTCTTTCTTTTTATTTTCCCCTGACAGTGGAGAGAATTACGGGGGGTCATTGCACTTCTTCAGAGTCCAATGGGCGTCATCATCATCCTCATCACCATGACAACCCCATTAAAGCCAATGCAGGGCCCTGAGAGACGTCTGCACCGCTCCTTCTCTGATCTCCAAAGCCTGAGTTATACTTGGTCGCGCGTTGTGCCGCACACCGGAAATAGCTGATCTACAAGCTCACAATGGGTCGCAGTTGTGATCTTGTGTGTAGATCACAGGGACAAAATCTAATATGCTTTTTTTTTTTAAGATCTTTGGAATTTGTTATTAGTCGTGTTCCATTGTATTTGTGCCATTGTGCATGCTTGTACAATGGCAGAGTTCTGTATAATATTTATAGTATTTTGAACTACGCAGTATTTTTGGCCCCAGCACAGGAGGATATTTTGTGAACGTAGATTTTGTTTTATTAGGTCACCGTAGAAATAAGAGGAAAGGGGATCCATACTCGTAACAAATACTGCTATACACCTTCTACTTTTCTTTGTGACTAGCTCAAAGTATTAAATGTGATAGTTTCAATTTTGAAATAGCTGTAGAACAGGGGTTTTCAACCGGTGGTCCGTGCACAACTGGTGGTCCCTGGAGGTATTGCATGTGGTCCCTGACCATGCATTCAGTAATGTAGGGGAAGTGAAGATTGTTTTCCTCTCTTTTTTTTTGGGGGGGTGGGGGGAGAAACTTAGGTATTAATACTTGGTATTTGTGTGATATGATGATAGTGGAATTAAAGAGTATCATCATTATCAGCTGTCATATGAGGAGGCTTGTGCTCCAATTGTACTTATAAGTTGAATAATTACTACCAAAGAGGTTCTGGGTGAGCTGTTAGGCAGAATTCCCAGAGCTTACAGTAAAATCAATAAAGCGTTTTTTACCTTTTGCAATATCTAAACGTATAGCAAAGAATAGATACTATGTGCAACTCGAGAAAACCCCTAATGTCAACCCACATCCCCAGCTGACAAAACAGTGGTCCCCTGGTTGATTCTTGGTCAGGATGGTGGTCCCTGCATGCCTCCCTGGTTTACAATCAGCTGAGAACCCCTGCTGTAGAATACAGCATTATAAATCTTACTGGTATTAATTATTGTACCAGTAACCAAGCCAGATGGGTGTCTAGTGTCATATCACGATATCGATGTTAACGTTGATATATTGCCCAAGCCCTAGCAGAGCGGCTATTTCCGGAGTGCAGGCACGGCGTGCAAACGAAGCATGTCAAGCCCTTAATGAGAGAAAAACAGAGCAGCAAGAACAAAAAAGAAAAATGTGCAAAAGTGCGTCCTGCATCCTTTACCGCGGGGGCCACTACGTCCGTACTCTAACCTCAATCTGTGGCTTCACTTCTCTGTGACTGCAGGCCAAAAACTTGTTTTTTCTTTTGTTCTCTTGTACTGAGACGAACAGCGGCGCTCACTGACTTATACAGTACAGAAAATTCAGTGTAATCACTCAAAACTTATAATAGTACGTTATTATTTGTGGGACGTGATCAAATCGGGAGAGAGGTGTTTCATCCGCTAGAAATATTGATCGTGAAAATGTAAAACCTTCTCGTTAAAAGTTACTTCTGTCATTATCAAAGGAGCTTTGCCGTTCGTGCTTCCCTAGAACCCATTACCCCCTCAACTCCTCTGACATCCCCCTGACCAGCCAGCTGCGTATAGTATACATCCCAGCAGTTTAAGGAGGACGCCCCAACCTTTGCATCAGTGCCATGGCAACAACCACCTCATCCCGTGCTCGGGGACGAACGTGAGCCATGAATCAGTTGCATGCTTATTGCTTATAAAGACACTCGGAGAGGAAAAAAAAGGCTAGCGATTGTGTTTTGCGAGCTTATCGTGCGAGCAGTTTGATAAGATTTGCACACATCTCGAAGAACTCTATGGTGTGGCTGCCCGGCCTGGGGTACGGGGCGTTCGGTTCCCCCCCCCCGCCGATGGAGTCCACGGACGAGGTCAGAGACGACGCTATGGAGCCTTCTGCGGCCTTGGCGGCGGGCTGTGCGGGCGTGGCGATGCCCGCGGCGTCCCCCTTTGCTTCTTCCCCGTCCGCGTCGCTCTTAATGGTGGTGCGGCAGTTTCCCACTGAACCGGAGCGGTGAGGGGTAGCGGTCCCAGATTTAGTCTCTAGCATATCATCTGAAAAACACCCGGAGAGGTTAGGTATACCATAACATACAAGTTACTCAGTCGTTCAGGTACAGATTCTTGACAAAGCAAATGAAATAATGCTTATCTTTGCTACATCTAATAAAAGGGGGTTCCCAAACCTTTTTTGGTCGGGACCCAAGAATTGTGGTGTTTCCCTGGGACCACGAACACATTATGAATTAACCACGTATGCCCCCATTTAATAGTGAAAATAGCCAATCTACAAGCTCCATGTGTCATGTTGTGAGGTTGTAGATCAGCTATTTTCACAATTTCTCAGAACTAACTTTCTTGAGTTAGTGTCGAAGTGTCCTTGACCTAATTGCTCCCGATGAGCAGGTTGGTGCCTTGCATGGTTTCCTCCACCATCGGTGTATGAATGTGTGTGTGAGTGAATGGGTCAATGTAATGCATAATCTATGTAAAGCGCTTTGGTAAATCCATTTTTATTTATTCATTTTTTTCTTTTTTTCATTCATTTCTTTTTTATTCATTGAGTGCCCGAATTATTTCTGGCCAGTACGATTTTAATTTTTTTTTTTTAAGTAAAAAAAAAGTGCTTAGGAAGCGAGATACAGCTTTTTTCAGTTATAAGTTAAACAAGGAGTGGATGGAGCTGCAAATCTTCAGATAATGATATCTTGGGTTCTTTTTTGAGTTTTTTTTCAATTTTTTTCAAAAACACGTGAAACACGTTAATGGCACGTTGCACCATAGCGGTAAAACACGTGAAACACGTTAATGGCACGCAATGAGTTAAGATTCTTTTGAAAATACGGTTTGAAACCGTTTGAAACTCTTTGTATAATGTTTTTTTGTGTGTATGAAAATCTTTTGAAAGAATAAAAACACATTTTTGGGAAAAACTAAAAACAAAAAGGATATTTTGCATTCATCATGAAGTTGCAATAAATGATAGAACATGGAACGTAGTTTCAGCGTACCATCTATACTACGAAAGTCCAGGAGGTACGTCCTGCTGTCCACCTGGTAGAGCTGAAGGCTCATCTTGGCTTGCAAGCTAGTGATGGGGTTCTTCCTCCTCACACGAAAGTGGTACGGATTCACAACCTAAGAGTCAACACACACATTATGAACCATTAGTATGTGGATTCACAACCGAAGAGTCAACACACACATTATGAACCATTAGTATATGGATTCACAACCTAAGAGTCAACACGCACATCAAGAACATTCAGTAAAAACCTGCAGAGCCGGTTTTAATGAATGTTCTTGATGTTTGTGTTGACTCAGGTATCACATCAGAGGTAGAGAGAAACCAAGAATATTAATTGTGTATTGCGATGCACAGTATATAAACAGAGTCTATCTATGTGATCGTGAAAAGGCAGCCAATGAATTATCAGACAGAGTGTGAGAACAATCTTTATCAGCGTGTCAGGTGTCATGCTCAGGTGGCAGCAACTTCACACGAGGGCCACAGTGTCAGCCAATGACAATGACAGAATGAGGAACGTCTGGGCTTGGCATAGTCTAATCCACATTGTAATCAATGAGTGGTCCTTGAAGGGGTTCCAGGGGGGGTCACTGACTAAATTACTTCTATTTAGGAACCAAATGGACCCTTACAGGTGTGTAACTCAAGAGCGTGTACAAATGAAACCTTACAGGTCTATTCGTTTCTATTTGTACACTCTCACTGAGGATTTTACAGCGTGTTTAAAGCTGGACGCTTACTCCACTTTTAGATGATCACCCTCTCTCTCAACGCGGTGGTTGGAAAACTACAACATGATGTCACTGAGCCGCGGTGATAAGCGAGTCACCGCTCACCCCAACACATCTCTCTGTTTTTACGAACCGAAATCACCCTGCCGCTGTTATTGGTCTAGAAGTTGGGTGGGCGGTCCCCTTGGTTTCACAGGCACATTGTGAACAGTGTTTTGAAACAGAGGGGAGACACGGAACAGAGCGCAGCAGAAAGCAAACGGACATCAGCCGACTATGAGCGCCTAGTATCAAAAATCACCTTTTAGGTGAAAAAGTTTTTTACCAAAAAAGTGAAAGGGTTATCACCTAAAATGGTAGCATGCAGCCACCTTTAGAGTCCCACATATACAAATCGTATCAAATGAGGACGTGGCCTAATGCATTTCAAAAGGGGGTCCTTATTAAAAAAGTATGAGAATCATTGGTCTAATAACCTAAATTGCAAAGCCACTTCATCTTGTAAACCCAGACACAAACTTAAAAGGCTACATCCTATCATGGTTAATGCAAAACAGGAAATGCATTTCCCTTGTAAATTGTCCTTCACAAGCAAATTCAAACATGTGGGCCAACTGAGTGACGCATACTTACGTCTGGTAAGTTCACTTTTTAATCTAAAGATTACGCCAGATAAAGTGGAATGACAACATTCCATTCTAGGTCAGGTGGAATTATAACAGATGAACAGCAACCAAATTGGTTTAATATTGACTTTTTGACCATTGAGGCAGCTACAGTACGTCAATTATACTGCTGTGGCAGTGTCTCTCTCACTCTCACACACACACACACACACACACACAGATGTACTAACGACACATTGTGAGCTTGTAGACTGGCTATTTGCAACCAAGTATTAGGGCTGTCATGATTACAAATGTAAGTTGAGATCAAACATTTCACAGGGCAGATATGACAAATAACTGAAATATACAAAGAAATTGAAATATGAATCATTTGTAAACATAGCAGAACATAGCTGATCTACAAGCTTACAATGAGTCACAAAAAGTGACACGTTGTAAGCTTGTAGATCAGCTATTTCTGCTATTCTTTATATTTGAAAATGTGTGAAAGGTTTTCAACGTGGAAACGATTATGACGATCACGCTAAAATAATTGCGATTATCTCAAATAATTAAGACGATTATGTAATAATTGTGACAGGCCTACCGAGTATAAATGAGGCATAATAAGATTAGCCCATTAGGCCCTTATTCAGTGTTGCCAGATTCTGTGAGAGAAACAAGCAACCAGGTCTAGGAAAACCAGCCCAAAAGAAGCGATTATGGGCCACATGAGCAGTTTAACATATACATCAGCTATTTGAAAATAGCAGATCTACAAGCTCACAACGCGTCGCGATGCGACGCGTTGTGAGCTTGTAGATCGGCTATTTTCAAATAAAAATCTTGCTGGGAAATTATAATAAGCCGATCTGGCAACCCTGCCCTTATCACGTCTCTCATCAACCGGATCTCACCTTCCATTCGTAGTCCAGCTGTTTCATGGCGCGGCACACCTCCGACATGATGTCGTTGGGTCTGCTCTGACTGCGGATGCCCAGGTGCCACTTGGCCCGCCTGACGCCCGAGTGCTTGGCCTTCTGCGGGTTGAGCTCGTCCAGCGTGTGCCGCGGCCGGGGGCTCTCCGCCAGCAGGAAGGGCACGCGCTCGGGGTGGGGCTTGATGGCGACGGCCGAGGAGGCCCCGGAGGCGGTGAGGTGCTGGTCCTCCAGGAAGGAGTCGGGCGGGCTGGAGGCCAGGTAGAAGTCCTTGGCCTCGTTCATGATGCGACGGTTGTCTATGATGAGGTGGTAGGCCACGGCCAGCGGGTCCTGGTGGTTGCGGCTGTACAGGCAGGTGAGCACCTCCTCCTCGGTGGCCTCGAACTTGTCGCAGACCTCCTTCAGGGCCTCGTCGTCGATGATGTTGTTGGTGTACGAGGGGTCCTCGGGGAAGAGGTACTTGGGCTGGTCCTCTTTGAACCACTCGTCCTCCCTGTGGGACGCAAAGATAAGACCCCCCTTATCAGACAACGTCACACTGATAAGAACCAGTATGCAAGTGAACCCCACCGCTCATATGATGCAATGTTAAAGTGGTCACTGCACTCATGTGTAAAAATGCATCCCATAACTTTCAGATGCTGTTTTTCTCAGAGTATGGAGGAAGAATGCTTAGGATTCTTACTCTCGCTCTGGAAATATATAATCCTTGGTTTCTGTTGTGTACAATAATAGCAATTCAAAGCAGTTGTCCCCCAAACCCCACCTCCAGTGGCTGTCATAAAAACTGGGGGAGCGCTCGATGATCACGGCACCAGAGCCTGCTTGGCTCGCGCAGCTGCAGCCCGTCAAGCCTAATTTATGCTCCGTCCCGCGCGCCGAGAATAGCAGACCTCAAAGCTCACACCGGTCGCATCCGCGGCGCGGTTGTGAGCTTGTATGTCAGCGAGCAATACCGTTGCGCGATGAAGTATATGTCTCGCTAGGGCGCACCCCACTAGCCAACACACAAGGTTGAATGAACTGAAACCAGTGCGTCCCCAAAACAACAGGTTTGGGGATCTGTTGGGAATTCATTACATGATACAGTGCGTCCAGTCTCAATGTTGGTAAACAAATACTTGGTCTATAAGTCAAGCTTTTTAATAATGACAGAGCAAATAGCAGGCCAGGACTAGCAAATAATGCTAAGAGTTACACCTAATTCACATTTGGAATCTAGAAGTAGGATCCTTCAATAATTTTAGGGCTGCAACAGTTAATATACAGTATCTGCAAGATGCTACATGTTGTGAGTTTGTATATCTATTTTCAAAGTATAAAATAGAGTTTAAATGGTTAATCAGACTAATCATTTTAGCAGATTATGAAAAAATATATATTATAAAAAGAATTTGCATCGATTCGTTAACATAGTAATTGCTATTCTAAGTAAAATAATCCATAGCTGCAGCCCTATCCAACTGAATCATCCAATAATTAAGATCCCACTGAAGCTCACCGGATCTCTCTGATGGTGGCTCTCTTCATGGGGTCCACCTGCAGCATGTGCTTAAGGAGGCTGATTACGGTGGGGTTCAGGTACTGTGGCGTGAAGAAGATGCCGTCGCAGATCTTTTTAAAGAGGGTTGGCACGTGGTCGTCGTCAAACGGGAGCGTCCCGCACAGCAAGGCATAGAGGATCACCCCACTGCTCCATATGTCCACCTCCGGACCGGCGTAGAGCCTGGAGACATGGTTCACATGCATTAACCCATTAAAACCTGGAAAGCATCCATGTCATTTTAGATTTCAGCTATATATATAAAGTATATAACATACATGGGCAACTGGCGGACCGGGGGCCACATGCGGCCCCCCACCTTCACTTAATGCGGCCCGCAGGTTAATATCGGAATACTGATATATTATTGATTTCAGCTGACGAAGATTCTATTGTCTTTGTTATGTCCAATGCATTTGTATTTAAGGTCATAAAGTTAACATAAGTATAACTAAATGCATTTGAAATTAAATAAAACTGTTACTTTTCAGGATTCTAATTCAAAAATAGCACATAAAAATGTCTGGATTCCAATGAAAAAATGCTACCTGCTACTTTTGTGTGACATAGAATGGCATTTTAAAAAGTTAAAATACGGAGATAAGAGGTGTCTGCCCAACAGTATATGCAGTGTGGCCCTCTGGAGTGAGTGTGGAAATAATAGTGGCATCATCAAAGTTGCCCACCCCTGGTATATAACATACATTTTTCAGAAAACTCTTATGCTGCTGCGTTGAGTGCGTTCACACTGGCAGATACAAAAGATACACAGCTACACAGCATATGCAAAGCTTTGTATCTGGAGTTGAAACCAGAAACTTTTTTGTAGCTGTTGTAGCTTTTGTACAAACGTCTGATGTATCACCATCCTTGCATCTTCATGTTGCTGGCTTCCATTGAAAAAAGAATGGTAGCCTGTATCTGTTTGCTGTTCTACATACGGCCAACCAGGTGAAGAAATAACAGACTGAGAGGCTTTAAAGGGCAAGACCACTTTGGTAGAGGTTTGGGTTGTGTATTTACCTTGCCATGATGTAACTCCAAAGGTGGACAAGAAATCAAAAATAATTGCTCCATTGATTAGAAATTGATCATTCAAAATATGCTCCTCATTGACTTACATTGTACGGTAAAACAGCTCTCAAAGTCACTCTTTTAGCACATAAACAAACAAAGTTGATTCAGACAATATAGAACATCACCAAACCCAGTACTGTTTGTTTTTTTAATAAAAATGTTAACTTCCTGTTGATTTTGCTATTTTTATTAAGAAGAAAACCCGGACTGGATCCGTGGATCCGGATCTTCAAATAGTAAAATCAGCAGGAAGTTGACATTTTTATTAAAAAAATAAACAGTACTGGGTTTGGTGATGTTCTATATTGTCTGAATCAGCTTTGTTTGGGTTCATTTATGTGCTAAAATAGTGACTTTGAGAGCTGTTTCAGCGTACAATGTAAGTCAATGAGGAGCATATTTTGAATGATCAATTTCTAATCAATGGAGCAATTATTTTTGATTTCTTGCCCACCTTTGGAGTTACATCATGGCAAGGTAACTACACAACCCAAACCTCTACCAAAGTGGTCTTACCCTTTAATTTGGGGGTCCTTGATGTGAAGAAGAAAAAAAAACGAGAACCCCTGCAATAGACTGATTGACAGTAGATAGCCACCCCGCTGTGTGTGACTCCAGTAAATCCCCATTCTGTCCAGCTATCCCAGAACGACCCAGTTAATCGCCCCCACTTTGCAGTCTGTGAGTATGACTCATGGAATAATCACGACATGCCATGGAAATGTACAACGATAAAATATCACAGTTAAAAAGTGAATTTCAGTATCCTGTTTACTGTGAAAAAGGGAAGCGTTTGAGCTATAATCATCAGCATCACGCTGACACACACGTTGGAGAAACGTGTGTGTATTTTTTTTTCCCCCATAAATAAATAAATAGAAGATTAAGGAATCCATGAGTGCTGGTGTTCTGTTTGTTCTGTCAACCTTGCACCCGGCGAGAGCTGTGCATGAGAGCTACGCAGGGAGCTGTGCACGCTTCTACTCATTATCTTGATCAAAATTAGGTCCAACTGTGGTCCAACTGTGTAGCCTACAATTACAATTTGGGCAGTTCTACATCTGTGTCTGCTAATGGTCCTTTTCAAATGGTTTACTCATGGAAAGGGTGGGGCTACCAAAATAACATCACACTGCTTTCTTAATCTCCCATAACATCGCACTGCTTTGCTAATCTCCCATAACTACTTTCTTTTAGCCTACGGCTACTGTAAGTTATAATAGTGATTACAATCTTCATAAAATAATTTGTAAAGTTAAACATTTTATAGTCATAGCGGAGACTGAGACACGTGAGAACAGGTTGAAAAGCATCTTGAAGAGAACATGTGCACAACTGGTCGTGCCTGCATTAACCCATTGACTGCCAAAATTATTTCTGGCCGCGTTTGCCCACTGCCAGAGATTTTTCATTGAAAACAAAAAAGTACTCAGGAGCCGAGATACAGAATTTTTAAGTTTTAAGTTAACAAGGAAGTGGATAGGAGTCTAGAGCTTCGAAAAATCATATCTCCTTGGTTTTTGGTCGTAGATCTACACGATTGGCAGTCAATGGGTTAAGGTGATTTTGCGCTGTCTGGCCCATGACATAAAATTAGCTTGATGCCCATTTTATTAAATATAGTTAATTGGAAAAAAAAACATTACCTCCCCGAGATGACCTCTGGAGCAGCATAATTCGGAGAACCACAGCTTGTTCGCAAGAACTCTCCATCCGACATCATGTTTGATAAACCTGCACAGCATTGTACAATAAATTACACGTTAGGTTTGTATTTCTTTTTAATGCCCTATAATGCCCTAGATGACCACAATAAAGAAGGGTGAGACTCAAAAGTGGGAAAGCTTGTATGTGAGAACTTTTAATTAACAAGATACAGTATATGTATTTTCTAATGTTAACATTAACCCATTGACTGCCAGTCGCGTAGATCTACGCGAACCTATTTATAGCCGCCACGTGCCAGTCGCGTAGATCTACGTGAGCATTTTTTTTTTGACCCAAAGACCAAGGAGATATGATTTTTCGAAGATCTAGACTCCTATCCACTTCCTTGTTAACTTAAAACTAAAAAAATCTGTATCTCGGCTCCTGAGTACTTTTTTTTTTTCAATGAAAAATCTCTGGCAGTGGGCAAACGCGGCCAGAAATTATTTTGGCAGTTAATGGGTTAATGCCACATAGCCTTACACAACTCATATGGAAAACGATAGTCTGTCGACCCGTTTTCGGACAGTCCTACTGTGCCGTATTGATTTTGACAGTACACTTTGAATTCGTTTTATTCGGTCTTTTGAATAAAATTCCATTTAGTTTTAGTCATATTTTAGTCATCTGAAATGTTTTAGTTTTAGTCTAGCTTTAGTGGACTAAATATTTAGTCGACAAAATCTACAGTTGATTTAGTCGACTAAAATGGCGGTGCCTTGATGGCGTCGTAATGCCCGATTTTGGTTGGTTGCATGCTGAAAATAGCTGATCTACAAGACTGCGACGATTTGTGAGATATTTTCAAAGCGCAACAAAAAAAGGTAGTCGATAAACATTTTCCGGCATAGTTTTAGGCGACAAAATCAACACTGCTACTGTGTGCATCTGTGTGTGTGTGTGGGGTGTGTGTGTGTGTGTGTGTGTGTGTGTGTGTGTGTGTGGGGGGGGGGGGCTTGCCAAAGTCTGCAATCTTAGCGTTCATCTGGGCATCGAGCAGGACGTTCTCTGGCTTGAGGTCTCGGTGGACGACCATGTGTCGGTGGCAGTAGTCTACCGCCGAGATAATTTGCTGGAACAGCCGACGGCTCTCCTTCTCATCCAGCTGTCGGAGCAGAGCAACAAACAAAAAGTACAAAAGATGAGAAACAATACCCACTGCCAGTGCTTTGTGTGTGACTCATGGATTAAAAGCTAAATATAAATCACACGACTGAAAAATCTTTGTATGGCTAACTAAACTCTGGCGAGCTGCAGGATATCTACAAGCCCTTGAGAGCTTGTAGATAGGCTACTTTCGCTGTGCAACACACTTCCATAGAAGGGCATGGAAGTGGCATGCTGGCTTCTATGGAATCCAAATGACTGAAATCAGTCTGAGAACTTAAATACATGGGGACTTTCTCTTGCGAGTTATGCTTGGTTCTTCATACTTGGCTGCATGCCAGTGTCAGGCACCGTAAACAGCAGACGTATAAGCTCACAACAAGTCACAACAAGCACAAACAACCTGAAAGCCGTCGGTAGACTTTATACATTTACAGTGATATAATCCTGCACATCTCATTTCACAACATACCAACTCTCCTAAAGATTTAGACTATAGGCCTATTCATTTAGCGTAGGCTGATTTTAAATCCGTTGTTGCCATTGTGAGGAATGACTCACATCTCATCCATTGTCTCACAAAAAAAAAAGCTTATTTTTTCCCCCCACTGAAAATACCGGCTGTTTTTTACTGACATCAGGTCGGATCGGGTTGTGAAATTTATTATTTTTTGTTTATTTAAGCAACTTGCAGACTTGAAATTTGAGATGCATAATTCAACACAATGTAAATGGATTCTGTCCTTGCCGTTTAGTCAATGTTACGCTAGGTAAGGCCATGTTAGGTAAGGCCTTAATGTCTTCATTATTATCATGCCTCTAAGGCTGTCTTAAGTTTGTCTTGTGACAAACATCGACTTGGAAGATGTCATCCTTTCTTGGCCTTATGATTATGTTCTGATAATCTGAATATTATAGAGTCAAGAGACGCCACTTCATGCTAGCCTGGTATTTATTGAGTACAGCTTCACTATGTCACAATCTCCCCTCTTATGTGTATAATCAGGGTTTGATTAGTAAAAAAAAATACAAAACATGATATACTTATATGGTTCTTTGCATTACAAGTAGAGGGGGATCTACAAAATCACAAGTTGTCGCAGCGTGATGAAACATATCAGAGTCTACATTTTCCCAGCGTAAATGGATGACTTATATTCGTCTGTAGCAGCTCTAGATGTATTACCTTTCCATTTTTGCATATGTAGTCAAAGAGCTCTCCTCCTGAGACATATTCCATCACCATGAAGATATCTGTAGGGGTGCTGATCACCTGATACCTGCAGGGATAACAAACGCATCACAAAATCCATGAGCAGCACATCTCACCACAGACTACTCTTTGAAAATTAAGTTCAAATTTGATCAGGATTTAAAACAGAACTATGTAACTTTCCTCTTCTACCACAGATTTTTTTAACTCGGGTCTCTCCGCACGTGCTGAATGTTTACCTTTGAGCTAATAGAGCGGAGCCTGCCTGCTACATGGTGCTGCTTTAAAGGTATCATGACATTCATTTTCATTTTTTTTATTTTCAATGTTTTATTTGGGGTTTTATGACCTCAATTACACCCAAAAAACCTGAACTTAGAACATTCAGTGGATTTTCTGTGGTCTGGGGTTTTCTGAATAATTAGGCTGAAAAGTAATCTGAGCTTGGCCCTTCGACAGTGAGGTCACAGTCGATTAATCCCGCCCACTCTCCTCCTCGCCCCTCCCCTCCCCTATCCTTTCCTTTGGGGGGGCGGAGCAGAGGCGATGATTGACAGGCAAAATCCCTCACCAGCGACACCCGCAGGCAAAGATTTCTTTTTTCATTGCAGTTGAAAAGGCTTTAGAAATGTGAGAGAAAAACACCTGCCATGGATCACTGGAATGGAATTTTCACTTAAAACTTTTTGTACACTTTTGAAGGACCAGGACAAAGACTTTGAATGTGGTGTAAAAGTGAATGTCATTAAACCTTTAAGTAATAAATAAAGAGTATGCATTTATGAACTGTATCTGTATTATGTCTAACTAATATGACAGAGCCTAGGTGATATTAACATTGTTTATTTCACATACAAATCAATTAAGCTTTCTCAACTTATAGGATACAAACAAACAGTACCGCTACAGAACAATGGGTTTTCAGTTAAAACATATAGAATATTGACTAGTATTTATTATCACAGATTTTCATTAAACTAGTCAGACCTGTGTTAATCAGGTTTTCTACAACTAATCCTTTTAGTTTTTTGCCCAGCTTTAATGATTTTGGACAGAGATTACTGTACAGTGTCTGTCTAGCTCCACCAAGGTCACGGTCTTCAACATGGAGGACACGGGAGTTAATAAAAAGAACAACAAAAATGAACATTAACATCTTCCAGCACGGCACGGAGAAATGTTATATCACAGAATTTTTATAAATTGTGATGGAGTAATATATATGCCCAATTTATTCTTTATCGTACGACAGTGCCACATGCCGGAAATTGTAAACTTCCAAGCTCATAACACAGTGGTTTTTCAACCCTTTTCATATCAAGATCCATTATTTATTCGGTATTTGAGCCACGGACCACCATTTGATGAGATTTAGCCTCTCGCAGACCCAAAACTTTGCATATTTTGTTGTCGTGGATCAAAATAACAATTCTTCTACATTACCTAATTGTGTAGACTTCATGTAAATTAAGTAATGCAAATGTTTAACAATAATTTAACTCTTGAGAGCGTACAATTACCGGTAAGCCAAATGGACCCGTGGTTTCATTTTACACTCTCAAGAGTTAAAGATCTTCCATGTGGTTACCAAACTTTGGTTACCAACTTCTCCATCATTTAGCTGGGGACCACCTGGAACCCCCTCAAGGTCCACTGGTGGTCCCCCGGACCACTGCTTGAGAACCACTGTCATAACGCATCATGGGTGCAAGGCACTGTGAGCTTATAGATCTGCCATTTTCAGGCAACGACGCCGTCATAGAGGACAAAGTATAAGTCGAGGCTATACAGTAATTTAAGTCAAAGTACACGTCAGCATGGTTTTCGCAGGGATGGATGACCTTTGCGTCGGTGTGTGTGTGTGTGGAGTGTGGCGGAGCACGGCACAAGTCACATTTCCTGCCTATTACAACAGGCTGACATTCCAAAATGTATCTAAGCTAATCTGACAGTCTGCACTACACTGACCTCAAAACAACACAGACTAATTTCTCCACAAATTTCCCAAATAGCTTTAGCCAGCCCTACACTAACAGATGAGGGGGACAGCTCAGCAGCATTATGTAAATAAACAACACTGAACAAATATCCATCTAGGAAAACAGACGCCTACACAATGTGAATGACGACATTAGGGCTGGTAAATTAACTCTTTCAGTGCCAATGAAAAAAAAAAAATATTTTTTTGCCAGCAATTTTTTTTTGTTTTTTCAAAGAAAAAAAAAGTGCTTAGGAAGCGAGATACAGCCTTTTTCAGTTATAGGTTAAACAAAGAGTGGATGGAGCTGCAAATCTTCAGATAATGATATCTTGGGTTCTGAACACTTTAAAAAAATAAATAAAATTAAACTCGGGATTTCTCGTTCTGGCACTGAGGGTATAACCCTAAAACTCGGGATAACTCGGGGCTTGGCACTGAGAGAGTTAATATTCAAATTTCGAATATTCCTCGAATATGGGGGAAATATGTATATTCGAATATGAAAACTAATATTCGAATAAAAAATAAAATCTATTTTTTTTCATGTTTGACAGGAACAATACAATGTTTTTTGTATTGTTCCTGTCAAATAAACATAAAAAAATATATATATAACTTTTTTATAAATATCTTTTTTTGTAATAATATTCGAATATCGCCAATTTTTAAGACCAATATTCGAATATCATTTCTGAGGGAAGTTACCAGCCCTAAAGCCTACACAATGTGAATGACGACACGCAATTGATCACACACTGCACTTCAGGCCACAAAGTACACACAGTAGCAGTTTCTGTCAACACAACCAATGACCGTCCCTTTATTCATAACATGTTGGTAACACTGGTAGCTGTTATGTAATGGCCTTATGGTGACTATCGTCATACCACAAGCCACAATGCATGAACAACATTTCTGACTGCCTGGCTGGGACTCCATTAAAAAGGGATAGTTCACCCCCAAAATGACTCTTTTTTTCTATAGATTAGTCACCCCATGGAGAGTTGAATTCATGGATATTTTTTTGTTTTTGTTGCATTCCTAAGCCAATAATTTGATGACCCCTTTAAGACGGACAATATTGTGTACAGTGGTTGGTCCCCATAAGTTAGTGCACTATATATATATATGTTACAGGGTGAATGGAGAACCAGGTAGATTGAAGAAGGCGCGTTCGTTTTTACCACCCACCCAGCAATTCTGTAGAAGCAACACTAGAGGGAGCCACAAGCCAGGCTTGTGCACAAACATATATGGCTGCGACCACACACACACACACACACACACACACACACACGCGCACGTGCTTTTTTTGGTTTATTGAAAGCAGGACTGTTAAGATACTTTTATTGTGTTCTGGCTTTTGTTTTACTTTCTCCCTGACACACACACACACACACACACACACACACACACACACACACACACACACACACACACACACACACACACACACACACACACACACACACACACACACACACACACACACACACACACACACACACACACACAGTGATCCATGAAAAGAACTATTCTGTCCCTATCGGTTTACAACTCAAACGGCGCTGAGTCGACTAGTAGAGCATCGGCCCGTCAGCGCGGGCACTCGCGCCTGGAGGCGCGAGGGCGCGCTTCCTCGGCCTCAAGCTCCACTAAGTCGGCGCGCCTCCGTCGTGGACAAGCGTGTGCACGCGTGTTCAGCGTTCCCCTAGCGTAGCTTCCTGGTTGCTATGTGGGGGGGAACAACAAAAGACAGGTCCGCGTCGGCACATCAAAGCCCCGCCTCTCCGCGTTCTCCTTCTCAAGGAGGACGGTTTATTTCGCGAGGAGGAGCTCCTCCTCGCGAAATAAACCGTCCTCCTTCCCCGAGGAGAAGGAGGACGGTTTATTTCGCGAGGAGCTCCTCCTCGCGAGCCTCACGTAATAAACCCCCGCCTCGCAGCGCCGCGTCCTCCTTCTCCTCCTCGCGAGCCTCGCTAATAAACCCTATCTCGAAAAGCCCCGCCTCGCCCCGTGCCTAAAAACAAGCGCTCTGTCTTCAATCTACCTGGTTCTCCATTCACCCTGTGACATATGCACACACACACACACACACACACACACACACACACACACACACACACACACACACACACACACACACACACACACACACACACACACACACACACACACACACACACACACACACACACACACACACACACACACACACACACACACACACACACACACACACACACACACACACACACACAGGGCTAAGGTTGTGTGATCCATCATTGAATTTTGAACACAATGTTACAAGGCAAGTTCGGTATGTACTATCATAGTTAAAGGAGTAGTTCACCCAAAAAATTACTTATTTTCTATCAATTACACAGCCCCATGAAGCCTTGAATTCATGGAGATTATTTTGTCGCATTCCTAAGCCAATAATTTTAATGACCCGGCGGACTCAAAGAGTCTCCCACTGAGTCTCCTATTGACCGATGATCCGGTCATCAAAATTACTGGCTCAGGAATGCCACAAAAACAAAGAAATCTCCCATGAATTCAAGGCTTCGTGGGGTGTGTGTAATTGATAGAAAATAAGTTTAAAAAGATGCGTGAACTACTCCTTTAAATTGGGGGTCTGATTCCAGTTAGTTACATTTTCTTTTGGTTTATAAAGTCATCTTTGTATTACATGTTACCCGCCCTAGGCCTACATCTGGTGCAACAGATTAAAACAGAAAAAGAAAAATGTTAGTCACGTTTTGTAAAGAAAAACAAAGTCTGCCCTCAAAGCTCCAGTGTAAACGCCAAAGAGGTCATCAGAGGAGATTAACAATAATGAACAACAAATAAAGCGCAAGAGACTGACGGGAGAAGAGACTGGGTCAACCAGAAATACACCATTAACCCATTGAGACTGGGAACGCATCGGCGTCATTTTAGATTTTTAGCTAGAGCCGTTATTTCATACTTTGGCTATAAAAAAATAGCAGATATACAAGCTCATTGCGCGGCACAGAGTGCCGCGCAATGAGCTTGTAGATCTGCTATTTTTGAAAAATCATGAATGTGTGCAAATCTTAGAATAAATATTTTTTAAGCAAACATTTGTAACTCAAATCTGTGCTTCTGGGGGTCCCTGGAGCAAAATATTTTGAGACGGGGGTCCGCGACCAAATACATATAATTTTGGGTGGTCCTTGACATGAAAAGGTTTGAGAACCACTGATATTATTATAGCAACATTACCGTATACGTTTTTTTTAAGAAAAATAAAAGGATTTAGAAGACATTTGTAGACGCGTTCCCGGACTGAATGGGTTAAAACCTTAAAAATAGCCTCAGTAAGTGGCACCAAATGTGGCAGCATTTGGGAGGATTACAGGGGCAGCAAACAAGGCTGTGAATGGATGGAGGGACTTACAGTTTAATTATGTGAGGGTGTCTGAAAAGCTTGAGGTTCTGGATCTCCCGGCGGATCTTTCCCACCACGTCCAGACTGCGGATCTTCTGCCTGTTCAGGATCTTCACTGCCACTTGGTGCTTGGTCAACTCGTGCTGGCCCACTGCGGGATAAAAGTTCAAAAGAATTTAGAGACATTTTAGACCACTGGTTCTCAATCTCAAATGTTGGGTCTGGGGACCAGGCTTGCCAGATCTGCTTGTTAAAAAAATATAAAGCCGATCTACAAGATCTCAACGCGTTGCATCGTGACGCGTTGTGAGCTTGTAGATCTGCTATTTTCAAATAGCTGATGTATATGTTAAAGTGCACATGTGGCCCATAGTCGCTTCTTTTGGGCTGGTTTTCCTAGACCTGGTTGCTTGTTTCTCTCACAGAATCTGGCAACACTGCTGGGGACCAGCGGGGGTCCCCCCCCCCCCCCCCTTCATTGGTGTGTCACCCCAGGTTGCGTCTAAACCCTAACCTCACAGAAATTATGACTGAACCTAACCTCAAAACCCTGTCCACCTGGGCCAAACACCGGGAAAAACACCCTGGGCCAAACAGGGGTCCCAAATGGACCCTTACAGGTCTGTAACTCAGAGTGTACAAATGTGTCCGTTTGGTTCCATTTGTGCACTCTTAAGTTAAATAAATAAATAAACACTGAGGATTTTAGAATGTAGATTGGGGTCCCAGAGATAATTAAAAAAATGTATCAAATGGGGCTCCATGGCCTCATGCAGAGTAGGTTGGGGTCCCTGTCCCCAAATATGATCAAATGGGGGTCCAAGGCAGGGGTCATCAATGTGTCCGTACACGGACAAATGTGTCTGTGGCAAGACAATTTTAGATTTTTTTTTTTTACATACGTATATTATGTTGTCATTTTGATCATAAGACCCAATTACTGAATGTCAGTCTCCAGGTTTTCTTCAGAATATGTATGACACTGATTTACTATGATGCATAAGGAGTGACAGTGGTTCTATAACTTTTTATGTTCAAGGACCCCCATAACTCTGAGAGAGCGCACACATGATTTGTAAACACCGTTCATTTAAAGCTATAGCTCTTTATGCGTTTCTGGTAATATTATAGTCCACTCATTTGTACGTCAAAGGCAAAAATGGAACTTTGACAAAAATGTCCACCACAGGCCAGCATGGCGATGACCCCTGGTCCAAGGCCTAATGGATATCAAACTGTGCGGTCCTGGACTATGAGCACACATAGAAAACAGTATTGCATGAGAGACAAAGACAAGACCAAAGTTAGGATAAAAGGGATAAATATAGCCCAATCAAATAAGGCAACCGCAGCAGCTTCGAAGAGAACCACAGAAGCTTGACCACCGTTGAACACTGACAGCAAAACGAAGCTGATCCGGGCAAACTGAAAATCCCCCCCGTTAAACGGAACTGACAACTGTAAATCTGGACACAAAGCAGGAAAGAGAAGCTTGCAATGCATGCACAATACCATTTAACTTTTTACTGGAGGGTCAAATATTAACCCAAGCTCCCGTTGTCAATGAGTCATTGAGGAAAAATGTCATGCAGTGTCGTTAGTGGTCATCTTGGAAGAGATTTCATTGATTATTAACGCATTAGAATCTATAATGTGAGGTATGGCGTAAATAACACATTTATACTGTGTGAGCTAAGCCGTGGCTCTGTGAGTTGAGCTATAAGCCATGGCTTGGCCAACAACACAGTATAAATTAGGCTTTTGTTTTCCAAGGAACACTGTCTGGAGAAAGGCATGTCATTTGCGAGCCAGGCTAACGTACAAATGAAACACTTAAGTGGCTAAGAGGGTCCCCAGCTAAATGATTGATAGGAAGTTAGGAACCTAATGTATTGTACCCTACAGGTCTTTAACTCAAACAGTTAGCATTGAGGATTTAACAGTCAATGTCCATAACCCCTGATATGCATGTGTACACACACACACACACACACACACACACACACACTTAATGAATATGCCCTGGTCAGTGCCAATGACACACAACCAGAGAGGTCTAGTTGGGCCCAGGTCATGATTCATATCATCTTCCAGAGATATTGAAACAACAGGACGAATGGAGCGCCAGTTAGGTAGCAACAGTACATGGACCCTCACTTAGCACAAGTCCATGGACCCCCAGTTAGCTAGCAACAGTCCATGGACCCCCACTTAGCAAAAGTCCATGGACCCCCAGTTAGTTAGCAACAGTCCTTGGACCCCCAGTTAGTTAGCAACAGTCCATGGACCCCCAGTTAGTTAGAAACAGTCCATGGAGCACCAGTTAGCAACAGTCAATGGACCTCCAATTAGTTAGCAACACTCAGCAGCAGTCAATGAAGATCCAGATAGTTAGCAACAGCCAATGAAGACCCTGTTAAGTTTGCAAAAGTCAATGGAGCTCCAGTCAGTTAGCAACAGTCAGTAGAGCTCCAGTCAGTTAGAAACAGTCAGTACAGCTCCAGTCAGTTAGAAACAGTCAGTAGAGATCCAGTCAGTTAGAAACAGTCAGTACAGCTCCAGTCAGTAGATCTCCAGTCAGTTAGAAACAGTCAGTACAGCACAGCTCCAGTCAGTTAGAAACAGTCAGTAGAGCTCCAGTCAGTAAGCAACAGTCAGTACAGCTCCAGTCAGTTAGAAACAGTCAGTACAGCTCCAGTCAGTAGATCTCCAGTCAGTTAGAAACAGTCAGTACAGCACAGCTCCAGTCAGTTAGAAACAGTCAGCAGAGCTCCAGTCAGTTAGCAACAGTCAGTAGAGCTCCAGTTTAGCAACAGTCAGTAGAGCTCCAGTCAGTTAGAAACAGTCAATGAAGAAGCTCCAGTTCAGTTAGCAACAGTCACTATACTAGACTAGAGCTCCAGTCAGATAGCAACAGTCACTGAAGCTCCAGTTCAGTTAGCAACAGTCACTAGAGCTCCAGTTAGTTCACTTAGCAGCAGTCACTAGACTAGAGCTCCAGTCAGTTAGCCACAGTCAGTCAGTTAGCAACAGTCACTAGAGCTCCAGTCAGTCAGTTAGTCAGTTAGCAACAGTCACTAGAGCTCCATGGTCAGTTAGCAACAGTCACTAGAGCTCCAGTCAGTCAGTTAGCAACAGTCACTGAAGCTCCAGTTAGTTCACTTAGCAGCAGTCACTAGACTAGAGAGCTCCAGTCAGTTATTTAGCAACAGTCACAGTGCTTCCTGGTGGCGCTCCTCTCCTCCTGCCAAAGTGGACTTCACGCTCGTTAGCTATAGCTAGCAGACAGATAGCCCCTCTCTAACCAAATCAATAACACTACAACATTCCTGTCAATCGGTGCCAGTTCTACACGCATTTACACAACACAGCAGCTGCCGTTGGAACAAGTCACACGCGCGAACAACACAACACAAAGTAGTAAAACGGTCACAACAGACAGTAGTAAATGAGTTAAAGGCTGCAGACAGTCAGGCCAACACAACAAGTGTGTTGATGTTGCGTTGTGTGAAAAGTTAGCTTGACAAGCATAGCTTAGCACAGTTTCCAACCTTTGTCCCCCCCCCTACCTACTACTCCCCCCTCTCCGTGCACAGTGACACAACATTCACCTAAACGTACCTTTAACCTTCCCAAAGGTCCCCACTCCCAGCGTGTCTCCGAGAATGTAATGGCCGATTTTAACGTTGCCTTCGTGCTGCTGCTTCTTCTTCTCCATCGTCGCCATGGCTGCTGTTGGTCCCGCAGTGGCCTGGTTGCCGTGGAGCTAGCTGGGCTGGCTACAGGCTAGCTGCGGGTGGAAGCGCTCTCCGACTGCAACAAGGAGGAAGGCGGCAGTGTTGCCAGGTTTTGAGAGAGAAACAAGCCAGCCAGGTGCCAAAAGCGGTGGATAAAACCATTTGAAAAGATATGCCAGGGACCCCCATAAGAGAAGATTTTTTTTTACGGCTCTAGCAGTGATTCTCAACCATTTAAATTTCAAGGACCCCCCAGTTTCACATGCATTAGGCTACAGACCCCCATTTAATGGCATTTCTATCTCTGTAACCCCAATTTATATTGTAAAATCAATGTTAAAGGTTTCATGACGTTCAGTTTTACCACACATTAAAAGTCTTTGTCATGGTCCTTCAAACGTGTATAGAAAGTTTAAAAAAAAATCCACTCCATTGATCCATGGCAGGTGTTTTTCTCTCACATTTCTAAAGCCTTTTCAACTGCAATGAAAAAAGAAATCTTTGCCTGCGGGTGTCGCTGGTGAGGGATTTTGCCTGTCAATCATCGCCTCTGCTCCGCCCCCCCCCCCCCAAAGGAAAGGATAGGGGAGGGGAGGGGCGAGGAGGAGAGTGGGCTGTGACCTCACTGCCGAAGGGCCAAGCTCAGATTACTTTTCAGCCTAATTATTCAAAAAACCCCAGACCACAGAAAATCCACTGAATGTTCAAAGTTCCGATTTTTTGGGTGTAATTGAGGTCATAAAACCCCCAAAAAAACATAAAAAATAAAAAAAGTGAAAATGAATGTCATAGAACCTTTAATTTAACTCTGAGAGTGTACAAATGGAGGGTCCATTTGGTTCCATTTGTACACTCTCAGAGTTACAGACCCATAAGGGTCCATTTGGTGCCTAATCTATCATTTAGCTGGGGACCCCCTGGAACTCCCTCAAGGACCCCTGGGGGTCCCCGGACCCCACTTTGAGAACCAATGGTGTAAAGCAGTAGTTCTCAAACTTTTCCCATGTCAGGACCCCCAAAATGATATGTATTTGGCTGCGGACCCCCTTCTCAAAATATGTTGTTCCAGGGACCCCAGAAGCAAAGATTTGAGTTAAACATTTTCGCTTTAAATAAAAAAAAATATATATATATATTCAAAGATTTGCACACCTTTTCAAGATTTTTCAAAAATAGCAGATCTACAAGCTCATAGCACAGCACTCGGTCTTTGACCTGGTGCCACGCTATGAGCTTGTAGATCTGCTATTTTTGAATAGCCTAAGCCCTAAGTGGTTAAAATGATTGTGACGCTATGTTAACTAATTTCGCAGCGGACCCCCTGGTGCTCCCTCAAGGACCACTGGTGGTCCCCGACTCCCCGGACCACTGGTTGAAAACCACTGGTGTAACTAAGTACATTTACTCAAGTACTGTAAATACAATTTTGATTTTTCCAATTTTCAGTACTTTTACTTCTACCTCAGAGCAGAGGCAAATATTGTAGGCTACTTTTACTACACTACAATAAGTTGAAAACTTTAGTTACTTTAGTTAAATTGTTATATTATAAAACATACATTAACCACTTCAGCCCTATTTTCTACATTGAAAATAGCCAATCTACAAGCTCACATGGGTGTGAGAGCTTGTAGATCGACTATTTTCAAACATATTGTTTTTACTTTTGGTACTTTAATGGTACTTTAAGTATATTTTGATGCCAATACTGTGCGTTGTACTTTTACTCAAGTAACATTTTGAACACTTACAGGCCTTTTACTTACAGGGTATATTTTTATATTGTGGTATTATATTGCTACTTTTATCTAGGTAAAATACCTGAGTAGCTACTTCTTCCACCACTGCAAGTTCCCACAGGTCTATAAAAAATAAGCCCAGAAGCTATATTATACAGGCCACATGAGCACTTTATAAACCTATACCTATATGCAACAGATATTTGAAAATAGCCGATCTACAAGCTCACAACGCGTCGCGGCTATTTCCAAAGAAATCTTGAAAATTTTGGAATATTTTTTGAAACATTTTAACAACACAAATCTGGTAGGGTCATCCTGGCACAAAACATTTTCAGATGGGGGGTCCTTGTATAATTACATATTAATGTGGGGGTCCATGACATCAAAATGTTTGAGAACTAGCATTTAAGAAACAAGCCCCAAATAAGCAACTACAATTTAGAGACAAACCCCCCAAAAAACGCAACCCGCAGGCCGCAACTACCGATATTTACAAGCAACTTTACAGGAAAAACAAGCCCAAAGTCGCTTATAATAAGCGGACTTGGCAACGCTGGAAGGCAGAGTGGGAGGTACCGGTGTCCGGTCTTCAAGTCACCGCTGCTTGAAGGTAGTAGGCTGTAGACCAGTGTTGCCAGGTCTGCTTAGTATAAGCGACTTAGGGCTTCCTTTTCTGTAAAGTTGCTTTTGGGCTTGTTTCTAAACTGTAGTTCCTTATTTGGGCTTGCTTCACATTTAAATTACTTTAACCAGTGGTTCTCAAATATTTTCATGTCATGGACCCCCAAATTAATATGTATTTGTCCGCCTAACCCCATCTGAAAATGTTTTGTGCCAGGGAGCCCTGTACCAGATGTTTCAAAAATCTTCCAAATCTTCCACATTTTTTTTGAAAATAGCAGATCTACAAATCGGCTATTTCAACGTATAGGCCTACTTTATAGGTTTAAAGTGCTCACAATGGAATGGCCTAAGTGCCCTGTGCTAGTTGCTTATTTTGGGCTTGTTGTTCTCCTAGACCTTGTTACTTATTTCTCGCACACAATCTGGCAACGCTGCTGTAGAACTGGGATCCATTTGCTTTGCAATTGCAAGTTGTTGGTTTCGGTCTGGAAATAGAGCGGATACGGAAACGGAGCCTGACTGTATGTGTGTGTGGGTACAAATTACCAGATGCGGTAGGCGGGCTTTAGGCCGGATCTGAACATGCAGCAGTGAATAGAAACCAGGCTTTCCACAGGTACTGAGGAAAGCCGCGTTAAATGATGTCGCATTTATGCACAGTAAACTCCAAGAAGTACTCAAATATTTTACTTAAGTAAAAGTATTAATACTACAATATAAAAATACTGTGTTACAAGTAAAAGGCCTGTGTTCAAAATGTGTAATGAGTAAAACAAGTACAAAAGCATTGGCGTCACGGTCAAAATATACTTAAAGTACCAAAAGTAAAAGCACTGACATGTTTGAAAATAGCAGATCTACAAGCTCACAACACGTCCAAGCTTGTAGATTGGCTATTTTCAAATAACCTATGTATAAAATAGTTTACTATAGGCCTACTAAAGTTTTCAAATAAGTGTAGTGGAGTAAATTTACAATATTTGCCTCTGAGATGTAGTGGAGTTGAAGTAAAAGTATTGAAAATTGGAAGTAAAGTAAAAAAAATACAAAAAAAATGTACTTACTCAAGTACATTTACTCAAGTAGGCCCACAGTATGCCTACTTGAGTAAATGTACTTTTATTTTCTGTGTAGCTCCATTTCAAGCCACATTAGGCATGTTCCCATTTATGTATTCATCATTAACAGAAATTACAATAACAACATTTTTGGCCAAAGTGAAAACACTGGGAGGCTTTAGCAGTAATCTTTAGGATACTTTATGAGACCTGTGGACCTCAGAACCAGCTGTTATATGCCTATTAAGTGAAATATTTGATGCAGAAACAGGCCTCGGGGTGTAAAGTAAAAGTGCTAATAGTACATTACACACAAAGGTACTTAAGTACAATTTTCAGGTATTTTGCTTTTTAAGTAAGTAAGAAAAATAACAAAACCCTGTCTGCCCAGAGACTTCAACTCTGCTGTGGAGGCGCCAGGGGAGCTGTGTGGGAAACAGTGTCTTCCTCAAGGACACTTCGACGCAACTGGACGAGTCTGAGCCAACCATGGGGATCGAACCGCTCACCTTCGGATCCCCAGTCGGCCACTCAACCCACTCAGCTACTGCCGCCCCGAAACAAATAGGGTATCTACCCCAACTTGGAACCAGTGGTAGTGGCAGTGGTGGCAGTGGTGGAAAGTAACTAAGTACATTTACTCAAGTACTGTACTGAAGTACAATTTTGAGGTAGGCCTACTTTTACTTTACTGGAGTATTTCCAATGTGCAGTACTTTTACCTCTACTCAAATACATACCCACTTAACTAAAACAAGAGTAAAGTATGACTATAGGTTTTTAGGTTACAGAAGCTGTCATCACTTTGATTATCAACTTCATGTTCAAATGTGTTTACCCGTAGTCACATGATCTACAGGCTGTAGATCATGTGTCATAGTCATACTAAACAAAAATGGTGCTAAATAGTGCTAAAAGTGGTTATTTGAATCGTGATTATGTTCTACTAGACTCAGGTTCTGGCCGCTACGCTACCCTCACATCTATGTGGCACGCCGATCCAACCAATATGTCTGAGTCTGTGCTCAGGAATGTGTCAAAATTTAACAAAAAAATCTCCATCAATTCAAGGCTTCATGGGGTGTGTAATTGATAGAAAATGAGTATTTTTTGGGGTGAACTAGTCTTCTTTTAAGTGTCTTGTTCAGAGACACTTTGACACATTGCTGAGGCTTGGGATGGATCGAACCTGGGAGGGACTAATGGCTTCCAATGCAGGCTCTCTAACCTTTTAGCTATGGCCACCCCATCAGCAGGGATTCTAAGGCAGTTTTTCTCTGTAACAGTAAGGGGTTTCTAATAATATAATAAAAGACTGTCTTGCTAATAAAGCGTCATGTCTCTCATTTTTTACAATGTATTTGATATTACCTTTATGTTATTTAATAAATTATGCATTTCATATATTGTCCAGCAACTTTTATGATAACGAAAATGTAGCTCCATTTCAAGCCACATTAGGCACGTTCCCATTTATTTATTCATCATTAACAGAAATTACAATAACAACATTTTTGGCCAAAGTGAAAACACTGGGAGGCTTTAGCAGTAATCTTTATGATACCTTTACCTTATGAGACTACACACAAAGGCCATACTCAAGTAGCCTACTTACTATTTAAGTACAATTTTCAGGTATTTTGCTTTTTAAGTAAGTAAGAAAAATAACAAAACCCTGTCATCAGAGACTTCAACTCTGATGTGAAGGCCAGGGGAGCTGTGTGGGGAACAGTGTCTTCCTCAAGGACACTTCGACGCATCTGGACGAGTCTGAGCCAACCATGGGGATCGAACCGCTCACATTCGGATCCCCAGTCGGCCACTCAACCCACTCAGCTACGGCCGCCCCGGGACGAATAGGGGTCTACCCCAAACTCGAAGGTGCACCTGGCAGTGGTGGAAAGTAACTAGGTACATTTACTCAAGTACTGTATTTAAGTACAATGTTGAGGTACTTTTACTTTACTGGAGTATTTCCAATGTTCAGTACTTTTACCTAGCAAAATGAGGAATCATATAATAAAAGACTGTCTTGCTAATAAAGCGTCATGTCTCTCATTTTTTACAATGTATATGATATTACCTTTCTATCATTTAATAAATTATGCATTTCATCAGTGGTGGAAAGTAACTAAGTACATTTACTTAAGTACTGTACTTAAGTACAGTTTTGAGGTATTTGTACTTTACTTGAGTATTTCCAATTTCCAATACTTTTACTTCTACTCCACTACATCTCAGAGGCAAATATTGTACTTTTACTCCACTACATTTACTTGAAAACTTTAGTTACTAGTTATTTTTCAGATATCAATTATGATATTATAAAACATACATTAACCACTTTAGCCCTATTTTATACATAGGCTATTTGAAAATAGCAGATCTACAAGATCAAGATTGTAGATCGGCTATTTTCAAATATTTTGTACTTTTACTTTTGGTACTTTAAGTACATTTTGATACCAATACTTTTGTACTTTTACTCAAGTAAATTTCGAATTCCGGACTTTTACTTGTAACAAAATACTTTTACATTGCAGTATTGATACTTTTACTTAAATAAAACATTTGAGTACTTTTTCCACCACTGCATTTCATCCTCTATCTATATATTGTCCAGCAAGCAACTTTTATGATAACATACATCTACTCTGTTAAAAATGTCCTGGGGGGGGGGACCCCCAGCGTGGTCAAGAGACCCCCCCCCCTGGAAAGAAATCTCCTGCTATCGGAAGGTCTGAGGTTGGCAGGTATGACTGATATCTCAGAGGCAAATATTGTATTTTTACTCCACTACAATTATTTGAAAACTATTATTAGTTACTTTGTAGATTTGAATTATTACTACAAAACATACATTAACGGACCACTTCAGCCCTTTACATTTCTTTCGTCCATTTGAAAATAGCCGATCTACAAGCTCACAATGCTTCATGCTGTGACGCATTGTGAGCTTGCAAGATCTGCTATTTTCACTGGCATACAGATCATGAACCCTCCTGAAAACTTGTGAAATGGGACATTCTGCACAATGAGTAGGCTACTTTTGGTACTTTAAGAACATTTTGATACCAATACGTGCTTTTACGCAATACGTTACTTTTTTACCTGTAACAGAGTAGGCTATGTCTATGCAGTATTGATAGGCCTACTTTTACAAGAAATGTGAGTAGGCTACATTTTCCACCACTGCTCAATTGTTATGTGATGTTTTTGTTATTAGAACTACAATTTAAACAACGAACAATAGCCCTGGCAAAATTGTGTTGCTGTTGTTGACCGTTATACCGTGTTAACACCGGGGCGGCCGTAGCTGAGTGGGTTGAGTGGCCGACTGCAAGTGACTGGGAGTCCTACGGTGAGAGGTTCGATCCCCATGGTTGGCTCAGACCCGCACGGTGATAGATCGAAGTGTCCTTGAGGAAGACATTGAACCCCAAACTCTCCCCTGTCTCAGAATGACCCCCTCTGGGAAATCAGGGTTATTGTTATTTTATTTTGTAGTAGTTAATTTATTTTCAAATGTAAAGTGCTTGCCCTATGGCCACGGATGTTACAATTATGTACGGGCCCTCAGAAGTAGGCCTACCTGCATGTTCCGTATTATTGAATAAAAAGCATTTTAATCCGATTGGTGGCCATTTTCTCATAGAGTTATAATGTATCAGCGTGCAATACACCCCCCAACCAATAGGGTCACGTAGTTGAAAGCATAAGGAGAAAATACGGAGAAAATGGCCACCGATCGGATTAAAATGCTTTTTATTGAACAATACGGAACAGACGGGTACTTTTGAGGGTCCGTATATAATTGTAACATCCGTGGCCATGGGGTAAGCAATTTATATTTGTAATTTGAACGTTTATGTAGATGTACGGGCTAAAAGGGAAGAAAGTGCAAACACTATGTTGGAGTTCATCCATGAATCAGGGCTACCCCCCACGCACATTTGAAAGTTTGCTATCAGACAGTTGACCATCACTGTTTCATCTACTCATCATGTGTAATGTAAACTATTTTTTTAATAGTTTTTTTTTCTTTAATAGATAATCTAAAACATTTAACAATTTGTATAAATCATAGATTTATCAATCAATCTGCATGGATATTCCAATTTCACAACTTAAAAATCTTGAAAATAGCAGATCTACAAGCTCACAATCTTGTAGTTCGTCTATTTTCAAATGGCCGAAATGTATATAGGGCTGAAGTGGTAAATGTATGATTTGTAATTGATTGATTGAATATTTTATTAGGCAGAAATGTAAAAACAGCACAAGTACAGTCAAACACTTTGTCTAGAAGGTACGTCCAAAAAAGTCCAACTAGACACTAAAAGTTTTCAAATAATTGTAGTGGAGTAGCTAAAAGTAAAATAGCAAAAGTGAAATATTTGCCTCTGAGATGTAGTGGAGTAGAACTATAAAGTATTCAAAATTGGAAATACTCCAGTAAAGTAAAGGTACCTCAAAATTGTACTTAAGTACAGTACTTGAGTAAATGTACTTAGTAACCTTCCACCCTCCAAATTGGGGTAGGTAGCCTACACATTCAGGGGCGGCCGTAGCTGAGTGGGTTGAGTGGCCGACTGGTAATCCGAAAGTGAGTGGTTCGATTCCCATGGTTGGCTCAGACTCGTCCAGTTGCGCTCGAAGTGTCCTTGAGTAAGACTCTGAACCCCCAATCTACTCCCCTGTCGCCACATCTCTCTGGGTGCACAGGGTTATTTTCTTTTCTAGTTTTTCCATGTAATTATTTTTAAATTAAATTAAAGCGGCCGCAACGCAGTAATTCCACAGAATTGGTTGCTCTTACGCTTTCACACCACTAGATGGCATCACGGCACACGGACGGTAGTTTTCCAATTGTTCATAACATGGATGTATGAGGCTGGGGCTCCTCTCTGCTTTATCATAATATCTGCTGATTGTAAATGAAAAAAACAAACACAACACAACAAACACGCACATTGGATAGAACCTTTCTCGGTTGGCAGGTATGCCTGTTCGGATGTGGAGAATAGCCTACCAGAGCATGTAGTAGATGATTCCATCACAGACAATGGCCTTCAAGCCTTAGTTTAAACCATAGACAGGTTTAAACGAGTTAAATAAACACTGGTGGGCTTAGTAGTCAAATTAGGAAACTATGAGTGAAATATTTGATACAGAGGATAGTGAAATCTTCCTTGAGAAAATGTACCAGTACAGACTCTGTACCTCTCTGTAGAGGAGCAGTGCAATTGTATCAGGTCATGACTGTGAGTCACCAGCAGAGGGCCATAAAACAGCTAGTATAGTGGAGAATGGATATGCTTACAAGGTCACTGGCACACAGATCAGATGAACCCTATAGGCTGCATTATAGTGTAATAACTCAAGCATTATGCCCAGTTACAGTTCATTATCCATACAGAATGGCACATTATTTTTTCATTAATAAGCCTACCAAGACACAATCCCTGATCAATATGATGCCATAGTACTGACATCATCTGGCCTCCAAGCCTTTGGTAATGGGTAGTGCACTAAGTCAGGGGTCTTCGACGTTTTTCAGGCCTAAGCTTTTTAAGGCTTAAGCTGAGAGAGAGATGAAGCAGGGACCCCCTACTACATATTGTATAAAATTGTCTTTCTCATACGTAGATTTCATAGACTTGTTTGACAGCAGTGTGTTATTTGAATCAATGTTTTTGTTTGTTAATGTGTCAGGCATTTTGACCTTTGGCTCTGTACTTGGTCTGCTTTTTTTTCTCTCACCAAACCTCTTTGTCGAAAATGGCCGATCTACACAACGCCTCACAGTGCGAGAGCGTGTAGATCTGCTATTTTTGGCTAAAGTTCCTCTCAGGGTCCCATATCCCCCTGTGGAAGACCCTTGCACTAAGTACCCTGTCAACGGGTATACGCTGACAATGGGTACAATGGGTATTGCATAACCGGCGGGACACACACGACCAGTGGTGGAAAAAGTACTCAAAGGTTTTACTTAAGTAAAAGTATCAATACTGCAAGTCCGGAATTAAAAATTTACTTGAGTAAAACTACAAAAGTATTGGTATGAAAATGTACTTAAAGTACCAAAAATATTCGAAAATAGCAGATCTACAAGCGATGCGACGCCGACGCATTGTGAGCTTGTAGATCTGCTATTTTCAAATAGCCTAGTTATAAAATAAGGCTAAAGTGGTTAATGTATGTTTTATAATGTAATCATTTATATCTGCAAAGTAGTAAAAGTACAATATTTGCCTCCCAGATGTAGTGGAGTAGAAGTAAAAGTATAGACAATTGGAAATACTCCAGTAAAGTCAAAGTACCTCAACATTGTACTTAAGTACAGTACTTCAGTAAATGTACTTAGTTACTTTACACCATGCACTGCACGCGACCTATACTGACCTATGCCTTGTGAGCTCGTAGATCAGCTATTTTCGCGCAACACCATCGTACGACGATTCAACCTTAAAATAGGGCATGAGTGGTTAATTGAGGGTATAGTATTTTAACTGACCTGACAGTAACAACTGATAGAAGTGTTCTGTCAGGTCAATTGTCTCCAGTTGACACAGTAGTAGACGTGACCTCAATAGACCTTGTGCTGAGCTAACCTAGATTTCGTGACTTTTCTTTGAAGGAGGAAGTTGGATGAAGGCCAAAGGGTAAAGTGTGAAGCTGATTATATTGATACGCTGTAAAATCCTCAGTGTTAATCTAACTCCGAGAGTGTACAAAGGGAACCAAATGGACCCGTAAGGGTCCATTTGGTTCCCTTTGTACACTCTTGGAGTTAAAGACCCGTAAGGGTCCATTTGGTTCCCTTTGTACACTCTTGGAGTTAAAGACCAGTAAGGGTCCATTTGGTTCCTTTAGTACACTCTTGGAGTTACAGACCCATAAGGGTCCATTTGGTTCCCGTTGTACACTCTTGGAGTTACAGACCAGTAAGGGTCCATTTGGTTCCCTTTGTACACTCTTGGAGTTAAAGACCAGTAAGGGTCCATTTGGTTCCTTTAGTACACTCTTGGAGTTACAGACCCATAAGGGTCCATTTGGTTCCCTTTGTACACTCATGGAGTTACAGACCCATAAGGGTCCATTTGGTTCCCTTTGTACACACTTGGAGTTACAGACCCATAAGGGTCCATTTGGTTCCCGTTGTACACTCTTGGAGTTACAGACCCATAAGGGTCCATTTGGTTCCCTTTGTACACTGAGTTACAGACCCATAAGGGTCCATTTGGTTCCCTTTGTATACTCTTGGAGTACGCTGCCCTTTGTACACTATTTGAGTTACAGACCCGTAAGAGTCCATTTGGTTCCTAAATATGAATCATTTAGCTGCACGCCGGGACCAACTGGAATCCCCTCAAGGACCCCAAGGGGTCCCCGGACCCCATGTTCAGAACCAGTGTTCTATAAATGAGATAGAAAGGTGAAATACATGCATAAAGCACATGGACGCCAAAGCTGGGTGTCTGTTTATATTGCGTCAACACAAGATCTAGGCTTCGTGTGCATTTTCTAAACCTCCAATTATAGATACCAAGTGATTCTCTACCTTTTTCTGGATCAGGGGTCCTTTTGAAAAAAAACACCGATCCATCTGACCTCTTAACACAGCAGTTGAGCGGCTGCCGTGTTAAGAGGTCAGATGGGTGGTTTTTCAGAAGGTTAAGTGGTCGTACGGGAGCGCCACGTCTATTTTCAGAGCATTGTTCATTTCAATGATCAGTCAATCGATTGCGCTGCGGCAATGGATCAATTATGGAACTAACGTAGTGTATCGTCTCTGTCGGGTGGAAACCTCATATGTCCAAAACTGTTACTTTTCAGGATTCAAATTCAAAAGTATCAAAAGTAGCAGATCTACAAGCTCAAAACGCGTCGCTTCGCGCCGCGTTTTGAGCTTGTAGATCTGCTACTTTTGATGCTTTTGTGTGACGCTGTATTATGATCAAGCAGGCCGTTAATTTACGAAAAAAAAGTTAGAATATGAAGATAAGAGGTTTCTCTGCCCGACGACAGCAACAATGTCACAATGAAACCAAAATTTTCAAGGTTTTAAAGAAAAAATACCTACATTATGTTTTTTCTTTTATTATATT
Source organism: Gymnoscopelus braueri (assembly GCF_963280865.1). Taxonomy (NCBI): domain Eukaryota; kingdom Metazoa; phylum Chordata; class Actinopteri; order Myctophiformes; family Myctophidae; genus Gymnoscopelus; species Gymnoscopelus braueri. Next base: position 36,212,545 of record NC_137624.1, on the reverse strand, counting down.
AATGTTATATCATCATTAAAATCTTACGTGTTTTGCCAATTATTTGGGGGCCCACTTGTGATACATCCTCACGGCCCACCAGTGGACCCCGGCCCACATGTTGAGAATCTCTGTTCCAATCCAGACACATGTACTGTAGCAGACAGACTGCTGCATGGAACAGTGATTATCATTTTAATTACAGAGGTACCTATAATCCTACCAGATCTGCTTGTCAGTCTGCTCATTAAACATTGTGTTCCCACAGTATAGCAGACAGACAGAGGAGAGCCAGCAGCACCAGCAGCAGAATAGGCTATACGTTTGCCGTCTCTCGCTCCAGTAATACTTTAAACAAACTGTTGTGGACATGAAAACATTTGTAGCTCGATAGTATGCACCAATTTACATTCTACATTCTCAATTTACAATTCACATTTACATACATGAGAACTGGAGGTGGAAACACAAATACACAGAAACCAAACAAGTTGGCTAGGATAGCAATGGCACAATGCAAAATAAACACTGTTATCTGTAAGTGAAAGGTTAAGTATTCCAAATTTTACTTGAGTAAAAGTACAAAAGTATTGGCAGCAAATTATACTTACAGTAGCAGAGTAAAAATACTACATTTTATTTTCTCGAAAGCGGTACAAGCTCACAACGCGTTGCAATGCGATGCGTTGTGAGCTTGTACTGTTAGATCAGCTATTTTCAAATAGCCCAAAGTATAAAATAGGGCATGTATGTTTTTGCATTAATAATTGTAATCTGTAAACTAGTAACTAAAGCTGTCAAATAATTGTAGTGGAGTAAAACATACAATATTTTCCTCTGAGATGTAGAGGAGTAGAAGTGTAAGTATCAAAATTATACGGAAAAACAGGAGTAAGCTCTGCTGTATTCACCATATTCACGTGCCGGCCATTATGCTCTTACTTCATATTGGGGGCAGAGGGAATCCCACCCCTGAGTATAAAGTGAGAGCATAATGGGTGTAATATGGTCAATTGCCCCCTTCTTCTGAAAGTAAGATTTCAGACTTTAGTTTTCAAAATAACATACAATTATACAAGTGATAACATGTATATGTATACAATGAACCATTCAAAGGCAAAGAAGTTGGTGAAAAAGAATTTTAATTCCTTTGGTGTTTGCAAAAGAACAAAACAATGTGCATCTTAACTGTGGTTAAATAAAACACTAAAAGACCATATTAGTCTTTAATACACTGGCAATAACATAACGAAATGGTTCAAAGATGTAAAGTGAATTCAAATACTACAGTTACCATTTCATGTTCCATAGTATGTAAAACAAACACAAAAAAAGTAATAGTGATATCTAAGATATTTCAGGCACAAATCACAGAATCAACGAGACAATAAACATATTTTATGGTGTTGGGTGGTGGATGTAAAGAATTGGAGAGGCGATGCAACTAAGACGAACAGGACTTAATGACAAAACAAATATAACGTAGTTTGTTTTTGATACAACATAAAAAAAGATGGGGGAGATAAGCAGCTATTTAGATGGAAAGGGAAAATCACGATTACAAACTTTTTAAACATTGCATGATTTATGAGCCCCCTTTTTTTTCCTTGTTTTTTTTTTCCTTTTCTTTTTTTACAGTAACCAGAAATACCACACCAACAAGAATCAACTGATGCAAAACTCAAAACTGAATAAACACGATTTCATGGTAAGTTGTGAGCTCATTGTGAGCTCATTGTGAGCTTCCTCTGCCTGCGTTTCTGCTCTACAGTATCTGGATGTTTAGGCACTTGGAAATAATATGATTAATGAACATACATAATACCAAATGTAATGTTCTTTGTTTTGTTTCGCAAACCCCTGTGTGCCTTAAAAAACAAGCTCTGCCCAAAGTTGGCATGAACCATATACAGTAGATTTTAAAACCAGGACACAAGTTTGTTGTTGACGTACGTTAATTGCATAAAGGATGGTAAACCACAAGTTCCATAACGATGAAGGATTGACTGATCCGATAGACTGACAAACATACTGTTCCACACCAGGGTGTTGGGGACTGGAAGGGAATTGGGATCTACTGTATAATCTCTGGCATGTGATCTAAAATGACACACTGACCAACACTAGACTAGCCAGGGAATACCTGCAACCGAAGAGAGAGTTAAAGAATGTATAGATTAAAACGTAATGCTGCTTTCACACCAATAAAATATAAAATCTTTAAGAACAAGTGGGACAGTTAAAAGTGGTTTGTGGAGATGGTATAGTGAGGAAGAGAGGCAGTATGGGTGAAGGCCCTGACACACTGCAAGCATCAAATACACGCATTGTTTACAACGGCTGCAGGCAGCCAATTACTGCAGGCGTCAATTGTACGCGACAAAACCAGCATCTCTCAGAGCTCGGTTCCATTTTGGAGCGTCGACGCGTGGCACCACAGACCGTCCTAAATGAGTTGGCTTTTTTATTTCTTGACGCTTGCGTCAGTGACGCTTTCAGTGTGTCACAGCCTTAAAATGTGAAAGATGTCAGTTTCTCTAAAGTGGGTCAAATCAAACTTAAACCTTAAACCAGTGATTCACAACTTTTTTTTCTCCATTTCATTTCATTTCTTTTTTCATTTCAAGGACCCCCAGTTTGATATGCATTAAGTCACAGACCCCCGGCCCATTATATACGATTTTTCATCTCTGGGACCCCAAACTACACCTCAAGTGCTAGTTTAGCTCTACTGAGGGTATGCAAATGGTAACCAAATTTGGACCCGAAAGGGTCTATTTGGTTCGTAATTATCAATCATTTAGCCAGGGACCCCCGCGTTGAGAACCAGTGCCTTAAACCATAACCACGAAACCGAAAAACTACAGAAGTTCACTTAATCCAACTACATTACAGTTGTACAACTATCGATGCTACATTTTTCATTAACGAAAAGAAACAAGATGAATAACATTATTCACAGTAAAATATCACATAAGTTTGTTGTGGGGAACAGCCGTATTCCGAACAATAGAATTTAGGCTTCGCACGAAAACATACGCACTAAATATCACATCCTCAATCACTGGTCCCACACAAAAAACAACAACAATAATAACAACACTGCACATATTCAGAGAACATGTCAATTCCACAGTTATCATCGCAAAAGGGTTATTATGTATGAGTGTGAACACTAATCCAAAATATTACGCATCTTCTCATCATATTCATCAATATAAATATTTACATATATGTACTTGTCATTAAAAAAGAAAGGACAAAAAAAAAAAGACAGAAAAAATAAAACAGACAGATCTTAGTCTACCTCGACTTTTCTTTTCACAGCAAATGTTACGACCAGAGGCTTGTAGTACGAAGCGTGATATCGTCTCTGTTCGGGTGGAAACCTCATATGTCCAAAACGGTTATGTATGGTATGATCAAGAAGGGCGTTAATTTACGAAAAAAAACTCAAAAAGTTAAAATATGGAGAGGTTTCTGCCCGACAGCAACGATTTGGGGGTTAGCGACGTAACTTCAGGTTTAACCCTGGGGTTTCAGGGTTACGACGGTGGTTCACTAGTTATCGGGGTACGAGATTTAAAAAAAATCTACGCGTATACAAGGACCGTCTACTGATCAATATATAGCATTGCAACTATCGATTATTGTTTTCTTAGCGATTATTATTCTACTGATTACTTTTTCTTTAATCAAACAAAATGTCTTTTTATTTAAATTTTAAAGCAACAGCCTAGTTCCAAATTTCTAAACGTTTTTTTTTAAATAATAGACTAAATCTATGAGTCCAGTGGTTCTCATCCTTTTTCTGGATCAATTGTTTGATCAATCAAACGATTATGTTCCACCTTGGATCAATCGAACTAACATAGTATAAGTTCTTATTTATTGGTATCACTTTTTTAATATCAATGTTATATCATCATTACAGTTTAAAGTGTTTCGCCAATTATTTGGGGGTCCACTTGCAATATGCAATACTGTATGCCGCCCCGGCCCACAGGTTGACAACCACTGTATTAGTCACATTAGTCAGACTCAGAGCCATATAAGGAGAGTTGCGTCACCTCCGTTCACTTCATCGGGCCAGTCTTCTACACCTACAGAGCCTTCTATTGGCTCTATTGACGAATAGTGACAAAGCCCTGAACCGGAAGTTTACGAAATTTTGCCACTATTTAGAGTTTACACGAAACACGTGACCGCCGCTGTTTCCTGCCCCAGAGGTGACGCAACTCTCTAATACAAGGCTCTGGGTTATAGTCAGGTTAACCAAGTGTGAGTTGCGTGGTAGTACAGGCCTCTGCTCTACTGCCATCAGTCCCATGGGGTCTAGACCGGTCTAGTGGACATAATGCCTACATATACAGTTAAGTGGGTCAGCAATAGTATCTAGTACCTTATTGGTGTACCTTCCCCCCCATTCACACATCTGTTATGCTTAACAACATATAAATATCAACAAAATCATGCAAAATGCATTACTGTGTTTTTTTTATCGTTATTAATTGTGCTTACCTTCTAACAGCGTTTCACCCTATATTTCCAAAGCTTTAGAACTAACATGTTTTGTCCAAATCAGGGAACAATTTGAATTACGAATTTATGAAATCCTAATTCCCGAAAGCCAGTAATGTTTCTTGAATAGAATTTAAGCAATGCTTGACTGATTCCAGTAGAGCAGATATATATATATTAGGGTTGTCAAAATTAATCCATCTATTATAGCATCCGATTAATTAGAAAATGTGTGATTAATCACAGCAATTTGTGCAATTAATGTGTTATTTTTGACAGCCCTAATAGGGCAAAGCAGTGGCGGCCATTGTGTGGCTCCACAGATGGAAAGCCCATTCATTTTTCCCATAGAGATTTCCGAAGATATTTATATAAATAATTTTAAGCCTGGAACCAAAACCATCCAGGCATCCAGTGAAAACATTTGATTCTGTGTCAAAAAACATTTGAATATTTAATTATATTATATCTTCTAAATATAATTATATAATAATCAATCGAAAATACCCTTTAATTTAGCAGTTTTCAAATATCGTTTGACACAGAATCAAAGGTTTTATGGTCATGATTGAACAGGAGCCTGGATGGCTTGGTTCCAGGCTTAAAATAATTAATATAAATATTTTGTTGGAAAACACTATGGAAAAAAAACGAATGTGATTTCTATACGTGGAGCCACAAAATGGCCGCCACTGCTATGCCCTATATATGAGTGTGTGTGTGTGTCCCTCCTCCTTAACGTACACTGCGGGGGGAGGGTCTAATTTCTCAGAAATTGGTTGTCCTTGTGTCCTGAGGGGTTAGACTACAGGTAAGGCTATTATGTACAACGACACGTCCCCTTAGTGATGATGACTTGAAGCCAGATGTCCCTACGCACCCCTGCCTGCCGGTCTGGGAAAGCTAACTTATGAGTTTAAGGCAGGCTAGAGATGTCCCTCTTTGGGGGGCGTCCGTCCGGCTTACAGCTGGCAGCACCGTTGGTCTTGCCCTTGTCCTCAAAGACCAGCACTCTGTGGGGAAGAGGAAGAAGAAGAAGAAGACAGAGACAATGGTGTCAGTGGCTGGACTGACAACCTTGGAAATATGTGGACATTTGTGATAATTAAGCAAGGGTGGAAAAAGTACTCAAATATTTCAATTAAGTAAAAGTATCAATACTGCAATATAGAAATAATGTAGTTGAGTAAAAGATTATAAGTATTGGCATCAAAATGTACTTAAAGTACATAAAAAAGTAAAAGTACTCATTATGCAGAATGTCCCATTTCACAAGTTTAAAAGATCTACAAGATCTACAAGGTCACAATGAGACAAAGTAACTAGTAACTAAAGTTTTCAAATAATTGTAGTGGAGTAAAAGTACAATATTTGCCTCTGAGATGTAGTGGAGTAGAAGTAAAAATACTGGAAATTGGAAATACTCCAGTAAAGTCAAAACACCTAAAAAATGTACAGTACTTGAGTAAATGTACTTAGTTACTTTTACACTACTGATTCCAAGCAATGCGTGGCTGTCGCTTCTTTACTTTCCTTTTTTGGAAAACCTCTGCAAAGCTCCTCTAAGCCTATAAGGAGCACTGATCCAATGGAGCCGACAGACAGTCCGTCAGCTACTCAAACTCATGCTGTTTGCACTACCGGCAACTTACTCTGCTTGGCAATACTGTCAATTACCACCAAAGCTATATCTGCAACATAAGCTTTGAATTGAATTAGCCCAGCATCTAAGCCAATCTATAAAAGAAAGCCAATGGTGTCACTGTCAGCCATTTAAATGCTATTTAATTCTTTAAAGGTAGGGTAAGTGATATGTTTTGGTTAAAAGGTTAAAGCACTATATTCTGATAGTAATCATTGCTATAGCGTGTTTGTTCAGTCACAGGAGTCTCCATGTCTCTCCAGTTCTTTAATAGACAGAAAATACATTTTCAGGTAGGTGCCAATCAGGAGAGAGTACCCATTTATAAGCTTCATTTTTTGTAGTGTTCCAGTTCCAATTTTGCATGCTCATTTCTTTGTGTCATCACTTCCAATTCCACTTGTTTAATCTGTATCCTGTCGGAGTTCTCTGTCCTGATTGGATAAAATTGGTATCCTGACCTGAAAATGTATTTTCTCCTACACTCTTTAGCAATGTAAATGTATTTCCTCCTACACTCTTTAGCAATGAGTACTATCAGAATATAGAGCAATTTATTTAACACTTATTTTAACCAAAGAAAATCACTTACCCTACCTTTACATTGCTTTTAATGGGACACAGCCATCTGTAGGATTATAGGTCTAACCTTCTCCTTTTCTATCACATTCTCAGAAAAAAGGGAGAAAAAAAGGTACAAATGTGTATGTGTTGTGGTGTGTGTGTGTATGGGGCCCAGCTCAAACTACAAAGGGCAGCATTTGGCCTCGAGACCTGGCTCATTTGCGGAGACTTGACCTATTATTTCCGTCTAATGACGGCTGGTCAATTGTTCCCCTGCCAAAAAGCCCTGCCTAACACTAACATACATTAAAGCCATTTTGTTCCCAACCCTCTCCTTCCAGTCTCCTGTCTCTCTCTGGAGACCAAAAAAAAGGAAAGAAAGAATGTAATGGAAACCTTGAAGACCTTGTGCTGTGTAGTGCAAGTTGGAAGGTGATGTGTGCAGTACATTCAAACAATGGTGGAAAAAGTACTTAAGTAAAAGTACCAATACCACAATGCAGAAATACGCCGTTACAAATGAAAGTCCGGTATCAAAAATGTACTTTACAAAAGTATTCGCATTAAAATATACCTAAGCACTGAAAGTAAAAGTACTCATTTTGCAGAATGTCCCATTTCACAAGTGTCTGAATGTATGAAAATGATTTGAAAATAGCAGATCTACAAGCTCACAACGCGTCGCAAAGCGACGCTTGTAGACCGGCTATTTTCAAACAGCCTAAGTATGCATAGGGCTGAAGTAGTTAATGCATGTTTTGTAATAATAATCCAAATCTACTAAGTAACTAAAGTTTTCAAATAATTGTAGTGGAGTAAAAGTATAACATTTGTCTCTGAGATGCAGTGGAGTAGAAGTAAAAGTATTGAAAATTGGAAACACTCCAGTAAAGTAAAACATCCCCAAAAGTGTACTTAAGTACAGTACTTGAGTAAATATATTTAGTTACTTTACACCACTTACATTCAATGTTGCAGAGGGAACAGGCTTTGAAGAGCAAAGTTCTCTAAACAGCCATATTTGCTCTTGGAGCGAAAACCACGGTAATTTAATAGGTTTAGCTGGCAGAAATGTTAGAAGTCAGGGAAAGATCAAATGTACCAATGTGCCATTTTAGCAAAAGAAACCTCACTTATGTTTGACCAGGGACGAATCCTACAGTGGGATGTAATTATTTATTTACATTTGTGTCCACAAACTTCAAATCTTCAAGTCAATCTGCTAACTTGCAATTCTAAGTTTCTTTTCGACTACAAGGACTAAGTCATTGTTTATCAAAGTGGGGTTTTTTGAGGTATTTTTTACTTTACTTGAGTATTTCCAATTGTCAGCGCTTTTACTTCTACTCCACTACATCTCAGAGGCGATTATTGTGCTTTTTACTCCACTACAATTCTTTGAGAACTTTACAGTACTTTGTAGAGTTACTTTGTAGATTTAGATTATTTAGATTATTATTACAAAACATACATTACCCACTTCAGCCCTATATACATTTCGCCCATTTGAAAATATCCGATCTACAAGCTCACAAAAGTGAATTTCCCCCGCAGGATCAAAAAAGGTCTCTTCTATTCTACTATATTCTCTCCTGAAATGTGAACCCTGCCATTGTCTCCTCGACACAGGCGTTAGTCAATAATTACAGGCAACATACTCTCCTGTGATGAACAGGCCCTTGCAATTACAATGTGAAGTGTACTACTATACAGAGGAGGGGTGCATGGGATTCAACCACTTGAACTAAAGTGACCAGACGTCCCCGTTTGGCCTAAAATGTCCCTGTTTTCACCATTCAATTAAAATAATAGCACTTGTTTTGAGTGCACAACACATAGATGTTTATCATGTTCTGTTAAAGGTGCAGTCACTAGATGTGTTAAGTGCTAAAATAAGTGTCCCCCATTCTGATGAAAATACCAGGAGAAAAAAAACACATCAAAAGGTAGCGAAAATAGTAGAGCACATTTTAGGAGCCCTATTTTTTCATAGTGAGCCATAATTGTTTTTAATCAGATGTATGCGATTAAAAACATTCTGGGTTGTACATTCGACAAAAACATTCTGGGTTGTACATTCGACGAAAGTACAAGTGAGCTTGTAGATCTGCCATGTTCACAGAAGATATTTAGCGTAGCAGAAAAAAGGATGGGGCCTCGTATAGACCCCTGGGGGACTCAGTCGGTCAGCTAAGTATACAGTAAGCGGTTACGTAAGGAATACCACACAGTGGAGAATGTAAGTAAGTCGTGTGTTTTCTCTGCTGATTCATATATTTGGGATTGAAAAGATTTGCCCAGCAAAGAGTCCAGTGACTCCAGTCAGCTTAGTGCAGCAGAGCTGACATGCTATAGTCAAAACACTGACAGGCCAGACACACGGCTTTCACCGCTCTGACCATGCAGTCCCATGGCCGTTTTAAAGGGCTTACACAGGCTGCATTAAACCGCCTCTCCTTGAAGGACCTTTTAAGGAGAAAATGTTTTTTTTTTTGTTGCTGATCTTGACAACATCTGATGGTGGGTTTGAGGTGAGGGTGCAAAGGTTTTTTTTTTACACTACAAATGTCTGCATCATCAATTTGAAACTAGACGGAAACTAACTACGGTGGAAGTTTGTCAGATGTAATGCAGTGAATGTCTGCGCTTCACTTTTAACTGATTGTGTAGTTGCTTTTGACTATCCATATAATATGTGATATATTTAGGATTTTGTTTTCCAATCAGAATTGTATTCAGTAGTTTTACTCATATCGTTGCTGTCGGGCAGAAACCTTGTATATCCATATTTCAACTTAATTTTTTTTTGTAAATTAATACCCTACTTCATCATACATGAGTGTCGCTTGCTCAAAAAAGTAGATGCGAGGCGTTGTGAGCTTGTAGATCGGCTATTTTCACAATTTCACTTTTCTTTTCGCTTTACAATAATAAAAAAAGGAACCGTTTTGGACATACGGTACAAGGTTTCCACCCGACAGAGATGATATTTATAGGCCTGTGCCATATGTCACACGTTTGACCTCACATAATAATGACTGACCTCTGATATGTGCCCAGGGACACATTAGCACATCATAAACTCTCACTCACCACTCACCACACTACATGACCTCATATACGCTCCATCTATTCAGTAAACAGAACCACCAATTAAAATCCTCTGTCCCCACCCCTTCTTCCTCTGTAAATACACCTGTGTTTTCTACCAGTATTGTATGGAATTGTGTGTATATTATATTATATGTATTACTGATGAATTGAGTACAATGGAACACAATGGAAACAAGCCTCCTGGGGCTTTAGCATAAACTTTGACTGCACCACCTGTACTGTCAACAAACCTGCTAATAAAGTATTCAATGAATACATTTTATCCAATCAGGACAGAGAATCCATTTATCAGCTTCAGTGTTCCAGGTCAAAATTTTGTTTGTTTTCTGTTTCATAAATTCCAATTCAACGTGTGAGTTCACTCTCCCGATTGGATGAAATTGGTATCCCGACCTGAAAACGTATTTTCTGTTTACTAAAGAGCTGGAGAAACGGGGACACCGGGGGAGACCCCTGTTACTGAACTTCACATACTGTACATTCAAAACAAACTTGCACACTGCTGAGAGCAAATACGTCAGCTGCCTCTCTCTCTTTCACTAAAGACATGTTTAGGTCATATCCGAGTTACTGGTGGTAGTGGTTAAAGTATCTAACCTATTAGCATGTACCTAAGTTACTGGTGGTAGTGGTTAAAGTATCTAAGCTATTAGCACGTACCTAAGCACATGATCCTGACTGAGGATAAGGCCCGGGTCTGACTAATGAGCGTGTCATGGCCGTGGTGATTAAAGGATAACGCCACGTGGGTGCTATAGTGGCTGACATCACCACTGTGGTCATCCTTTACAAGAACCCCTCCTGCCTGATAAGATAAACAACGAGCTGACACAGCATATGACACACACATCCTCCTTCTGGCCTACGCACATTACAGAAGTGGCCTGTCAAACCTGTTCATGTCAAGGACCCCCAAATTGAAATGTATTTCGGCCCGTCTGAAAATATTCTGTGCCAGGGTTGTTAAACAGATTTGTAAGCTATATCAATTAATTTGGTTGGGGACCCCCTGGAATGCCCCCAAGGACCTCTGGGGGTCCCTGGACCCCACTTTGAGAACTTTATTAGAGCCCCTGACTGATGCTACATCCTTTGGGTCCGATGCTTGGAGAATCCTAGACCATTTTGACCAAACATTTTGCCTACAGAGACATGTCTCAACATAGTGACACAAGGTTAAAGTGGTTAAAAGTCAGGACACATTGGCTGCATATTTGCCAATGTCATCAAAAGATGGTCTAATAATGGCTGATATATATCGGCCAAACCGATATATCAACATGGTGGAAAACTAAGATTATCATCAAGTTCCTACCTAATAGCAATCAGCAAGATACAGCGTACCAAGCAGGGCACGGTCATTTTTTCATTTCCTTACACAGATTATGAAAGTGCAGATCGTAATCTTTCAAATCGTGTCTCACACATTGATATCTGAAAATATAGCTGAAGGAGTTGTAGAATGTGAAGAATGTGTGTGGGGGGGATTCTGAAAGGTCTGGGAGGAAGTAAACAAAGTGTGTTATCAAGAACAGTGTTGCAGCCACAATAATCTCTCAAAGATGTGTGAGTCAGCACCACTGCCTTAAACAACGTAATGTTGTTGTTAGCCGGAATAAACACAGAAGCACCCAACCCGAGTTCCTGTTTTACACAAAAAATTAGGTTGTGCCCCCCCCAGAGGCAAAACAATAAGACAGTTCCCAGATTGCAGCCACAAAGAAATGTTTTCAAGAATCCTTTACTATGAAGAAAAATGCTGATATTGTGCGACTATTCCCTTGTCTAAACTATGGTTGGGAAGCATTGACCAGGATGGCTGAGAGTACAGTGTAAATACTGTATGAGTGTAAATAAAATGTCTAAAGGAAGGTGTATTTTCTCTATGCAAAAAAACGACGTGCCATTCACAAAGGGGTGTGTAAATCCCTGATACGTGCGGATCACAGTTGTTCCTCGTTTTTGCCTGAAGGTCAGAGGCTCGTTCATATGGAAGGTCCTTTGCATTGCTCCACGCCCCCATTTAAGACCATAAAGCTGTTTACACTCAAAACGTGGGTGTAAACAGCTTAGTGAATCGGGCCCAAATTGTTTAAGCTCAAATCAAGAATCTGAGAAAAAGACAGTCAAAGATCTGTGTTATGTCATACCTCTCACAGCAGACTAATTATGCGTGTTTTGTGATAAAAAATAAACACACGTATAATCAAAGTATTGAGCCGATTCTTCAACATTTTAAAAAGAAAAACCCATACAACAACCTATTTCCTTGATTTGCGTGGGTTCATGTTTGTCTACTCGCACATTCTGTCAGACCCTGTTACATAAATACTGCATGTGACAGCCACACGCACACGCACACACACGCACGCGCGCGCGCGCGCACGCACGCACGCACGCACGCACGCACGCACGCACGCACGCACGCACGCACGCACGCACGCACGCACGCACGCACGCACGCACGCACACACACACACACACACACACACACACACACACACACACACACACACACACACACACACACACACACACACACACACACACACACACACACACACACACACACACACACACACACACACACACACACACACACACACACACACACACACACACACACACACACACACACACACACACACGCCCACACGCCCACACACACACACGTGTTGACTCACAGTTTGAGCACCGCAGAGCGCTTCCCCAGCATCATCCTAACAAAGTCCCTGTAGTTGATGGTGTTGCTGCTTCCTCCGGTCACCTCCAGGATCATCTTCTTCACCTCCAGGTGGGTCTTGGGGACCCCCAGTTTCTCCATCATCTGCTTCAGACCCATTATGTCTGAGGGGACAATTTCATTCTCACTATTAGACATAATTATGTCTGCAACATTATCTATAATCCTTTGTCCAATATTTTCTTAACATATGTTTTTTTAATCGATTGATTTATTCAGATAGGACAGCGGAGAGAGGGCAGTGATAACTCGTTGCTGTCGGGTGGAAACCTCATATGTCCAAAACTTTTACTTTGCGAGATTCAGATTCAAAAGTCGCAAAAATAGCTGATCTACACGCTCAAAACTTGTCACAATGCGACGCCTTTCGTTTGACACTGTGTATGACAAAGTAGGGCATTAATTTACCAAAAAAACGTAAGTTAAAATATGGAGATACAAGGTTTCTGCCCGACAGCAACGATATTATGGTCAGCCCCCTCCCATAGTAGAAACATCAAGGTGCCCCCCCCCATGTTTTGAAAGACAAGAAGACAAATATTATTTCATACATACAATCTTGACTCTTTTAGTCAAGAAAGAGAAAGAAGCTCCAGAGGCTATGAAAAAACTCACTGAAAAGGCAGACACAGTAGGAGCTCTTCAAAGTGGACATTGAATACATTGACCACTTAAGCCCTAATTTATACTTTCAAAAATAGCAGAACTACAAGCTCACAGCGCGTCACATTGCGATGCGCTGTGAGCTTATACAGATCTGCTATTTTATGAATTGTTCATGCTCAAAATTGGGACCCCGCTCCCCCCCCCACACACGTCTAACTACCTGAACTCCTGCTCGCCACACACCTGTTATCCTATTATACACCCAGGGTCACTATAACTGGTGTGAAACATAATACATGACAGTGACACATGACCTGGCACAGCGTTAATTACGGTTCTCCTCTCATATCACTGGTTGTTTTGACTGGGATGCTGTGTGTGTGGTGCTAGAGTCTGGCTACCGTTACTCTGAACTGTGTGTGTGTGTGTGTGTGTGTGTGTGTGTGTGTGTGTGTGTGTGTGTGTGTGTGTGTGTGTGTGTGTGTGTGTGTGTGTGTGTGTGTGTGTGTGGTGTGTTATAGAGTCTGGCTAACATGACTCTGAACTGTGTGTGTGAGTGTGTGTGTGTGTGTGTGTGTGTGTGTGTGTGTGTGTGTGTGTGTGTGTGTGTGTGTGTGTGTGTGTGTGTGTGTGTGTGTGTGTGTGTGTGTGTGTGTGTGTGTGTGTGTGTGTGTGTGTGTGTGTGTGTGTTTGTGTGTGTGTGTGTGTGTGTGTGTGTGTGTTATAGAGTCTGGCTAACATGACTCTGAACTGTTTATATTTGAGCTATATCAACATACCTTTTTCTGAAAACTGTTAAGCTTTAGAAGGCATTAGTTAAATTGTTATATTATCAAACATATCAGACAGTCTACATTTCCCCAAAAGGATATGCATGTATTTCATTCAGTCAGACCAGAAGCAGGGACAAAGCGTTTACAAATGTAACTAGAAAAAGTGCTCCTCGGAGCACAGGTCTCCGCCAGGTCAGGTAGGTTATTGTGGCCTCCTGGTGGCGCTATAATAGGCCATTGTGAAAAGGGTGCCCGTTTCTTCTTAGGCCTTTCACGACAATCGGACACTGCATTCATGATTTGAGGCATTTTGTTCCAAAAATTTGTTTAGCTAAATTAGACCTGCTGGTGGCGCTATAACAGGCCAATGTGAAAGGGGTGGCATTTCTTCCTCAGCCTAGTGGGAATGTGCGTGTAAAATTTCACGGAAATCGCAAGCTGAGTGCATAATTTGAGGCATTTAGTTCCAAAACGGAGCAATCCTGCAAACTTTGGAAGACAGCCTTAGGCCAATGAGGATGAATATGGGAAATCGGACACATCCGTGTTGATCACATGACTATAGAGATACTGTATACCGATTTGCATGACCTTTGGATAAAATCTGTAGGAGTAATATAAAGAAATTGGTTTTGCACAAATCGGCCTCCTGGTGGCGCTATAACAGGCCCATGTGAAAAATTTGGGGCAAATGTTCTGAATTGGCATCCAGGGAGTGTGTGTGCACAGTTTCGCAGCGACCGGGCCAACGGTGCCAGAGATTAGCTGGTGACGGACGGACGGACGGACGGACACACGGACAGGGGGTAAAACATACTCTCTCGCCATGCCTCACGGCCCTGGCGGAGACAATGACCAGACGGGGATATTAAAAGCAGAGGCATGGATATTACCCTCATCCCCCCCAACAGAAATCCAACCCTGCTGTTACTCACCAATCTCTCCTTGGTCGTTTATGTCAAACTCAGCATATTTATCTGGAAAATACAAACACAAGACATTGTCAGTAATTAAAATTTGATATGGTCATTTTCTTTCTCTCTCTCTCTCTCTCTCTCTCCTCTCTCTCTCTCTCTCTCTCTCTCTCTCTCTCTCTCTCTCTCTCTCTCTCTCCTCTCTCTCTCTCTCTCTCTCTCTCTCTCTCTCTCTCTCTCTCTCTCTCTCTCTCTCTCTCCTCCTCTCTCTCTCTCTCTCTCTCTCTCTCTCTCTCTCTCTCTCTCTCTCTCTCTCTCACACACACCCATAAACTTACAGGCCATTTCAAATGCCAGCATGGGACCCATGCACAAAAATGAACAATTAAGAAAAGTCAGCAGAAACCATACTTTTAGAGACATTTTCCCCCTTAAACTTTACTTGACCCAAATTATACATAGTTGGCTAACATCAGCCATGTATTATTATGTTCCGAAACCAAAGAAAATCACTTTTCTCAACATTTTCTCAGCTTGAGAACACAGTGTCTGTCCAGGAGTCAATATTATTGCACTAGAGCGGTGCTCACAAACCTTCACCAATTACTCTTCAATGTCCACTACAGTGCACACTACAGTGGTATAACAGGTTACAGTAGTAGGCTGGCTTACTACATATACACAATAATACAGGTAAACCGAACAGACACCACAAACAGACATGGTGCAACACCAAAACAATGACCCACAAAGGCCAAATGCAAAGGCAGCAACACCATCAAATAAAACAAAGATTTGTATTGTATTTAAGGGTTAAGAAGAATTGATTTCAACACAGAGTACTATGACAAAACAAATAAACAAATACGGCTCTTCATTATTTCAGAATTCAGAATCTCAACAAGACAGTGGTGTCAAAAAAAAAAAAGAAGCAAAGGAGAAAACGGTAAAAAATCAGCTGGCACACTGGGGCCGTGCGGACGGGGCATCAAGGCCACTGTGGCCTATAGATCATTTTTTGAAGCCAA
This sequence comes from Gymnoscopelus braueri, assembly GCF_963280865.1. Lineage (NCBI taxonomy): Eukaryota > Metazoa > Chordata > Actinopteri > Myctophiformes > Myctophidae > Gymnoscopelus > Gymnoscopelus braueri. The sequence continues at coordinate 36,196,661 of NC_137624.1, read as the reverse complement.
GGGCACAAGGCCAAAAGAGGGGCAACGGCAGCCTCCCATGAAATTCCTGCCTTGCTCGACACCAAACAATGACCCGACAAGTCAAGGACTGATGGGGGAACAAGACTAATAATGTACACATGAGGGCTGATTACAAATGAGATACATCTGGGGAAGACATGAACATAGAAATATGGAAACTAGAACATAACACATAGAAAAATACAAGACCAGTGTTGGGAAAATGTACTCAAATGTTTTACTTCAGGAAAAGTATCAATACTGCAATGTAGAAGTACTTGTACTTACAGTACCAAAAGTAAAAGTACTAAAATGTTTGAAAATAGCAGATCTACAAGCTCACAACGTGTCGCATTGTGAGCTTGTAGAAAGTAAAAGTACCTCAAACTTGTACTTAAGTATAGTACTTGAGTAAATGTACTTAGTTACTTAACACCACTGTACGAGACCTTCGCAAGACAGGCAAAGTCTGTGACTGTGACCATTCCTGTCCATTCGCTGCCCTTTTTTTCTCCTCCCCTCCCAGCCACGGCTGGTATTGTTTTCACCTTGTGAGTCTGTGTGTGGACACATTGTGTCAACAAATATATGTTGAAACATTGTCATCGGCTGCAGTATGCTGTTTCAGTTCAAGGATAAAACATTCTAGAGCACTACCAAGGGGTCCCTATGGACACTTACAGGTCTGTAACTCTGAGAGTGTACAAAAATGGACCCTTTTACGGTTCTATTTGTACACTCTCTGAGTTATATTAACACTGAGAGTTGTACAGTGTTTGTACACAGACCCGCAAAAGGTCCATATTTAGACCCGCTGGTGGGGTCCCGGACCAGACGTTGAGAAACACTGTTTGTTCTAGAGTGTCTTCTGAAGTGAAGAACCTGGGGCACACATTCTCCCCTTCAATCTCATCACATCACCCCCCCCCCCCCCTTTTTATACATGTCCTTCATCTGATGTCTGCTGGCTTTCCTCTGTCACAATGGTGCCTCTGTGTCCACGAGAGAGAGACACAGAGAGAGAGACACAGAGAGCGAGAGAGAGACAGACAGAGGGTGACACAAAGAAAGTGAGACAGAGAGAGAAATAGGAAGGGGGGGGAGAAAGAGAGAGAGAGAGAGAGAGAGAGAGAGAGAGAGAGAGAGAGAGAGAGAGAGAGAGAGAGAGAGAGAGAGATGGGAAGAGAGAGAGAGAGAGAGAGAGTAAAGCTATGTAACTGTGTTGCCATATGAAGCCATGGGGGATGGAAGGGATAGAGGACAATGCCAGCCCTGTTCGTCAACTTCTTTGAGTCCCCCAAAACATGTGCACGTGCACGGGCACGCACGCGCGCACACGCACGCATCTATTATCAACTGATAAACAAACCAAACAACAACAATAACAGCTCTGCTCTCGAACTTCTTCGAGTCCCCCAAAACATGTGCACGTGCAGTCTTGCACGTGCAAGCACGCGCACACGCACGCACGCATCTATTATCAACTGATAAACACCAAACAACAACAATAACTGCTCTGCTCTGGAGCCTTTCTGTCCCACGTTCATTCTCTCTGCTGTACTGAGACGGTGGTCAGTGGAGAGCAGCATTACTTTAAATCCCTTCCTTCTACTTTTCCGTTCATGTGCTGAAAAAAGACCCCAGGAGGGACGCAGAGAGACAAAAGACAAAAGAGGCCCGTTTAGGTAACATTGTGACTCTCAAATACAAGCCCCCTGTTGTTTCTGAAGAATTTGGCCACTTGGGCTTAATGTAAGCCTATCTGTTTCTCTCGGTCTCTGGATGATTTCTGGTGAAAACAAGGAACATTGCTTTCCTGATGAATACAGACACACTAATCAATCACTTGCAAAGTCAAGACAGTGATTAAGGGTGAACACAAAGCACTAAAAAGAGTGTCATTTCACAGGGAGCAACTGCTAATCAAATTAATCGACTGTAAATTGATAATTTAATCAAATGATTCACTAGTAATTGATCCCTATTTTGGGGGTGTCATTATAGGCAAAATGTAAAAAATAAATAAATAAAATAACTACATTTTTCAAAACAATTTCATAATTGAATACAACAATCTAACTGAATTAGAAAAAGAAAAATATATTTTTTAGATCGGCTATTTTCACTAGTTTGGGTCCCGGGGTGACATCAAATTTTTCTTTTGGGCCTCAAGCTAAGAAGTTTGGGAACCACACTGATCTAGATGATGTCCTCTCCAACTGCCCCAGCAGAGTGGAAATGAGAGGATAATTAGATCTTTGCACTGGGAGGCACATCACTGTGGTGCTCAAATAAGTGACTAGGACAGTGATGTGGTCGACAGTTAGCAATGACAACACAGAGTGGCTGAGGACAGTCAATTACAGGTCAAGGTTGGGATTGTTATTGTGTGGAAACTACAGTACAAGTTACCAAGAATCAAGGCGATGAATCAAAAGTCAAGAACCAAATGATGCTACTACATTACTGTCTTTTTTCATGAACCTAAAAAACGTTCCTTTGATAGGCCTCTTTGTACTGTAAAATGGTAAATACTGTATACAGTAGTAATGATACAATGTATCAAACAAATACAGTTGGAGAGAGTTACTTCAGATGGTGAAAGGGTTGTCTTCTCCTGATTTCAATCACTTAAGCCCTATTTTATACTTTAAAATAATAATGACTAAACAAAAAAAGATCTGTTATTTTCACTATTTTTGAAAATAAAATGACAAAATAAAGAAATTATATTACATGCAATATTTTTCGAACATAGTTTTTTTTTTTGGTATTTGGTCAAAGAATACAGTGATATTGGATTTCGTCCATATCACCATGCAGCCCTCAGAGAATGCATTGTCCACATCACAGGAACACACACACTGCATCACACTATCACGTTTCTTCTCACGTTTGGCTACAATGTGACTCATCAACATAGCCTTTTGTTGTTTACATTCTATGACCCAATTTCCTCCAGCAAGACCATATGGAACAATAACACTGACTGTATACAGCTTGATTTATAGCTAGTCATACAACAGTGTCCTGCATTAACCCATTAAGGCCAGAGGCCGATTATAAAACTGTCTTCTAACAGTTTTCTGAAAAACGTATGTTTCTGTATCAGTAACCTTTTCATGTCAAGGACCCCCAAAATGATATGTATTTGGCCGGCGACATGATGCTTTCCCGGTTTTAATGGGTAAAAAAGAAAAACAATGCATCGAGATGTGACACATTGTTGTGAGCTTGTAGATCTGCTATTTTCGGCAACGGGACACATTGTTGTATGATGGAGCATAAAGTAGGCACAAGTATACCCGAGGAATTGTGTATCAAGACTTATTTGACCACCAACTGAAATACATATATCGATAACCACTTAAACCCTATACACTTTGTTGACCGGAGTTCTATACCCTTTTTCCCTCTGCACCAAATATCTTCCCCCGAATATAGCTAATCTATAAGCTTGTGACTCGTGTGACGAGCTAATAGATTGCCTATTTTCGCCGAATGTTCACTTATTTTCGCCGAATGTTCACCTATTATGACATGCCCAGAATAGGGACGCAAATCCTCACACAATGACAACGAGACAGACATGTCGGCATGGTAATACTTCAGGAATGTATAAACAGCTCTTTTGCTTAGTCATGATATCACAGAGCTACCGGTAGCAGAATTATTAGGGCTGATGTATTTATACTTTGTCGCATGACGCGAGTTACTGAAGAGAAAATGACCCATTACATCTTCAAAGTGAAAGTACAAGTTATTATTGTCATTGAGCGACACGGTTCGCACGGCAAAGTATAAATTAGGCTTCATACTTTCCCCTGAAACAACATCCTAAAAACAAGTTCCCTCAAAGCTCTGGACGTTATGAAAACAAGCGCGGAGGAGCATCCAGGCACATTCCTCCAAGGCCACAGAGGACTTGGCCTTGCAACCCACTTAGAAATAAGGGCAGTTCTCGCTTTCTCTCTCTCTCTCTCTCTCTCTCCCACACACACACACACACACACACACACACACACACACACACACACACACACACACACACACACACACACACACACACACACACACACACACACACACACACACACACACACACACACACACACACACACACACACACACACACACACACACACACACACACACACACTTGTATTACTATACTTGTGAGGACATCAACGGTTATTTTATTATTTAATGAATGCCACTTTTAGTTTTCTGACATTTCTTTAACGTACCCTTAAGCCAAAAATAGTAGATCTACAAGCATGACGGACGGTAGATCTGCTATTTTCGGTGTGTGACACCGGTGCACAACTAAGTATAAATCAGGCATAACTCAAACCCTAACCCCTAAACGTCTCATCCTAACCCTCCATAACCCCAACATGAATCTTTGGAAAAAAGAATCATCACAATTCTCCATCAAATTCTACTATACTTCTGGGGATATTTGGCCCTCACAAGTATAGAAATTCAAGTACACTCGCTCACACTCACACACACACACACACACACACACACACACACACACACACACACACACAGAAAGTCATAAACAGAATACCAAAAGCTTGTATGCGTGCAGGTTTGAGACATCACAAACACTCAATCACGGACACAGGCATGAGAAGGCAAAACAACAGCAGTGCGTGGGCATAATGTACTCCCTGAGGACCGATGAGATGTGCGTGCGTGCGTGCGTGCGTGCGTGCGTGCGTGCGTGCGTGCGTTGGTGTGTGCGTAGGCATAATGCGCTCCTTCAGGCTGGCTGCAGGCAGTCACCAACAACACACAGCCTGTCTGGCTCTCTATCTGAAGTGATGGGAGAATATGTTGTTTTCATGTTATAAGAGTTAGAGCACCAAGTGGACATCCTTACTTTTAAATCCCTCCAGTTGGTCGGGCAGGTCCTCCTCGTCCCTGTACTTCTGGTCCTCCATGTACTCCTGGAGGGGGGGGGGGGGGTGAAAAGAGTTCAGTTAGGAGATTATGTGCACATCTAATACCAGGCCAGGTGCTGGATATCAGAACAAACAAAACGAATCAAGCAAAAAAAAAAAACATCCACACAAAGCACCCAAACACTTGTATTAATGGCACACAACGTTTCGACCTTCTCTAGATCTTCAGGCAAAATGTTTGTCTGACAAACAAAGGAACATATTTATACTCAAGTCATTGGTTAATGACAATATATAGCACCTGTGAGTAAGAAGAAGCAACCTAGCTAATAATCCTATCACAGGTGAAAAGAGGCCAGAGCAATAGGCTGTCCACACCAAGAATGAGAACTACAAGGATTAAAGAAAATACATATAATCTCACAATTTAAAAGCTTGTTAGGCCAACTGTCCCAATCTGTGATACAGTGAAAACACTGAAACACTAGCAGTCTGTTTCCTTCTACAGCATTATGCAGCCGACAGTTGAACAAAATCACAGATTGAGGCTTTAACCTTTACATTTATGAAATATCCGAGACCACGGGATATGCTTCTGAACATTGCCAGTTTGACCAATTCAAATACTGTTTAATCTTATAATAACTAATATATCTATTATTACTGTATAGGGCTTGTCTTGACTTTTCCCACCACATGGATTGGGGTTTAGTGTTATGCCTCATTTTATTTCCTGGTTGCACTTAAATCGTCCTTTAGAGAAAGCCAAGAGTTGCAAGAGAAAGTCATGCTGGGCTTCTATGGATTCCTAAAATGACTGAGATCAGCCGTGGTGATTGAGAACTTCATTCCATGTAACTATAAATATAAATATAACGATAATGATGTGTCCATACACCCTGATGTATAATAAGTAAGTATAAGCCTTGGAAACCAAGGGTTCCAGGAGCCATGTGGCCCATAGGTCAGGAGAGTATAGCCTATCTCCTGTCAAAAGATTGGCTGCCTATATAGAAATAAAACTAGTTTCCCCAAGCTCTGTAGGAAAAGGAAGATCGAAGCCACATTTCTATCTGTACTGGACTGTGGGGATATGATCCATCGTCATGCAGCCGCCTCCACACTCAAGCCTCTGGACTCAGTTTACCACTCAGCTCTGAGGTTTATTACCGGTGACAGCTACAACACTCATCACTGTGCCCTGTGTGATAAGGTGGGCTGGTCTACTCTGACTGAGAGGCGCAATAATCATTGGCACCTCTTCGTTTATGAAGCCCTGGTTGGAAAATTACCACCTTATATCTCAACCATAGCTACGTCAGAAACCTAGTCACATTCTAACTCGCTCCAGCGATTGGCTATAGTCCTTCTGGTTCCTTCTGCCAGTTCGGAACTGGGAAAGACGTGCTTTCAGCTTTGTTGCACCTGATTCTTGGAGCCTCTTGCAACAAGAGCTTATACTGAATGCCCTAGCATCTTTTGGCCATTTAAAGAATTTATATAATAACCGTGCATTACCTGTATGCAACCGTTTTAACTGATTGCTGTCAACATGCAACTGTTTTAACTGTTTGTTGCCAACATTATCGTTTTTCTTGTTGTTCTCATGTTATTCATATGTGTGTAATCTTGGCATCATTGATGTAAATGAGGGTCTCCCTCAATGATCTCTCCGAGAATCTTAACCCTTTAAGACCAGGAACGCATCTGTGTCACTTTAGGTTTCTTTGGCTATTCAAAAATAGCAGATATACAAGCTCATAGCGCGGCACCGAGTGCCGCGCTATGAGCTTGTAGATCTGCTATTTTTGAAAAATCCTGAAAAAAAATGTTTTAGATTTTTTTCCAAAAACTGTTAGGATTTAGATTTTTTTAAAGAATCGCCTCAGGTCTTAATGGGTTAAATAAAGGTTGAAGGAATTAAAGGTTTCTGTAGCGTGACACCCCCCCCCCCCCTGGACATGACACTAGTATGTCACATGGTGTACAAATACACCCCCTGGACACGACACTAGTATGTCACATGATGTACAAATACGCCCCCTTGACACGACTTACTCAAGCCTATACCGCTTGTGCTATAACCACACCCTGCTTCTGTGACCAACGCGGAAGTGCCTCTCGCCTACAACAACTGCAGGCATTTTTTTTGGGGCCGATAAAGTATTGTTTTTGACCGCGACTGAGGCACGCCGTCTCAAGCGAACCTGAACCACGAGAGGCACTCTGCATTGGTTCTCAAAGTGGGGTCCGGGGACCCCCAGGGGTCCTTGAGGGAGTTCCAGGGGGTCCCCAGCTAAATGATGGATAGTTAGGAACCAAATGGACCCTTGTGGGTCTGTAACTCTGAGAGTGTACAAATGCATTTGGTTGCATTTGTACACTCTCAGAGTTAAATTATCATCGATTTTACAATATAAGTGGGGTCCCAGAGATATAAATGTCATTAAATGGGGGTCCTAAGCCTAATGCATGTAAAACCGGAGGTCCTTGAAATTAAAATGGTTGAAAATCCCCGCTAGAGTCGTAAAAATCTTTTCTTATATGGGGGTCCCTGGCATGTCTTTTCAAATGGGGGTCCGTGGGCTAAATAAGTGTCAATTTGGGGGTCCTTGACATGAAAAAGTTTGAGAACCACTGCTATTATGTCCCTGGGACTTACCCCCCCACAATCCAACCCTTGATGCTATGAGTGCCAAGCTCAACGATGCATTGGGTCCCATTTTTATAGTCTTTGGTATTATGACCCGATCTCAGGGCGGACACACTCTAAGCACCACAAGGCCACTGAGCTGTACTGATGAACAATAGAGCTCTGTAATCACGTTGAACTTGAGCGATGCGTTGAACCTGAAGCCCTGTAGATTTCGGTCGGATGTTGTTGTCTGGGCTGTCAGCGTTTCTGTCATTCATCAAATCTACTACTGAGAGTGATCCCATACGATATCGTTCACCACCGTGGTCAGAGCTGTGGTGTGGACTTCCAGTTAGAGTGATTTTTAAAACGACATATTTATAGCTATGGTTATAGTTATGGTTCTTGGTGTGGATGGCTCCTTAACCCGTTAAAACCGAGAAAGCATCTGTGTAACCACTTTAACCATTAGTTTATACATTGAAAAATAGCAGATCTACAAGCTCACAGCACGTCACTGCGTGCCGCGCTGTGAGCTTGTAGATCTGTTATTTTTGAAAAAACGTGAAAATGAGTGTAAATCTTTGAATATATATATATTTTCTTTAAGCGAACATTTTTACTCAAATCTTTGCTTTTGGGGGTCCCTGGAACAAAACATTTTGAGATGGGGGGGGGGGGTCCTCGACTCAATACATATAATTTTGGGGGTCCTTGACATGAAAATGTTTGAGCACCACTGATATAGCATAAGTATTTCAGAAAACAGAAGACATTTTAAGAATCGGCCTCAGGTCGTAACTCATTCCCTGCCACTGACCTAATAAACGTAATTATTCCCGTTTACCAATGCTGCCACTGACGTAAAAAACGTATATCATTTTTATTTTATTTTTTTATTTCATTTTTTCAAATTTGACCCAAAGACCAAGGAGATATGATTTTTCGAAGATCTAGACTCCCATCCACTTCCTTGTTAACTTAAAACTTAAAAATTCTGTATCTCGGCTCCTGAGTACTTTTTTTTTTCGATGAAAAATCTCTGGCAGTGGGCAAACGCGGCCAGCAATAATTGTGGCAGTGAATCCTAAAAATAAATTTTACCTAATTATTTTTTCTATCGATTAGTCACCCCATGGAGACTTGAGACTTTTTGTGTCTCCTACCGGAACCGCTGCCGGTCATCAAATTATTGGCTTAGGAATGCGACAAAAACTAAAAAATATCCATGAATTCAAGTCTCCATGGGGTGACTAATCGAAAGAAAAAAAGTCATTTTGGGGGTGAACTATACCTTTAATGGGTTAAACAAAGCTGAAAACCACAGGAGGTTGACCATGCTTGATTAGAGCCTGATTTCAGCCCATACTGTAACAGCAGTGCAAACAGGCAGCTTTCAATATCACTTGTGCAATATCTTCTCATGGATTATCTCGGCTATTACTGTATGCTCAGATTAGAACACCCACAAGTGTTACCCTGTCATGACTACACCTAATACTTTACACTAAGGCAGTATAGGGTAATTGCTACTTCTTCTACAAGATCAAATAACATAAGTAGATTTTTAAAATACTTCCTCAGCATTAAAGGCAAAAACCACAGATTTTCAACCTAAATCCCACGTTCTCGTGCGAGGGGGAGATCAATAATATAGTTTGCAGTGGTGGAAAGTAACTAAGTACATTTACTCAAGTACTGTACAATTTTGAGGTATTCTTACTTAACTGGAGTATTTCCAATTGTCAGTACTTTTACTTCTACTCCACTACATCTCAGAGGCTAAATTTGTACCTTTACTCCACTACACTTATTTGAAAACTTTAGTTTAAAGCAAAACATGTAGATTAACCACTTCAACCCTATATACATTTTGGCCATTTGATCACACTACAGCAGTGGTTTTCAACCCTTTTCATACCAAGGACCCCTAAATTGATATACATTCGGCCGCCGACCCCCATCTGAAAATGTTTTGTTCCAGGGACCCCCAGAAGCAAAGATTTGAGTAAAAAAAAATTCGCTAAAAAATATATATATATATTCAAAGATATGCAAAGATTTTCACGATTTTTCAAAAATAGCAGATCTAGAAGCTCATAGCTATGAGCTTGTATATCTGCTATTTTTGACGCTATGCTAACTAATTTCACTGGGGACCCCCTGGTACCTTCCCAAGGACCACTGGTTGAGAACCACTGCACTACAGCACACAAAAGCATACAAAAGTAGCAAGATCTACAAGCTCGAAACGCGGCGCGAAGCGACGCGTTTCGAGCTTGTAGATCTGCTACTTTTGATGCTTTTGAATTTGAATCCTGAAAAGTAACAGTTTTGGACGTACTGTATGAGCTTTCCACCACGACAGAGACATACATGATATATAACTCCTCAGACACAGGTTTATCTGGCTCTTTTCACAGAGAGTGGAACGATTTGTCATGTTACAGCAGTACGTTGACAAATGGCTGCAGGGAGAGACTCTAATTAAATAATAATTGAGTTGATCTACCATGTGGGAGTCATAGCTACGCATGCACCCACGCACGCACGCACGCACCCACACACAAGCACCCACACACGCACACACACGCTTTAGGGCAGGGGTCTTGAACGTGGGGTTGTGGGACCCCCGGGGGTCCGCAGGGTACCGTCTCCAGCTCAATGATGGATAGTTAGGAAGTTATAGGAACCGAATGGACCGCTATACGGGTCTGTAACCCCCTGTGTGTACAAATGGAAACTTAATGGACCCATTTTTGTTCCATTTTGTACACACTCTCTGACTTGGATAAATAAAACTAAAGGCAGTTACACACTGGCGAATATGCGAATATACGCAAAATTCGGACTCGTTCCGAATAATTAAAAGACGCTTTTTTCGCTCCGTGAAACTGGTGTGGAAACTTGCATTGAATTTATAAGGTTTAAAAAATATATATATATATTCGCATGAAAAAAATCGCCCCGGTGTGTAAGGACCTTTACACTTTGGATTTTAGTTTTTTTATGATTTTATGTGTATCCTAAATCTATTATTAACCCATTTAGACCTGTTGTAACCTATCTGTCTTTATACCTTTCAATCCGGGAGAGCATCTGTGTCATTTCAAGTCCATTTCAAATCTACTGCAGACGCTGACAAATACTTTCTTTAGTGAACATTGAAAATTCAGTTTTTTTTATAAAAACCTCTTAGGATTTAGAAGGCGTTCTTAGAATCTGTCTCGCATAATAGATCTTTTTTTTAGGACATGCGAATGCTTTTTATTTGAGCATTTTCTTTAAATACCTGCACACAGTATGTGCACAATACCCCGGTCAACGACTTGTATTCAATAACTGGCACAGCATGCATATTTTATGATAAGCCATCTGTAGAATATGGCACGACAGACTTCTTGCACGGAAACCTGATTTTCTTCCCAACAATAGGACTTCAGCACATGCTGCCACAAGAATGACCTAAAAGCTCTAATCCATAAGATTTATGTACGTCTTTCCCGGGCATTTGAACAATGGAGGTGATTAAGTAGCCACATATTGACCTGGTGAGGAGGACACGGCCCTCTTCAGGTGTAGATGCACTCAAGCTTGCCAGGTTAGAGATACATAATTTAGTGCATCAACTAATAGCGTGATCACATTCACAACAATAAAGCTCACTGCTTTCTCACCCGTACAAATATTCTATATACATCTTCATAGTACAGCAGACTTTCTTTTTTTCTACATGGAATAAATGGATGCTCCCTAAATGAGTACACATGGAATCTCTACACAGCGAAAAAAAAAACGTTTCAATATAACACGCATTGCTGCCAAGATTATTGGCTTTCCCACACCCACACTTTCTGATAAGAATGATAAAGCCATAACACGCTTAGCACTCACAATAGTACACTATTTGAATGACACTGATCATCCCCTCAACCGTCACTTCTGGACAGAGATACAGAACTTTGAGATGGGAAAAGGTTTGTTTTAGCAGGAGTCATTTTGTCCACTCATCCATTGCAGTGCTAAGCTGCCTCGCTGCATATGTTGTTTGTAAGGATATCCAATATTATCGGCTGATATTAGCATAAACATTTTAAAAAATCTGAAAATATCGGTATCGGTTTTTGAACTTGAACGTTTTTTAATAAGTTACAGGAGTTCTTACTGTATGGTGTGTGTGATATGAAATGTGAGCTTATATTCCATCATATTCAAGGGCTTTTGCAGAGAAATGACTCCAGTCACTTTCAAATTAGAGCACTGCAGAGGGCAGGTGTGCATGTCTGTGTCCAGCTGACACTCGTTGACACTCGTTAATGTCATAGGCATCAAAGCAATTACGCTTCTGCACCGTCAAATAGGCCAACATCTAATCTAACATTAGTGAGACTCATTCAAATGACCACCAGTGAGTCCCGGGACTCACTTTGTTGAAAACATAACAACATCGCTGTATATTAGATTTATTAGATATTATATTGATATTATAGCTATTTTATTTTATTAGATATGTGATGTTGTTACCTGACAATTAGTTGACTTTTGGTGAAAACCCTGCATATATCGGTATCGGAAATTAGGAGTTGGACAATATCGGTAGATCGGTTATTGGTTGTTTGTGTAGTCTGGAGACTTCATGTTCGGTCGCTTTTTCTTGCGTGTTTTTGTTGAACAGACTTGTGAAATGGAATTTATCCCTCGGTGACAAATATAGAGTAGAAATGGAGGCATTTATAATAATAAACACTGAGGATTTTTACTGTATATCAAAGCAAGACTGAGCATTGTAAGCTCTCCACACGCATGGTGCTCCGGGCTGCCCTCTCGCTGCGACCCGATTTCCTCTTAGTCTCCAAGGTTTCTTTTATTTTTTTCTTCATGTGACACAAACCAAATTAGTGCTCTGGTGACAGGCCACCAGCAGGGGACAGGACCCGGGAGGGGGACAGAGAGAGGACACGCACGCACGCACGCACGCACGCACGCACGCACGCACGCACGCACGCACGCACGCACGCACGCACGCACGCACGCACGCACGCACGCACGCACGACCCCACACACACACACACACACACACACACACACACACACACACACACACACACACACACACACACACACACACACACACACACACACACACACACACACACACACACACACACACAGAGCACGTCAGCTTGTGTCTGTCTGTCTGTCTGTCTGTGGGCAGTGGTGTGAAGTAACTAAGTACATTTACTCAAGTATTCAAGGTATTTTTTTTTTTTTTTTACTTCTATTCCACTACATCTCAAAGGCAAATATTGTACTTTTACTCCACTACAATTATTTGAAAAATGTTGTTACTAGTTACTTTGTAGATTTTGATTATTATTACAAAACATACATTAACCACTTCAGCCCTGTATGCATTTTGGCAATTTGAAAATAGCCGATCTACAAGCTCACAATGCGTCGCGATGCGACGCATTGTGAGCTTGTAGATCTGCTATTTTCAAAAGATGTGCACATTTGAAAACTTGAAATGGGACATTTTGCAGTAATGAGTACTTTTACCTTTGGTACTTTAAGTACACTTTGATGCCAATACTTTTGTACTTTTGCTCAAGTACATTTTTTATTCCGGACTTCTACTTGTAACAGGAGTATTTCTTACATTGCAGTATCGATACTTTTACTTGAGTAACAAATGTGAGTACTTTTTCCACCACTGTCTGTCTGTAGGAACATCTACAGTATAAGGGACGGTGGTAGCCTGACGTGGCGCCTGTTCCAACCCCGACACAAAGCCCTCATTCAGGCCAGGCGGTCTGAGCAGACACCTGTTTCCCGTCGGACCACCAGGGAATCTAGAGGGGGTCTCTCTGGAGCAACGAGAGGAGCTGCGTCTGGTGGTAATCTGTAATCTGTGTGTCGTTGTGCACCTACAGTACCACAGAATGAGTCACTGGCTGCTACCCACACATTCAATAAATCACTGTTTGTTCCCCAAACGGGTCGAGGACCAATTTTTATGGGTCGCAAGTAAATATCCCCTAAAATATCCCCAAAAGTATTTCATAAATAAAATCAAAAAATCTAATAATTTACATAAATAAACCCCCCAAAAACACACAACTACAGAAGCTGTGAAAATAGCAGTTCTACAAGTTCATAACGCGACGCGAAGCGACACATTGTGAGCTTGTAGATCTGCTATTTTCACTAGTCTGGGTCCCGGGCAAACATCTGATTTCTCCTTTGGAGTGGTTCTCCAAAAAGGTTTGGGAACCACTGCAGTAAATGCACAGTAAAACCCTGAGTTTCAATTTAACCACCGTCTTAAACCCTGTACTTAGATGACCGGAGACCCCCAGGGGTCTGTCGGTCATCAAAGGTATTAGTTCACTAAGTACTAGTTGACCGGAAAAGCCTAAAAAGCCTCACAACGTGTTGCGACACGCTGTGAGGCTTTGTAGATTGGCTATTGTCTGTGAATGTCTGGCCGAGAATAGGGACGCTAGGTTTAACACTGCAATACATACGTTTCATTGAACGACTGAATGGTTTATCTTAACTTTCTACCAATCTTCCTCCAAGACGGACCATTAGAGATATCAACGCTAATGCGATTCAGTCAGGGCTACTTTTCAACCCGTAGGCTATGTGTCCTGCCTGACACCAGGATCAACATTTCTCAATGGAAGACCTCCAACCACTGCACATGTACTAGTTATATTGTATTAACATAATTTTAACATTGTAATAACATACTCTACCATACAGACGCACTAGTTATATTGTCATAACATGCTCTACCATACAGATTAAATAGCTATATTGTAATAACATACTCTTCCATACAGATTAAATAGTTATAGGCCTTTTGTAATAACATACTCTACATACTCTACCATACAGATGCACTAGTTATATGTATTAACATACTCTACCAGATGCACTATTTATATTGTATAAATAGTGCATTTATACAATATAAATGCATTATGCATGATATTAACTCAACCGTTTGTTGATAATTCCAGAGAAGCATTCACTTCCACGTGTGACAAGTCTCTTTGTTATTGGCCGCTGCTTTTATCTCCCGCTTCCCTATCGGCTGTTACGCAAAGAGATGTCAACATCAGATTGCTTCACTGAGTGTGAGGCCATATCTCTGTATAGTGGTTTGTCCCCAGTCTTCCAATTGGGTAATATCATTTGGGAGAATGTAATGTCATCACACACGTGTTGAAATGCTTGTCTCTCTTATCAATGTGATCATAACAAACCTACTGGATACACAATACAGCCTTATCTGTGTGTGAGTGTGCATGTGCGTATGTGTGTGTGTGTGTGTGTGTGTGTGTGTGTGTGTGTGTGTGTGTGTGTGTGTGTGTGTGTGTGTGTACACACCCTAATGTTACATACTAGTAACATTGTAATAACATGCTCTACCATACAGATGTATTAGTTATATTGTAATAACATACTCTACCATACAGATGTAGTAGTTATATTGTAATAACATACTCTACCATACAGATGCACTAGTTATATTGTATTAACATTACTCTACCATACAGATGCACTAGTTGTATTGTATTAGGTTGGATAAGGTCCATCCTACCCAAGAACAGACCAGATGCTGCAGCATGCAGCCGCATTCAACAAGTGCTAAATCAATCAATACATTAATCAATATCTGGTTTTATGTCATGTGGACATTTATTAGGACGATGGTTCTCAACCTTTTCAGGCCACAACCCCCCAGAATTATCATATTTGAACTTGGGACCCCCCAAAATAATCACATATGAACTGGGGACCCCCAGCCCTGACAAGCACTTGGAATTGTAGGAGTTGAGGCATCACATTTAGTTTGACTCGGTTCCACAGATAAATATTGTGAAAATAGCTGATCTACAATGTGAGCTTGTAGATCAGCTAGATCAGCTAGACCAGCTGATCAGCTAGACCAGTTTGTAGATCAGCTAGACCAGTTTGGCTTTTTGATGCAGTAATGGTATTTTTTTCTTTCTTTTCCCCCCACATTTCACACAACACATTCACCAATGTAAGCCAAGTATATACAGTAGCCTATATAGGCTATGAGCTAATAGTTCAATCAGCTCTCAACAACGTGAGGTCCGGGGACCCCCATAATATGTCCTCGAGGGTCTGTAACTCTGAGAGTGTAACACATGTAACCAAATGGACCCATGTGTTACACTCTCAGAGTTAAAATAACACCTTGGAGTTGAGAATCACTGATCGAGTTGAATGAATGTAACGTTACACGTGTGTGCATGTGCGTGCGTGCGCGTGCGTGCAGAACGGTGCACACTGTGTGCAGGCGTCAAATAACGGTTTACTTCACCTTGTTGATCTCCTCCAGTCTCTCCCTCTGCTGGGCTTTTAGCAATCCGAAGGTTTTCCCTCCTGCATGCAAAAAAAAGGCAAATCTCGTTATTTTAATATTATTGTGTGGCTATTGGGTCAGACTTAATAGAGCTATAGCTTTACGAGGCTAACCGGCCTACTGAACGTTCCATTGAACAGATTATAGGAGCATTAGCTGAAGCTGTAACACCTTTATCATTACAACACAATAAGCAATAGGCGGTTAGACACAATGTATCCAGAAATGTATCCGTTTACCTTGGGCTTTGTGATTCGAAGGCATCGCGGAGTTTGTCTGTCTGTCAGCGATCCAGAGAACAATAAAGTCTCTCCCGATGAGACTGTAGTGTGTGTGTGTGTGTGTGTGTGGACCGTGTGCGTGTGTGTGTGTGCTGTGTGTGTTCAGCTGCTGCACCGACCTCTTCTCTCTCCTGGAACTGAATAGAATGACTGCCTGCCTGGAGCTCTGCTCTCTACAGCTACAGCACCACTGATGCTGCTCTTGGATCCACTGAAGGATGCTTAATTATAACCATCTGCTGCCACCGTGTGGTGAGCTCTGCTCTCTACAGCAGTGGTTCTCAACCTGTGGGTTGGGACCCCCAGGGGGGTCCCCCACATGATTTTGATGACAGTTAAGTGAGAATGTAAGGACTTTTGAGACCTTTTTAACACCTAAAAAAAGTGATCAACAAATTATACTAACTATATAAATATATATATAAAAACTGGTCAAACATTGGACAAATTGTCAAATAATACAAGAAAGAGGTGAAAGTTGTGAAAATAGCAGATCTACAAGCCAACAGCGCGAGGCGTTGTGAGCTTGTAGATCTGCTATTTTCACAATATTTATCTGTGGAACCGAGTCAAACTAAATTGAATGCCTCGACTCTTATTGTAGAATAATCCATTATTATGATGTAACAGTGGCGTTTGTATTGGCACGTTACCATACATGTGGCCTTCTAGCGCCTTCTTGTTTATTATTTTCAGAATGTTTCAGGATATTTATATATTGTGTTGAAATCAGGGGACTTTGCACATGTCACACATGATAGTGTTGAGAGAGTTGATTGATTAGATCAGATAGGAAGCTTGAGGGACAGTAGCCACTGTTATAGAACAGTGCTGGAGAGTTGCGACATTTAAGACAATACACAAGTCACATGATTAATCAACAGAAGGTTTCACCCAGTGCCACATGGGTAGACCAAGCCCAGATAAATAGTAATAAATAGTACACTTACATTCCAATTGTATGTCAGAGTGGGGGGGGGGTCCCCAGTTGGTTATTTTGGAAAAAGGTTGAGAACCACTGATCTACACAGCTACAACACCACCAATGATGCTCTGGAGCCACTGGAGGATGCTTAATATGACTCTCTGCTGCCATCGTGTGGTGAGCTCTGCTCTCTACAGCTACAGCACCAATGATGCTCATGGGTCCACTGGAGGATGCTTCATGTGACTCTCTGCTGCCATCATGTGGTGAGCTCTGCTCTCTACTCAACTCAACTTTTATTTATAAAGCACATTTCAAATGAGCGAAGCCAACCAAAGTGCTATACAACACAGCAGTAGAAAACAACAATGTCACAATAGGATATACAACGGATACATGCAACAATTGAAAAACGATTTAAAAATTCACAGCAGAAAATAATGAGGTAGATAGTCAGTGGTCATCAGATTATCTGTGCTCAAACGCCAGGGAAAATATTTTTTTCTAGGACCTTTGAAAGAAATGGAGTTGGGAGATAAGTTTAAAAACAGCAGGGACGCATCCTGAGGAAAGACAGACATTCCTACAATGGAATGGAAGAGATAGTCTGACTTGAGACTGCATAGCCACCATTTGAAATAAGTGGACTCCTACAACTAACCTCTGTCAAATGGAAGAAGCTTGCGACACACATTTTGTTTCAAAGCCTAATTCTTGCAAATGAGATTTCCGGAGGGAGGGGGGTTTACCAGGCTATCCTACAACAGTGTCAAGAGTAAATTACACTAATTTAAATGCAAGGTTGAACTGTTGTGTTGTCATTAAATTGTCATCACAATCAATTAAAGAAATGTTTTTATAACTTAGAGTGTGTGTTGCAGGTTTCAAGAGACAAAGTGGAAGGGGAGCAAGCAAGGCCAGGAGTATCAAAGGAAGGTTCAAACTGTTCTACCTGGGGGTAGACGGGAGACTAAATGGGGCAGGTGTAATCCTAAATGAAGAGTAAATGTAACTGTGTTTTCAAGACTTATTGAAAACACACGTCCCTGCTACTGGTGACTGATATTATCCTTCTAATGCATGAGGGGCTGTGTTTTTTCAATTACTTTTTTTATTTTAATTTTTTTATACATGAAAATGAAATTAAATATACATTAAAAAAGAAATTGAAAAGAATACATCCCCCTCACACATTAGGACAATATAAGTCACCAGACGTTATGACAAGTTTCTAGGTCAAAGTATGTGGATTGTGGAAGGAATTAAGAGTCACAAAAAAGTGGGGAAAACACATGAATAAATAGTGGAGAACATGACTGTGCTCGCTGCCCAGAGAGCCCAATAACAATCAACAACAAATGACAAAAGTATAATCAGGATTGTAATAAAATTGAATGTTTTGATTACTTTGTCTCCAACGTCTATGTAGAGTACAGTTAGACAATCAGCATAATTATTAACTTAACTACAAGGTGATCATAGATACAAAGTAACTGTCACTTTGTAGAGAAGAGAATAGTCACGGTGCAAGTCAGAGAGTTAGGACCTTAATTGCAGGACAAGATTAGATTATTTATTAACATGAAAACAGAAACACGAGTAGCACTGGACATAAACACTGGTATTACTAGGAACTAAAAACCATAAGGAATACATAACACAATGATTACTATTTACAATCTGGCAAAAAATAAACAATACTGGGGCGACTAAGTAGGCACCAGAACGAACAGGTGAACTCAACAGACCATCAACACAAGGATAGGCTCAAACAATGTGCAAAACATTGGCTAATCGCAGGACTGGTGAGACGGGTAACAG
Organism: Gymnoscopelus braueri; assembly: GCF_963280865.1. Taxonomy (NCBI): domain Eukaryota; kingdom Metazoa; phylum Chordata; class Actinopteri; order Myctophiformes; family Myctophidae; genus Gymnoscopelus; species Gymnoscopelus braueri. Next base: position 36,177,682 of record NC_137624.1, on the reverse strand, counting down.
CAGCAAAACACTACAACATTACTACAAAATAAAGATGCACACGTTTAAATCAAAATCTAACTAAAACTAAGAAACGAGGAAGACACATTACAAAATTAAAGGAACACAACTGAAAAGAACAAAAACCAGGAAACAAGGAACACAAGAAAACACAACAGGGAGACAGAACAGTGACAGAGAAGAGCATAGACATAAAAAGGTAAACGCCTCCTCCGACTCTGGGGCGTATGTATCTGCGGGCGCCATATTGGGGATGGCAAGCTCATAAGAGGCAGCCGACTTTGATTGCTTTCAACTGTCACGGACGCATCCCTTGAGGTCTTCAATACCCAGATACGTTTGTGTCTCTTATGTATCGTTTTTATAGGCTATTTATTTTGGACAATTATCCAAACAGCATCTTGCAAGACTAATTGTATATTAATACTAAGCTGGAGAATTCACAAAGTACTTGAAGTACTCGTTTTTGCATTTCACTATCGGGTGCACATCACACCGTAATCATCAACCCAAAGAATAACGACAAAATAGTCTGATTAAATGTGATGTCACATTCAGTGCATTGACAGCATCATGAAATCAAAGACCATGTTAGTCCGTGACCTCTAGACACGGTACCTAGTCCAGACCATGCTGACGGGGCGTGACGTTCAACGTGGAGTAAAGCACGATCTGTTCTGGAGGAGGATGAGGAGCGTAGGTGTAGCGAGAGGGGTGCTGGACCGTGGCGTAGTGGACCTCAGACTCAGACTCCCACTTAGAGGTGGGAGAATAATCCTTTTTCTTCCTGTCAAATCAAGAGACTGACCTTATTTAATGTCCTAAAGAAAGTAATCAAGGTCTATTTCTTGACTAATGCATTGTGTACAATACTCGCAGAACTGTGGGAAAGACACCCCCCCACCACACACACACACCTACCTGCAGCAAACTATGTAAATCAAAATCAGCACAAACACTGAAACTCCAAGTCCTACTCCAACTCCTACTCCATGTCCAGATGTTACTTCAGCTTTGGAGAAACACAATAACAATGAGAGGAGATGTTCAAATCTGCAGTTCTGATGTCATTGTCAGTTATTCTTGATTTATGAATAATGGTATTAGTAGTGATAGTATTACTGAAGCTGAAAATGACATCATCAAGAAGACTGATGTAATCAAAGATTATGTTTGAAATACAATGTTTTCATGCCCAAAAACCTTTGATCATGAGAGCTTGAGAATGATCATGAGAATAATGTAAATCTGAGGAACATGGGCAAGTTAACAGTGGAGCTTTACTGCAGAGAGGCTTCCCTAGCCCTATATATGAATCCATTACAATAGTAAAAGGTCAACAGCATATAGGTGGATTATGAGACATTGCCGAGCTGCCTTTTCCAGTCTTACCTGTTCTTGTGATATTTAATTGATAGATATCATTTGCCAAGTCCGACTCTGGATTCACGCATGGCTTTGTGCCGTTAGTTGTTGTCACACTGGGGATGGATAAAATAATATTAGTGATGTACAGTTTGTAAAATGAATGGCACCTCTCAGGAGTATGACCTATGTTGGATTCACACTGGCAGCTACAAAAGATACAGCGCTCGGGTGGCGCAGTGGTAAAGTCCCTGCCCACCACCACAGAGGTTGTGGGTTCGAAATCCACCGTGGTGCATCCGGGTGTCTATGAGAACACAATTGGCTCGTGTTTGGGGGAGGGAAGCCGGGCGGGGAGGGTGGCTTTGCACATATTCCTACAGGCTGTTGCAGCACCTGTCAGCATGGAGTGTTGAGTGGGAGGAGTAGGATGAAGGCTCTACGTCCTCCCGCTGAGGGCTCCTCACTGGCAGGTGAGTCAGTATAAGATACAACAGCAGTGACAACACTGAAATGTGTGTGTGGTGTAATTAATTGGAATAGCTACTAAATTGGGGAGAAAAAGGGGGTAAAAAATAACTGGCTACTCTAAATGTTATGATTTTTTTTTTAAAGATACAAAATGCGAGAACAATGTAGAATTAAATATATTGCCTGCAGGGGTTAAATAGAACATGGAACTGGCTGACGAAAAATAATTAGTTTCCTCCCACTCCACGCAGTATAATTGTCTGAGAAGAGACAAGAGCTTTGTAGCTTCAGTTGAAGCCAGCTCAACTAGGATTGTAGCTTTGAGGATTTTGTAGCAGCTACAAACGTTTTGGCATTGCTTTGTATCTTCATGTTGCTAGCTTCCATTGAAAATGTAATCTGAATACTCACCTCTTCAGACTCCACCTTAGCCCGTAGCACTTGCCCTAGCCTTGACGACCTTGCAGTCTTATGAAAAGGCTAAAATGTCATTTAGATCGCATGTAGACCTGGCATCCTATAGTGTGTATACTTTCAATGTACAGATTATTGATTGTTTTATATATTATACTGTTTAGAGTTTAGACTGATGATAGGTTCTTGGTTTACCTATGATCCTAGATGACTAGTTCTATGCATTTGATGTATTACCTCCTTGCTTACTGTAATTCGCTCTGGATTAAGAGCGTCTACTAAATGCCTAAATTGTGAATTGTAAATTGTAAAATGAATGGTAGACTGCAGCTTTGTATCTGCCAGTGTGAACGCAACATTAGGCTTCTGTTTAGAACATTCTACTCACATGATCTCCTTGCTTGGACACAATGGAGACGCTTCATGTATCTGGTAATCCTTGATGAGACTTAAGTTCATGTAGTTGATTCCTTGATCTGGACATATGCAGCGATCACGTTGACCTGTTTTGCAGGTTGTCCAGGTTGCATTACATTAATTAAAAATGAAAACCATCATCTGTTCTTTTTTTTCAACTAACATTAGCAGACAAATAAATAAATAATAAATTATTCTCCACGGAACTAAAGTAAACCAGCATAAGAACACACAATGAACAGTAAAAAGTAGTAAAAATCTGATTTTTGTCTATAAAATAAAAATGCAATCTAACCATATTAGAAATGATTATGGCTGGTATTATCAAAATAGTAGGACAGGTCTAAGCAACTTGATGTTCAACTAAAAAAGTGCAATCTTCATAGTGCATATCTCTCCACCAGGCCTGCTTTTCTACCCATTGTTGTGTAAGTCCAGCCCTGCCTCAGATTAGCTGTTCACAGTTCACACACTCACAGACACATAACCAACAAGACACTCAGACAGACAAATGCGAAACGTTGCACCATATGTCACAGATGGCTGCACCCCACGACCTACACAGCCCTGGCCAGGCAACCCAGCCTGGTGGAGATATGCGCTCCGCCAAGCAGCCTTTTCCAGTCTTATACCTGTTCTTGTGAGATTGATAAACTTTCCCAAGTTTGACTCTGGATTCACGCATCTCTGGCCGTCAGTTGTTGTCACACTGGAGATGGATAAAATAATATTAGTGATGGACAGCATGTAAAATTAATGTCACCTCACAGGAATATGACTCATGCTGCTGTTTAGAACATTCTACTTACATGATCTCCCTGTATGGACAGAATAGATTCACTTCATGTATCTGGTAATTCTTAATGAGTCTTGGATGCATGGAGTTGATTCCTAAGTTGAGTTGATCTAAACATTTGCAGATAGGTCTACCTGTGAAATGAAGGGATAAGACACGATAATTACTTATGAAAGCCTTTATTTGTTTATTGTTTTGTTTTACTAACATTAGCAGACAAATAAATGACAGCAAATTATTCTCCCAGAACTAAAGCAAACCAGCAGAACAACACACAATGAAAAGTTTGAAAGTCTGCCGGAGATACGTGCTCCTTCAAGCAGCCTTTTCTAGTCTTACCTCTTCTATCAAATTGATAGATATTATTTCCCAAGGTTGACTCTGGATTTACGCATGGCATTGTGCCGTTAGTTGTTGTCACACTGGAGATGGATAAAATAATATTAGTGATATGTGTGTGTAAAATGAATGGCACCTCACAGGAATATTACTTATGCTGCTGTTTAGAACATTATACTTACATAATCTCCATGCTTGGACAGAATTGAGACGCTTCATTTATCGTGTAATTCCTAATGAGACTTAAGTCCATGTCGTTGATTCCTTGATCTGGACATATGCAGCGACCACTTTGACCTGTGGAATGATTGGACAAAACACTTATTTGCATGCACAGTTGCATTAAATTAATTAAATATTAAAACCATTATCTGTTTTTCCCCCCAGCAAAACCAGCAGAACAATACACAATGAAAAGTTTAGAATGTACAAATGGGACTTTTGTCTATACATAGAAATAGATGAATTAGAATAAAAGTCCATTATTCTCAATGCAATCTAAATAGAAATTACTATGGTTGTATTATTGAAACATTTTGTTAAATGTTCAACTAAAAACGTGCAATCCTCCATCTCCACCAGGTCTGCCTGCCCACCCAGGGTGTGTCACTCCAGCCCTGATCGGTACACGCACAGACACGCGCACACACACACACTCTAGAGTGCACCTCCAAACACTTTCACTTCTGCCCATGGGAGCACCACAAATGCGAAATGTTGCACCGTATGTCATAGAAATGCTATTGCCACAGCTTCCTCACATCCTGCCAACTGCCCACGACTTATTCAGCCCTGGCTATGCAACCCACCCTAGCAGAGATATGCACTCTGCCCAGCTGCCTTTTCTAGTCTTACCTGTTCTCCTGATATCATAGATGAACTTTCCCAAATTTGACTTTGGATTCACACATGGCTTCTTGCCGTCAGTTGTTGTCACACTGGAGATGGATAAAATAATATTAATGATGGACAGTGTGTAAAATGAATGGCACCTCACAGGAATATGACTTATGCTGCTGTTTAGAATGTTCTACTTACATAATCTCCCTGCCTGGACAGAACTGAGTCACTTCATAAATCTCATAGTTTATGATGAGACTTGGGTGCATGGAGTCGATTCCTTGATCTGAACATGTGCAATTACCATGTTGACCTGTGGAATGAGGGGACAAGATACTTAGTTTAACGCACAGTTGCATTAAAATGATTAAATATGAAATGCTTTAGCTGTTTTTTTCCCCCGACTGACAACATTAGCAGACGAATAAACATCATCACATAATTCTCCCCAGAGCCCAAAAAAAAATCAGAACAAAATACAATGAAAGGATTTGGGGAGGAAAAACTGTAATTTGTCTATGAAAAATAGATGACAGAATTGTAAAATCCATTATTATTATAAGCAATCTAACCATGTTCGAAATGACTGTGGTTGGTATTATCCAATTATTAGAAAACATTTAAGCAACTTGATGTTCTACAAGAGAAGTGTGCTCCTCAGAGTGCAGATCTCCATCAGGCCTGCTCGCCTACCCAGGGCTGTGTTAGTCATGAGGTGCAGCTAGCCTTGAAACCAGATGAATCTACCAGTGCAACAAAACATTTTTGCCCTCGTCAGATTTGGTCTAGCCCCGCCCGGTTGTGATTGGATTTCGCTGCCCCCGAAGTTGTGGGGCACCAATCAGGGCCCAGTATGCAAATATGGGGCAGGTTCATCACCAGAGGCATTTTTTTATGCACACACACACACACACACACACACACACACACACACACAATGTTGAGGGGCCTCTATAGAATGCACCTCCAAAAGCACTTTCACTTCTGCCCATGGGAGTAGCCTACCACAAATTGTCTATAAAAATAAAAATGCAATTTAACCATATTAGAAATGATTATGGCTGGTATTATCCAAATAGTAGGACAGGTCTAAGCAACTTGATGTTCAACAAAAAAATGCGATCCTCAGAGTGCAGATCTCCACCAGGCCTGCTCTTCTACCCAGGGTGTGGCTGCACCCCACGACCTACACAGCCCTGGCTAGGCAACCCAGCCTGGTGAAGATATGTGCTCCGCCAAGCAGCCTTTTCCACTCTTACCTGTTCTTGTGAGATTGACGAACTTTCCCAAGTTTGACTCTGGATTCACGCATCTCTGGCCGTCAGTTGTTGTCACACTGGAGATGGATAAAATGATATTAGTGATGGACAGCATGTAAAATTAATGGCACCTCACAGGAATATGACTTATGCTGCTGTTTAGAACGTTACTTACATGATCTCCCTGTATGGACAGAATAGATTCACTTCATATATCTCATCTTTTATAATGAGCCTTGGGTGCATGGAGTTGATTTTTGAGTTTTGATCTGAGCATTTGCAGATAGGTATACCTGTGGAATGAAGGGACAAACTTGGTTAGTTGCATTAAAATAATTAAATATTAAAACCATTATCTGTGTTTTTATTATTATTTTTGACAAACATCAGCAGACAAATAATCAACAGCAAATGATTCTACACCAACCTTAAGTAAACCAGCAGAACAACACACACGAAACGTGTCCCAGAACCGACAAACAAAAAAACAGTCATCCCCACACTCAATTAAGCACACGCTATTATTGACATGAATCCAGACGCTACCCAGCAGAATTAAGAATGTAAGCATTTTCCTCCTGGCTTTTCTTGCAGAAAACTCAGAAATACTGTCTTTGTAATTGGAACAGTAGGCTATAGGACGTCCTTTTTGATTGAGAAACAATTCCATTCCACAAATAATAATAATTTTAACTTTGAAAAACTTCAACGCGCAACTTCACAGTGCGGGAACATTTCATCCATTCTTTTAAGAGCGGTGTTTCCAGTGATGTCAATCGGGCACCATTGCGCACAGGACGCATTAAAGTAATGGTCGGCTTGATCCTCACCACTCCTTATCATCACCTGGGGCTGGGAGCCCTGCTGCAGCTACATGTACACTCCTCCACTTCAAAATATAAACCTTTTCAGCTCTCTCTCCTGACGATCTGGGCCGGTTGCGACTCACATAGTCTACTAGCATACATACATTTAACACTTTGATTGACTATAAATACATATGATGAAGAAAGATGAAAGACAAGAAAATAAATCGCCCCATCGGCGATACTGCCCACGACTTACACAATCCTGGCTAGTCTTACCTGCTGTTTTTAAGTTATAGATATTCTTGCCCAAGTTTGAATCTGTATTAATGCATCTTTGGCTGTTATTTGTTGTCACACTGGAGATGGATAAAATAATATTAGTGATAAACAGTGTGTAAAATGAATGACACCTCACAGCAATATGACTTATGCTGCTGTTTAGAACATTCTACTTACATGATCTCCCTGTTTGGACAGAATGGAGACGCTTCATTTATCTTGTAATCCTTAATGAGACTTAAGTCTGTGTCGTTGATTCCTTGATCTGGACATTTGCAGATAGGTATACCTGTGGAATGAAGTGACAAGACACTTTGCTGCATGAACAGGTGCATTCAAATAATTACATATGATAAGAAAGCTTTTATTTGTTTGTTTTGACTAACATTAGCAGACAAATAAATGACAGCAAATGATTCTCCCCAGAACTAATGTGAACTAGAAAAAGTGCTCCTCGGAGCACAGGTCTCCGCCAGGTCAGGTACGTTATTGTGGCCTCCTGGTGGCGCTATAATAGGCCAATGTGAAAAGGGTGGCATATATTCTTAGGTCGTTCACGGCAATTGGACACTGCATTCATGATTTGAGGCATTTTGTTCCAAAAATGTGTTTTGCTATATTAGACCTGCTGGTGGCGCTATAACAGGACAATGTGAAAAGGGTGGCATTTCTTCCTTGGCCTAGTGGGAATGTGTTTGTGAAATTTCACGGAAATCGCAAGCTGCGTTCATGATTTGAGGCATTTTGTTCAAAACGGACCAATCCTGCACATTTTGGAAGCAACCCTTAGCCAATGAGGATGGAATATGGGAAATCGGAAAGATCCGTGTTGATCACATGACTATAGAGATACTGTGTACCGTTTTGCATGACGTTTGGATAAAATCTGTAGGAGTAATGTAAAAAAAATGGGTTTGCACAAATCGGCCTCCAGGTGGCGCTATAACAGGCCCATGTGAAAAATTTGAGGCAGAGGTTCTGAATTGGCATCCAGGGAGTGTGTGTGCACAGTTTCGCAGCGACCGGGCCAACGGTGCCAGAGATTAGCTGGTAACACACGGACAGGACGGACGGACACCCACACACACACGGACGGACGGAGGGTAAAACATACTCTCTCGCCATGCCTTTCGGCCTGGCGGAGACAACCAGCAGAACAACACACAATGAAAAGATTTCTAGTCTTACCTGTTGTTTTGAATTCATAGATATTCTTTCCCAAGTTTGACTCTGGATTCACACATTCCTGGCCATTAGTTGTTGTCACACTGGAGATGGATAAAATATTGGTGATGGACAGTTTGTAAAATGAACCTCACAGGAATATGAGTTATGCTGCTCTTTTTAGAACATTCTACTCACATGATCTCCATGCTTGGACAGAATAGAGACGCTTCATTTATCTTGTAATCCTTAATGAGACTTAAGTCCATGTCGGTGATTCCTTGATCTGGACATATGCAACGACCACTTTGATCTGAGGAATGATTGGACATTACATTACATTACAGTCATTTAGCAGACGCTTTTATCCTAGCCTCGATCTCCAGGCTTTTATTGCTTAGTTTTGCTAAAAAATAAAAGCCTGGCCCAACCATAGCCTGTACTGGGTATGAGGAAGTGTTTCATTTCCCAACCAACCAGAGTGCAGTGGGCGTCGCTCGTAATGTTGTGTTAACGGGGCGGGGGTTGACGGACAGATCGGTGAACCAATGGGATCAGCCGCAATCTCTCGCCGGCTCTATACACCCGCCCCTCTATACACGAAATCAGGAGCGTTGTGGCAGACTACTTTTATCCAAAGCGACTTACAATAAGAGCATTCAACATAGGTAGGCAAGAAAACTACTAATCACCAGAAGTCTTAAGTGCATTCTCTTCCAGAACAAGCTAAGAGTAGACTAACCTAGAGCTAAGGTAAAAGTGCAATATATCAGCTACCTACTTTCTTAAACAGATGAGACAAATAGGAAAGTCAAATGAGCAAGAGCTAAAACAAATAAGTGTATCAAATAAACAAGATCCAATAAAACAAGAGCTCGTACAAGTAATTGACAACAAGTAGGCAAGGCTAAGTGGAAGGATCAGGATAGTGTTTCCTGAAGAGGTGGGTTTTCAGCCTGCGACGAAAGATGGGCAGTGACTCTGCTGTCCTGACATCAGAAGTTCATTCCACCACTGTGGGGCCAGAACAGAAAAAAGCTGTGACTGTGTAGATCGGCCAGAAGGACCAGTGAGCGACGAGGCAACCAGTCGTCCCGAGACGGCAGACAGAAGTGGTCGGGCAGGGGTGTAAGTCTTGACCATAGCCTGGAGGTAAGAAGGAGCTGTTCCTTTCACTGACCTATAGGCTAGCACCAGGGTCTTAAACTGGATGTGAGCCGCTACGGGGAGCCAGTGTAGAGAACGGTCGGAGAAGGGTAGTTGTGTGGGAGAACTTGGGGCGGTTGAACACCAGGCGAGCTGCAGCTTTCTGAACAAGCTCCAGATGTCTGATGGCTGACGCCGGGGCACCAGCAAGGAGGGAGTTTCAGTAGTCCAGGCGGGAGGTGACAAGAGCCTGGATGAGCACCTGCGCTGCCTTCTCAGTGAGGAAGGGGTGAATGCTCCTGATGTTGTAGAGGAGGAATCTGCAGGACTGTGTCACTGATGCGATGTTTGCCGAGAACGACAGTTGATCGTCCAGGGTCACACCCAGATTCCTCGCAGTCCGAGTTGACGTCACCACAGCATTATCAATGGTGATGGCCAGGTCTCGGTGCGGGCAGCCCTTCCCCGGGAGGAACATTAGCTCGGTCTTGTCCAGGTTGAGCTTCAAGACACTTATTTGCATGCACAATTACATTAAATGTATTAAATATTGAAACCATTATCTGTTTTTTCCCATGCACAGTTGCATTAAATTAATTAAATATTAAAACCTTTATCTGTTTTTTCCCCCCAGCGAAATCATCAGAACAATACACAATGAAAAGATTAGTCTATACATAGAAATAGATAAATTAGAATAAAAATCCATTCTTTTCAATGCAATCTAATTAGAAATGACTATGGTTGTATTATTGAAATATTAGGAAATGTCTAAGCTTGATGTTCAACAAAAAATGTGCAATCCTCCATCTCCACCAGGCCTGCCTGCCTGCCCACCCAGGGTGTGTCAGTCTAGCCCGATCGGTCCACACACGCACACACACATGCACACACACTATAGTGCACCTCGAAACACTTTCACTTCTGCCCATGGGAGCGCCACAAATGCGAAATGTTGCATCATATGTCATAGAAAAGCTATTGCCCCAGCTTCCTCACATCCTGACAGCTGCGCCCCACGACTTTACAGCCCAGTCTATGCAACCCAGCCTGGCAGAGATATATGTGCTCTGCCCAGCTGCCTTTTCTAGTCTTACCTGTTCTTCTGATATCATAGATGAACTTTCCCAAATTTGACTTTGGATTCACACATGGCTTCTTGCCGTCAGTTGTTGTCACACTGGATATGGATAAAATAATATTAATGGACAGTGTGTAAAATGAATGGCACCTCACAGGAATATGACTTATGCTGCTGTGTAGAACATTCTACTTACATGATCTCCCTGCCTGGACAGAACTGAGTCACTTCATATATCTCATGGTTTATTATGAGACTTGGGTGCATGGAGTCGATTCCTTGATCTGAACATGTGCAATTACCATGTTGACCTGTGGAATGAAGGGACAAGACACTTAGGGCCCTATAATTGGCACTGCTATACCCGCACCCGCTGCCCACTAGCCGTGAATTACTGCCTGCTACCCGTAAATTACGGATAAGGGAGCTGGCACTGTCCCTAAACAGTATTTTGCTGCCACTATACCCACTATTCATTATTACTATACTGTTTACAAGCAACTTTACAGAAAAACAAGCCCAATGTGGCTTATAATAAGCAGACCTGGCAACACTGCAGAGGGGGAGAGAGGAGTGTAAGATTGCATTGGGGATAATGGCTTGCACAGTAGTCTTCTCTTAAAGGCAATGGCATCTGACATGGCACAGTGATTGGTTTTATTATTGTAACGCCCCCCAAAAAAAACCTGTAATTTGTCTATAAAAAATAGATGACAGAACTGTAAAATCCATTATTTTTCAAAGCAATCTAACCATGTTCGAAATGACTGTGGTTGGTATTATCCAATTATTAGAAAACGTTAAAGCAAATTGATGTTCTACTAGAAAAGTGTGCTCCACAGAGCGCAGATCTCCACCAGGCCTGCTCGCCTACCCAGGGCTGTGTTATGAGGTGTAGCTAGCTTTGAAACCAGATGTATCTACAGTGCAAAAATCCGGCCCTTGGAAATGCAGGTTCCACACAGAGATTCCAGACTAATATCTACGTAGTGATATTAGTCTGGCCATGTCAGGCTACGGTGCAGCCATCAGGACACAAGAAATTATTGGGGGGGGGGGAATAGAGTTTGTACGACAGATGGTGCAACTGTTCATGTTTGTGGCCATGGGGGCACAACAAATGCAGAATGTTGTACCGTATGTCATAGAAAAGCTGTTGCCCCAGCTTCCTCGCATCCTGACATCTACACCAATACGTACGCAACCCTGACTAGGCAACCCAGCCTGGCACTGATATGCGCTCCACTGAGCGGCCTTTTTTATTTTTACCTGCTCTTCTGAGATTGATAAACTTTCCCAAGTTTGACTCTGGATTCACACATTCCTTTACCATGTTAGCTGTTTCCACACTGGAGAAGGATAAAATAATATTAGTGATGGACAACGTTTAAAATGAATGGCACCTCACAAGAAACACTTTGTCATAAGTGGCAAATTCAGAAACGTAATTATATTAACTCTTATATAATACTTCATTCATTATTAACTCATACATTAATTCATCATGAATTCATGTTAAGAAGTATCATGTTCATGTGTGCATGGGTCTTAAGTAAACTTAAATTCACGTTTGCATGGCTCTAACTGAATTCAATGTTCTATGGCTTTAATGTTAAACTGTATTCAAGTTTGCATGACTCAAGTTAATCTGATTAAATGTCTTGCTATGGGCCCGCTCTTGTATACCTGCGGGGGGTTTTGCAGAGCGTTCCCTGAATTTGCTTAGCATGCTGCTTAGCAAAATGTAACACCAAGTTTAACTGTATTCCATTTGTTGCAATAAATGGTTAAATCTATTTGTGACGTGAGTATTCCTGACTGAATTAATGGTTAAGTCACTATGACTTAACCAAAGTTAATGTATCATTAGTTAAGGGTCACACATGGTGGGCTTGTAGATCAGCTTGTCTTGGTGGCTTCTATGCCCAGGATGAGTGCTCATAGGTGGGTACTGGGTAGCAGTAGTGAAGAGAGTCGGTCTCTGGTGGTGTTTGTTGTTTCAAAACTTCCATGTGGTGCATGGCTGTGTGTTAGGCTGACGGGGTCTCCCAAGTTGGATTGGGCCAGTGGGACCTCCAGCTGGGTCATTGTTTTCATCATTAGTTACTTATAATTACTTATGCTCTACTTACATGATCTCCCTGCGTGGACAGAATAGAGTCACTTCATATATCTCGTCATTCTTAAAGAGTCTTGGGTGCATGGAGTCGAGTCCTTGATCTCCACATGCGCAGATAGGTTGACCTGTGGAATGATGGAACAAGACATGTAGTTGCATACACAGTTGCATTCAAATAAATAATATAATATTATAACCTTAATCTCCGTTTATATTATAAATATATACATACATATATATTTTTTATATTAGCAGAAAAATTTATGACAGCAAATTATTCTCCCCAGAACTAAAGTTAACACAGTGAAAATATTTCTAGTCTTACCTGTTATATCAAATTGACCAATAACTTTTCCCAAGCTTGACTCTGGATTTACGCATGTCATGTTGCTGTTACTTGTTGTTACACTGGAGATGGATAACATAATATTAGTGGTGGAAAGTGAATGAATGAATGGCACCTCACAGGAATATGACTTATGTCAGGCTGCTGTTTAGAATATTCTACTTACACAATCTCCCTGCCTGGGCAGAATGGAGACGCTTCATGTATCTGGTAATTCTTAATGAGACGCAAGTCCATGTCGTTGATTCCTTGATCCGGACATGTGCAATTACCATGTTGATCTGTGGAATGATTGGACAAGACATTTAGCTGCATGCACAGTTGCATTAAATAATTAAATATTAAAACCATTAGGCCTATCTGTGTTTTAATTTAACATTGGCAGCCTAATAAATTCTCCCCAGAACTAAAGTAAATCAGCAGTACGATACACAATGAAAACATATGTGGACAAAAATCAGACTTTTGTCTATAAGAATAGATAGATGACAGAATTGTAAAATCCAATATTTTCAATGCAATCTATCCATATTAGAAATGACTAAGGTTGATGTCATCCAAATATTTAAGCAACTCGATGTTCAACTAGGAAGGTGCGCTCCACGGAGCGCATATCTCCGCCAGGCCCGGTTTCCTACAAAGAGCGGTTTCAGTCGTGGGGTGCAGCCATCAGGACACAAGGAAATTGTGGGAGGAAATAGAGTTTGTACAGTTATCAGTAAAACTGTTAGCGTTTATGGTGGCCCCTATGGGTAGAAGTGAAAACGGTTACGGAGGTGCGCTCTATAGATGATTGGATGTTGTGTTCATGATATATGGCTTTTTTTTTTTCATGCCCCGTCCATGCATTTCTTAAGGCAATTAGTGAAATTTGTAACATCTGTCCCCCCTTTGTGTGGAAGTGAAATTGCTGTTGGCTCTGTATTGCTTAGAAGCCCCTTTATGTTAATTCAAATTTGGGGCAGAAGGGACACTGATTCCATGATTTGTGGCATTTTCTGTTGAATGGGGCCCTCCCACAAAACCGATTTGAAAAATGTGGGATGGAGGTTCTTCCTTGGCCTACTGGGAGCGTGCTTGCAAAGTTTCGTCGATCGGTCCAGCAGTGCCTGAGATGAACTGTTTACATACTGTACGTGCGCATGTGCACACACACACACACACACACACACACACACACACACACACACACACACACACACACACACACACGTGTATATATAAAATAATAATGCAATCTAACCATATTAGAAATTATTATGGCTGGTATTATCCAAATAGTAGGACAGGTCTAAGCAACTTGATGTTCAACAAAAAAATGCGATCCTCAGAGTGCAGATCTCCACCAGGCCTGCTCTTCTACCCAGGGTGTGGCTGCACCCCACGACCTACACAGCACTGGCTAGGCAACCCAGCCTGGTGGAGATATGTGCTCCACCAAGCAGCCTTTTCCACTCTTACCTGTTCTTGTGAGATTGACAAACTTTCCCAAGTTTGACTCTGGATTCACGCATCTCTGGCCGTCAGTTGTTGTCACACTTGGAGATGGATAAAATGATATTAGTGATGGACAGCATGTAAAATTATGTCACCTCACAGGAATATGACTTATGCTGCTGTTTAGAACGTTACTTACATGATCTCCCTGTATGGACAGAATAGATTCACTTCATATATCTCATCTTTTATAATGAGCCTTGGGTGCGTGGAGTTGATTTTTGAGTTTTGATCTGAGCATTTGCAGATAGGTCTACCTGTGGAATGAGGGGACAAACTTGGTTAGTTGCATTAAAATAATTACATATTAAAACCATTATCTGTGTTTTTATAATTATTTTTGACAAACATCAGCAGACAAATAACTGACAGCAAATATTCTCCCCAGATCTAAAGTAAACCAGCAGAACAACACACACGAAACGTGTCCCAGAACCGACAACAAAAAAGCAGTCATCCCCTCACTCAATTAAGCACACGCTAATACCTGTTGTTTTGAATGCATAGATATTCTTTGCCAAGTTTGACTCTAGATTCACGCATTCCTGGCCATTAGCTGTTGTCACACTGGAGATGGATAAAATAATATTAGTGACGAACAGTGTGTAAAATGAACGACACCTCACAGCAACATGACTTATGCTGCTGTTTAGAACATTCTACTTACATAATCTCCATGCTTGGACAGAATGGAGACGCTTCATTTATCTTGTAATCCTTAATGAGATCTAAGTCCATGTAGGTGATTCCTTGATCTGGACATATGCAGCGATCACCTTGACCTGTGGAATTATTGGACAAGACACTTATTTGCATGCACAGTTACATTAAATTAATTAAATACTAAAACCATTCTGTTTAATTATTCTTTGTCAACTAACAGCATTAGCAGACAAATAAGAGATGTTCGCTCCACCGAGCAGCCTTTTATATTCTTACCTTCGCTTTTGAGATCGATAAACTGTCCCAAGTTTGACTCTGGATTCACGCATTCACGCATGTCGTCAGATGTTGTGACACTGGAGATGGATACAATAATATTAGGGATGGACAGTATGTAAAATGACCTAAGCTGCTGTTTAATACATTCTACTTACATGATCTCCCTGCGTTTACAGAATAGAGTCACTTCATATATCTGGTAAGTCTTAATGAGACTTGGGTGCATGGAGTCTAGTCCTTGATCTGGACATTTGCAGATAGGTTGACCTGTGGAATGAAGGGACAAGACACTCAGTCACGTGAACAGTCATGTGGACCTGCCAGGTGCGCCTGGCAGGTCCACATGTTACGTTTGTGACGTCCACCGTCCGCCCACCCACTAGGCAACCCACCGTAGGATTATTTTTGACAATATTAGCAGACAAATAAATGGCAGAAAATGATTCTCCCCATTACTAAAGTAAACCAGCAGAACAACACACACACACACACACACACACACACACACACACACACACACACACACACACACACACACACACACACACACACACACACACACACTTCAAACAGCACTTTCCCTTCTGCCCATGGGAGCACCACAAATGTGTAACGTATGTAACATATGTCGTAGAAATGCTATTGCCCCAGCTTCCTCGCATGCTGACGGCTGCACCCCTCGACTTACACAGCCCTGACTAGGCCAACCCAGCCTGGCGGAGATATGTGCTCTGCTGAGTGACCTTTTATAGTCTCACCTGTTGTTTTGAATTTATAGATATTCTTTCCCAAGTTTGACTCTGGATTCACACATCCCCAGCCGTTAGTTGTTTTCACACTGGAGATGAATAATATAATATTAGTGATGGACAGTGGGTAAAATGAATGGCACCTCACAGGAATATGACTTAGGCTGCTGTTTAGAACATTCTACTTACATAATCCTGCGTGGGCACAATGGAGTCTCTTCATCTATGTGGTAATCAATAATGGATCCAGCGTCTACGTTGTAGTTTTCTTTATATTCACATTTGCAGATAGGTTGACCTGTGAAATGAAGGGACAAGGCACTTTGTTGCATGAACAGTTGCATTCAAATAATTAAATATTAGTGCCCATGGGAGCACCACAAATGTGTAATGTTGTAACGTATGCCGTAGAAATGCTATTGCCCCAGCTTCCTCGGATGCTGACGGCTGCACCCCTCGACTTACACAGCCCTGACTAGGCCAACCCAGCCTGGCGGAGATATGTGCTCTTCTGAGCGACCTTTTATAGTCTTACCTGTTGTTTTGAATTTATAGATATCCTTTCCCAAGTTTGACTGTGGATTCACACATCTCCACTCCTCTATTTTCACACTGGAGATGAATAATATAATATTAGTGACAGTGTGTAAAATGAATGACACCTCACAGGAATATGACTTAGGCTGCTGCTGTTTAGAACATTCTACTTACATAATCCTGCGTGGGCACAATGGAGTCGCTTCATCTATCTGGTAATCAATAATGGATCGTGTGTCTACGTTTTCGATAAATCCATATTGGCAGATATTACCTGTGGAATGAAGGGACAAGGCACTTTGTTACAGAACAGTTGCATTCAAATAATTATATTTAAGCCCAGGGACGTGCAGAAGGAATTATAGGGGCAGGGGCTTTAATTCCCAAAGGGCACCTCTAGATTATTTTTTCCAGTTTTTCGCGTTTTTTCCCCTTTTTATTTCCGATTTTTATTACTTTAATTTGGTTAATTAAGTGTAGATGTGTGGCAAAAAGGAAACGTCGCAGCCAACGGGCGCACAGAACGCATTGGATGCATATTTATAGCAGAAAGAGTTTAACTATAGCTGTACTCATTCAATTCTGAACAGATCAGATTCTTAAAATGTTAAATTAGCTGTGAAGGGTCTTCTTTCATGTGTATGAGTCATGATTGTTTTGCTATCAAACAATATCAAGCAAAAAAGAAAAATCGGCGGGTCCTTCTCTCCAGTCCATCCCATCGCGCAGCGCACCTCTCCAAATGGAACGTCCTAATGACCTCTCCAAATGGAATGGAATGGTCGTCCTAAAACACCCTCGCCCCAGCCACGGTCCGCGAAAAAAATGGGGCAGTGTGTTTTAGGACGAGCGTTCCGTTTTTTTTTTTTTTTTCTGTGAGAGGGGGAAAAAGCGTGTGAACCGTGTACACTAATATATATACCGTACCATGTACACTAAGAAAACATTAACACGGTTGTATGTGTGTGTGTGGGGGGGGGTTAACAGATGCATATATATATATATATATATATATATATATATATATTGTGGAGTATCGCTGGGAGATCGCCTGTTAGGTAAGCACCTCACCTCGGAGAGAGAGTGGGACAGAGACAGAGAGAGGCTCCACAGACACAGCAGCAGCCTGGGCTGCGTCATAGAGGGGCGTTACCTACCAATCGCCCTCATGAATCAGCCCCATCTGAGCGCACCTGTGTGATCGGCTAGGTGTGGCACCAAACCTACAAAATAGCCACTCTGTCTCAGTCTCACCCTGGCTCTCTTGGTGAACAGACGGGTGCTTCAGGCGGTAAGCGATACTATCCACTGTTTCCCTCACAATCCTTGTATGTTCGCGAAATGTAAAACTAAAAGGATTATTTCTGTTATCTTCATAGGCAACCTACGAGGAGGAATGACAACGGATGTTATGATGAATGACAACAGATGTTATGATGTATAAAGCCCCGGACTCGGGAAGGATTTATGTTCAAACATTAATATGATTTACAAAATATAAACAATGCTCTCTGAGCCTGGCTGTTTCTGAAATAAACGCCCTTTATTGGGTTTGTACCCTGACTTTTGCGTCTTGGCTTGAATCAGTTCCCCACAATATATATATATATATATTAGGGCCGGGACTTTATCGCGTTAATTTCGATCAATTAATTACAGAAAAAATATTGCGTTTTCGAGACAGGGTTTATTACGCGATGCTCGCGAGGAGGAGGAGGACGCGGCGCCGCGAGACGGGGCTTTGATGCGAGGCGGCGTGAGGAGGAGGAGGAGGAGGAGGAGGAGGAGGAGGAGGAGACGGCGCCGCGAGGCGGGGCTTTGATGCGACGCGGACCTGTCTTTTGTTGTTCCCCCCCACATAGCAACCAGGAAGCTACGCTAGGGGAACGCTGAACACGCGTTCACACGTGATAATAGTTATTGCCCATGACGGAGGCGCGCCGACTCAGCAGAGCTTGAGGCCGAGGAGGCACGCCCTCGCGCCTCCAGGCGCGAGTGCCTGCGCCGACCGGCTGAAGGTCTGCTAGTCGAATCAGCGCTGTCCGAGTTGTGAACCGATAGGGACAGAATAGTTATTTTCATGGATCACTGTGTGTGTGTGTGTGTGTGTGTGTGTGTGTGTGTGTGTTTCTGTGTCAGGGATAAACTAAAACAAATGTTAAAAGCCAGAACACAAAAGTATCTTAACAGTCATGCTTTCAATAAACCAAATTGAAAGCATGAGCGCGTGCGCGTGCGTGCTTGTGTGTGTGTGTGTGTGTGTGTGTGTGTGGTCGCGGCCATATATGTTTGTGCACTTTAGTTGGGAAGCCTGGCTCGTGGCTCCGTCTAGTGTTGGTTCTACAGAATTGCTGGGTGGGTGGTAAAAACGAGCGCGCCTTCTCCAATTTCCCTGGTTCTCCAATTTCCCTGTAACATATATATAAATATGTGTGTGTGTGTGTGTGTGTGTGTACTGTGTGTATATATATATCTATATAGGAACCGGGAATCGGAACCGTTAGGAGCCGGAATCGTTAAGAGGGAATCGGTAAGGAATCCTAACCGTTAAAATCCTAACGAGTCCCAACCCTAGTCTGAAGTTGACAGATAATATATCATGTTTTTGTATGCAACACATATGACTGGCAGAACAAGGTGCCATATAACGAGTAATATGTCCATTTAAATGTCAGTGGTTGTAACAACATAATTAAACTGAAAATAACACATTAGTCTCAAGTCTCAACACTAATAATAAAGCATGAATTGGGAATAAGAGGTCATATTTCTGTCTCAACTCACAGCAGTCTGCAGATTCGTCTGACCCGTCCCCACAGTCATCGTCTTTGTCACATTTATATGACAATGGAATGCACTTGTGGTTCTTACAAGTAAACTGATGGGGAGACAGAGTATTATGTTTAGAATCAGTAATGTATGAAAAGCAGACATGAGACATAAAGTCATACAGCGTAACACAAGTGAAGGCGAGGTGAATCACCTGGCTGGCAGTGCAGCTGGGCATGCACCACTTGCCATCAGCTGCCAAGTTGAAGTGGGTGTGACAGGCACACTTGTAGCCTCCTCCAGGTGAGAGCAGACACAGGTGACGGCAGCCTCCATTGTTGGTCTGACACGGGTCCACTGCAGGGTGGAGAAAACATGCACACATGGAACAAACATGAGAACACACACCTATATCCTCCTATAATTCTACAAACCTGTGGTGGTGAGGCCAAAACTGTCTGCCCGGTTCTCCTCAGTGGCTGGAGCAATTGCTCTGCATTTGCACACACACACATTCACTATTGAATGTTGACGGAACTGCGAAGGCCGTTTTTCGATTTCACCAAACGTCAGCTGTTTATTAGCATTTCTATGTAAAGGACTGTCCAGGGACGTGCAGAAGAAATTATAGGGGCAGGGGCTTTAATTCCCAAAGGGCACCTCTAGATTTATTTTTCCATTTTTTCCCCTTTTTTATTTTCGATTTTTATTACTCTAATTTGTTTAATTCGGTTAATCCGGTACAAAAAATGTTATTCCATGAAGTGTAGATGTGTGGCAAAAAGGAAACGTCGCAGCCGACGGGCGCACAGAACGCATGGATGCATATTTATAGCAGAAAGAGTTCACATTTAACTATAGCTGTACTCATTCAATTCTGAGCAGATTCTTAAAATTTAAAATTAGCTATATCTATTAGCTGTGAAGGGTCTTCTTTCATGTGTATCAGTCATGATTGTTTTGCCATCAAACAATATCAAGCAAAAAGGAAAAATCGGCGGGTCCTTCTCTCCAGTCCATCCCATCACGCAGCGCACCTCTCCAAATGGAACGTCCTAATGACCTCTCCAAATGGAATGGAATGGTCGTCCTAAAACACCCTCGCCACAGGTCTAATCCGGCGGCCACGGTCCGTGAAAAAAAATGGGGCAGTGTGTTTTAGGACGAGCGTTCCGTTTATTTTTTGCTGTGAGAGGGGGAAAAAGCGTGTGAAATGGCAAGTGTGGCGTGAGGCGTGTGAAGAGGTTAAATTGTGTGACTCTCACTCTCAAAGGGTGAGACTTGGCAGCAGGCTCCTGCTTGACAAGTAATAATCTGTCTCAAATTGGTCCGTGTTCATTGAAGATGTGCGTTGTTGTGCCGTGCGCTCAGCTAGGTTTCGATTGTGTATATACTTCGTTTGGCGGGCGGTATCGCGTACCAAAAATAGCCGATCTACAAGCTCACAACGCCTCACGTTGCGACGCGTTGTGAGCTTGTAAATCGGCTATAATTGCGCACGCACTGCAAGGCATGGGGCTCAATTAAGTAAACTTTACTGTCTGCAGGTGTGGGCCAACGGATGCGCAGGGATTTCTACAGTTTACAGACAGAGGAGACTAGGGGGCATTAAAGGCTGCATTCCAGTTCAGGAGAGTAAGACAGGGGCAGTTCTCTTGAATGCTGCCTCAGTGCCTTCGAGTACAGCATGGAGAAGGGGCTTTTTTTTCTCCCACCATTATAAATGCTGCATCCATGGTTTGGCGCTTTTTACCGACAGACATAAAAGGGCAGGGGCTCAAGCCCCCTTTGATGTCTATGTGTGCATGTGCATGCCTTTATCTGTGTTTGTTTTCAAACAACATTAGCTGCAAACAAATAAATGACAGCAAATTTATCGAACGGAACTAAAGTAAACCAGCAGAACAACACACAATGTAAAGATTAGAAAGTAAAAAGTATTTTGTTTATAAAAATAGAGCTCAAGCTCCCCGCAATCGTATGCTGCCAGGCCCCACTTTTTCACATGACTAATGAGATAATGTGTACCGATGCGCGTGCTGTACCTTAGGCGTGAAAAAAATACTGGCCACACGCCGTCCTACTCCGTGTGGCCTCCATGACACCACTTGTTGTCACTGATATTGTATCATACTGACTTACCTATTGGTGGGTTCCATATGTCATGAACGGGTCTCGGGAAACCTGAGAGGGAGTTTTACTATTAATTTGGGGTGCTATATATAAACAACTGATATACAGTAGCCACGTACAACCAAATGTAACTCTGCATGTGACACCAAAAAGTATGTAATTTCCATCTACCATCTGCTACCAGGAACAACATTTGCAGGAACAACATTTTTACACAACTCAATAATCAGAAACCATTCATGAATAGGAGTTGGCAGAGATGGGCGAAAGTACATCAGTTTGCAGTCTTCAGATATTATCAACACAGTGCATAAAACAGTGGTTTGATACAAATTACAAATACCATCACTATCACTATGTACTGTAGCCTAAGGTACTATGTACTGTACCTTAGGCGTGAAAAAAATACTGGCCACACGCCGTCCTACTCCGTGTGGCCTCCATGACACCACTTGTTGTCACTGATATTGTATCATACTGACTTACCTATTGGTGGGTTCCATATGTCATGAACGGGTCTCGGGAAACCTGAGAGGGAGTTTTACTATTAATTTGGGGTGCTATATATAGACAACTGATATACAGTAGCCACGTACAACCAAATGTAACTCTGCATGTGACACCAAAAAGTATGTAATTTCCATCTACCATCTGCTACCAGGAACAACATTTGCAGGAACAACATTTTTACATAACTCAATAATCAGAAACCATTCATGAATAGGAGTTAGCAGAGATGGGCGAAAGTACATCAGTTTGCAGTCTTCAGATATTATCAACACAGTGCATAAAACAGTGGTTTGATGCAAATTACAAATACCATCACTATCACTATACAAATACAAAATACTAGTCTGAGAAATGTATTTGAGATACAAATACGTATTATGACAAGTGTGTATATTATGTTTTTAGTTGCTTGTGTTTCTTTTTACCGCTCTTTCTCCCCAATTTAGTCGTTCAGCCAATTAATTCGTCCCACACACATTGTCACTGATGTTGTATCCTACTGACTTACCTATTGGTTGGATGGGACGAATGGGCTGGAAAACTGAGAGAGAGTTTTACAATTAATTTCGGGTGCTATACATAGACAACCGATATACTGTAGCCATGCACAACCAAATGTGACTCTGCACGTGACACCAAAAAGCATGTAAATTCCATCTGCTAACAGGAGCAATATTTTTAGAAAACTCAATAATCAGAAACCATTCAAGAATATGAGTTGGCAGAGATGGGCGACAGTACATACAAACGTATTTTGATAGAAATTAAACATTTTCGGTCAAAACATTTATCACAATACAAATACAAAATACTTGTCTGAGAAATGTATTTGAGATACATACGTATTACGTACAAATACATATCATTGCTTTATTTTTTTTGGCTTTTTACCAAATTTTCTCCCCAATTTAGTCGTTATGCCAATTAATTCCTCCCCACAAACATTTCTGTGGGTTGTCACTGATGTGATTAAATTCCATCTGCTACAGGAACAACATTTGCACACATGAGTTATTTTTACTCAAACAACTCAATAATCACAAACCATTCATGAATATGAGTTGGCAGAGATGGGCGAAAGTACATCAAAAAGTGGTTTAATACAAATTACAAATACCATCACTATGTATTTGTATCACTATACAAATACAAAAGGCTGGTCTGAGAAATGTATTTGAGATACAAATATGTATTATGACAAATACGTACTATGTTTTTTGTTGCTTTTGTGTTTCTCTTTACCCCTCTTTCTCCCGAATTTAGTCATTATGCCAATTAATTCCTCCCCACACACATTTCTGTGTGTTGTCACTGATGTTGTATCCTACTGACTTACCTGGTTGGAAGGGACGAATGGGCTGGAAAACTGAGAGAGAGTTTTACAATTAATTTGGGGTGCTATATAGACAACCGACTGTAGCCACACACAACCAAATGTAACTCTGCACGTGACACCAAAATGTCAATTCCATCTGCTAAGAGGAACAACATTTGCAGGAACAACATTTGCAGGAACAACATTTTAACACAAATCAATAATCAGAAACCGAGTTCTCAAATTCTACCCGAACCCGACCCGGCCCGACCCGACCCGACGTTTTCGGGCCGAGCCGGGCCTCAAAAGTATGCTAATTGGTCGGGCCGAGCCGAGCCTCGGGCTCAAAAAAAAGAAAAAAAAATTATTTTTTTTTAATTATTTTGTATTTATTTTTATAATATATTTTTTAATTCTGTTCTGTCTGAATGTGTATTTATCTATTATGAAGATGGCTGACGGCGCTGACTTTAATACTGGCGTTAACTTGCACTGTGCTGCTGCTCACGCTCACTGAGCCAGCAGCAGAGTGAGAGAGAGTTAAAAAAAAGCGATTCTGGGCGAGCGTTCCGGTGGTAAACAGAACACTCGCCCCAAAAGCCAAAACACACTCACCCCCATTGATTTCGCGGACAGAGGCCGCCGGATTAGACCCGGGCGAGGTTGTTTGGGGACGAGCGTTCTTGTAATCCGTTGCCGCATATGTAGCCATTAGTGATGTGCGGGTCAGGTTTTTTCATGACCCGCCCCGCCCCAACCCGCCACGGAACCCAACCCGCCTCAACCCGCGACCCGCGACCCCATATAAATCTATGGTTCAACCCGCCCCGCGACCCGCGGTGGGAATATAAATATATATTATATAGCGCTCTTTTAAGTACCCAAAGTCCCTTTAAATGTCTACAGTAGCACAACATTGTCATGGGCTGAATAAACAAGCATGTTGTTCAAAATAGGGTTTTTTTTTTTTTTTTGCGTGTGAGAGCGGCTGACCCGCTCACCCGTAGCCCGCATAATTTCCTCTGAAATCCTGACTCGACCCACCCGCGCCGCGGGTTGACCCGCGGGTCCCGCGGGTTACGGGTCGACCCGCTCATCACTAGTAGCCATGGTTCACATTCATGTTTCAGGGCTACCGCATGATGCATCCATATCAAGGGCCCTTTTAATACAAAAACCCACGGCAATTTCGGTCTACAGTACACCAGCCTTCAACAATAGTGTACATTCAGTGGTCAGGTTCGTTCAGAAATCAATTGAAGAACGCAGGAGTGAGCTTTCCATATATAGCCACGCGCGAGAACGTGCATACACGCAGTACACTACACATGTGTCGTTGTTGACGTTCTTGGGTGGTTTTAATTTGAAGGTTTTACAGGATGTTCAATGTGTTTTTGTGAGTTAAGATAACTGACCGGCGTGCTCTATGCCGGCGTGCTGTGTTAAGTTACACAAGTGGCAGAAACGGTGCTTTCTGATTTTCACAATACAATGTAATCCACCCGCGTTTAGTTCAGTACTATAATATTTTTCACCCAACGCGTGTAAACATAAGCTAATAGGTTAACAACAGTCTCGAGTCGGTCTCAGACAGTCAGGGGGGGGGGGGGGGAGAGACAAAGACTCGGTCGAGAGAGGCAGAGAAATGCAGATGATGCATTGCATTGCACAGAGTTGCGTGAGCAAGACAAGGATTTAACTTAAAGGGGTAGTTCACCCCCCAAATAACTTTTTTTCTATTGATTACTCACCCCATTGAGACACAAATGCATTTGTGTCTCCTACCGGAATCAATGGGGACACATTTATTATAATCAAATTATTGGCTTAGGAATGTGACAAAAACAAAAAAATATCTATGAATTCAAGGCTCCAGATGGTCAGTAATCAATAGAAAAAAAGTTATTTTGGGGGTGAACTACCCCTTTAAAGGTTCGATGACATTCATTTTAACTTTTTTTATTTTTTATGTTTTTTTGGGGGTTTTATGACCTCAATTACACCCAAAAAATCTGAACTTTGAACATTCAGTGGATTTTCTGTGGTCTGGGGTTTTCTGAATAATTAGGCTGAAAAGTAATCTGAGCTTGGCCCTTCGACAGTGAGGTCACAGTCAATTAATCCCGCCCACTCTCCTCCTCGCCCCTCCCCTCCCCTATCCTTTCCTTTGGGGGGGGCGGAGCAGAGGCGATGATTGACAGGCAAAATCCCTCACCAGTGACACCCGCAGGCAAAGATTTATTTTTTCATTGCAGTTGAAAAGGCTTTAGAAATGTGAGACAAAAACACCTACAGTGAATCACTGGAGTGGAATTTTCAGTTAAAACTTTTTGTACACGTTTGAAGGACCAGGACAAAGACTCTGAATGTGGTGTAAACATGAATGTCATGATACCTTTAATTTAAATCAGCACAGTGTAAGTTAATGTCAGTCAGCGCCGTCAGCGCCATCTTCATAATAGATAAATACACATTCAGAACAGAATAATAATATAAAAAAAAAAAAAAAAAATCTAAAAACTTTTTTTCTTTCCCCCCCCCCTCGGGTTTTTTCGGCTTTCGGGCCTAACATGATGGAAATAGTCGGGTTCGGGCCGAGCCTCGGGCCGGCCCAGTCGGGCCCAGTTAGGGCCGAGCCTTAATTTTCAGGCCCGTTGAGAACTAGTTGGCAGAGATGGGCCTAAGTACATTATCATACAAATAAAAAAAAATCACACCCAGTGTGAAGAGAGTGGTGCCTTTCATGAGTTCATTTCATTAAGCTATTATTAGCCTAAGACTGCTTTAAAATTACTTTATATTGGCAGAAACATCTTTTAAATATTTTAACTCACTTAAGTTACTTTTAAGTACTTAAAGTACGTTTACTCAAATTGTAGATCGGTCAATTTAGTGTGTGTGTGTGTGTGCGCGTGTTTTTACTCATTTTAACATCTTTTAAGTATTTTTACTCATTTTGAGTATTTTTACTCAGTTTAGTAACTTGAAAGTATTTTCTACTAATAATTTAAGTATTTTTACTCATTTTTAGTATTTTTACTCATTTTAAGTATTTTTACTCAAAAGTGTGTGTGTGTGTTGCACTCCTATTTGTGTATAATTAGAGTAACTGGTTGCATCTTTGTGTTGCAATCAGCTGCAGCTGTTGAGGCCAGACACAAATATGTTGAGGCTGTCCGCAAACATACGGACGGACGGACAGACAGACATACACACAAAGTCAGTCCTTGGAGTCCTTGGCTATATCTATATCTATATCTATATCTATATCTATATATATATATATATATAATTTGTAAAAAGCTAAAAAATAAATTTAAAAAAAGCTCTTTTTTTTTTAGCTTTTTACAAATTATTCTCCCCAATTTAGTCGTTGTGTTTCTTTTTACCGCTCTTCTCCCAAATGTAGTCGTTATGCCAATGAATTCCTCCCCACACACATTTCTGTGTGTTGTCACCAGCGGTGTCATGGTGATTTTTTTACTGGCAGGACGGTATTTTAATGACATCACGTGCACGCACACACCGGGCGCATTTTATTTTACCTTAAATTAGGAAACCTGTTTGTATAGGAAATGTTTTTTAGCTTAGTTTTAGTCTTTTTAAACTAATACAAATTCAAGGAATGCCGTGAATTATAGAGCTGAAACTAAAAGTATTTTTCTCTTCTTCGACGGTGGCTGAGGCATTGCTGCTGCAGATAGGATACTGGCATCAGCCCTACTGAAGCCAATATGGTGCTGTGTTGGTTACCGTGGTGTAGCCTATAGATGCGAGGTGTGAGGAATCTGAGGATACATTTTCACACTCACTTGTAGACCTGTTATGCAGAGTAGTAGCCATTTGGGTACTTGGCTCATGAATCTACGGGGGGGGGGGGGGGGTACAGCACTGCACCGTGCTGTACCTAAGGCGTGAAAAAAATACTGGCCACACGCCGTCCTACTCCGTGTGGCCTCCATGACACCACTGATATTGCATCATACTGACTTACCTGGTGGGTTCCATCTGGCAGGAAGGGGTCTCTGGAAACCTGAGAGGGAGTTTTACTATTAATTTGGGGTGCTATATATAGACAACTGATATACAGTAGCCACGTACAACCAAATGTAACTCTGCATGTGACACCAAAAAGTATGTAATTTCCATCTGACTACCATCTGCTACCAGGAACAACATTTGCAGGAACAACATTTTTACATAACTCAATAATCAGAAACCATTCATGAATAGGAGTTGGCAGAGATGGGTGAAAGTGCATCAGTTTGCAGTCTTCAGATATTATCAACACAGTGCATAAAACAGTGGTTTGATACAAATTACAAATACCATCACTATACAAATACAAAATACTAGTCTGAGAAATGTATTTGAGATACAAATACGTATTATGACAAGTGTGTATTATGTTTTTAGTTGCTTGTGTTTCTTTTTACCGCTCTTTCTCCCCAATTTAGTCGTTCTGCCAATTAATTCCTCCCCACACACATTTCTGTGTGTTGTCACTGATGTTGTATCCTACTGACTTACCTATTGGTTGGATGGGACGAATGGGCTGGTAAACTGAGAGAGAGTTTTACAATTAATTTGGGGTGCTATACATAGACAACCGATATACTGTAGCCACGCACAAACAAATGTAACTCTGTACGTGACACCAAAAGTATGTCAATTCCATCTGCTAACAGGAGCAATATTTTTAGAAAACTCAATAATCAGAAACCATTCAAGAATATGAGTTGGCAGAGATGGGCGACAGTACATACAAACGTATTTTGATACAAATTTAAAAAATTCGGTCAAAACAGTTATCACAATACAAATACAAAATACTTGTCTGAGAAATGTATTTGAGATACATACGTATTACGTACAAATACATATTATTGTTTTTTTTTTTTTTTTGCTTTTTACAATTTTTTCTCCCCAATTTAGTCGTTATGCCAATTAATTCCTCCCCACACACATTTCTGTGGGTTGTCACTGATGTGATTAAATTCCATCTGCTACAGGAACAACATTTGCACACATGAGTTATTTTTACTCAAACAACTCAATAATCAGAAACCATTCATGAATAGGAGTTGGCAGAGATGGGCGAAAGTACATCAGTTTGCAGTCTTCAGATATTATCAACACAGTGCATAAAACAGTGGTTTGATACAAATTACAAATACCATCACTATCACTATACAAATACAAAATACTAGTCTGAGAAATGTATTTGAGATACAAATACGTATTATGACAAGTGTATATTATGTTTTTAGTTGCTTGTGTTTCTTTTTACCGCTCTTTCTCCCAAATTTAGTTGTTCTGCCAATGAATTCCTCCCCACACACATTTCTGTGTGTTGTCACTGATGTTGTATCCTACTGACTTACCTATTGGTTGGATGGGACGAATGGGCTGGTAAACTGAGAGAGAGTTTTACAATTAATTTGGAGTGCTATACATAGACAACCGATATACTGTAGCCACGCACAAACGAATGTAGCTCTGCACGTGACACCAAAAAGTATGTCAATTCCATCTGCTAAGAGGAACAACATTTGCAGGAACAACATTTTAACACAACTCAATAATCAGAAACCATTCATGAATATGAGTTGGCAGAGATGGGCGAAAGTACATTATCATACAAATAAAAAAAAATCACACCCAGTGTGAAGAGAGTAGTGCCTTTCATGAGTTCATTTCATTAAGCTATTATTAGCCTAAGACTGCTTTAAAATGACTTTATATTGGCAGAAACATCTTTTAAATATTTTAACTCACTTAAGTTACTTTTAAGTACTTAAAGTACGTTGACTCAAATTGTAGATCGGTCAATTTAGTGTGTGTGTGTGTGTGTGTGCGCGTGTTTTTACTCATTTTAACATCTTTTAAGTATTTTTTACTCATTTTGAGTATTTTTACTCAGTTTAGGAACTTGAAAGTATTTTTTAACTAATAATTTAAGTATTTTTACTCATTTTTGGTATTTAACTCATTTTAAGTATTTTTACTCAAAAGTGTGTGTGTTGCACTCCTATTTGTGTATAATTAGAGTAACTGGTTGCATCTTTGTGTTGCAATCAGCAGCTGTTGAGGCCAGACACAAATATGTTGAGGCTGTCCGCAAACATACGGACGGACGGACGGACGGACAGACAGACATACACACAAAGTCAGTCCTTGGAGTCCTTGGCTATATATATATATCTATATATATATATATATATATCTATATATATATATCTATATAATTTGTAAAAAGCTAAAAACAAAAAAAAAAAAAAAAAAAGCTATTTTTTTTTTAGCTTTTTACAAATTATTCTCCCCAATTTAGTCGTTGTGTTTCTTTTTACCGCTCTTCTCCCAAATGTAGTCGTTATGCCAGTGAATTCCTCCCCACACACATTTCTGTGTGTTGTCACCAGCGGTGTCATGGTGATTTTTTTACTGGCAGGACGGTATTTTAATGACGTCGGGCGCATTTTATTTTACCTTAAATTAGGAAACCTGTTTGTATAGGAAATGTGCACTGCACCGTGAAAAAAATACTGGCCACACGGAGTAGTCACTTGTTGTCACTGATATTGCATCATAATGACTTACCTGGTGGGTTCCATCTGGGAACGGGTTTCTGGAAACCTGAGAGGGAGTTTTACTATTAATTTGGGGTGCTATATATAGACAACTGATATACAGTAGCCACATACAACCAAATGTAACTCTGCATGTGACACCAAAAAGTATGTAATTTCCATCTACCATCTGCTACTAGGAACAACATTTGCAGGAACAACATTTTTACACAACTCAATAATCAGAAACCATTCATGAATATGAGTTGGCAGAGATGGGCGAAAGTACATCAAAAAGTATTTTGATACAAATTAAAAAAATGTTGGTCAAAACATTTATCACAATAAAAATTCAAAATACTTGTCTGAGAAATGTATTTGAGATACATACGTATTACGTACAAATACACATATTCTTATTTTTTTCCCACTTTTTTCCTTTTTACCAAATTCTCCCCAATTTAGTCGTTATGCCAATTAATTCCTCCCCACACATATTTCTGTGGGTTGTCACTGATGTGATTAAATCCCATCTGCTACAGGAACAACATTTGCACACATGAGTTATTTTTACACAACTCAATAATCACAAACCATTCATAAATATGAGTTGGCAGAGATGGGCAAAAGTACATCAAAAAGTGGTTTGATACAAATTGCAAATACAAAAAAAAAAGATCACTATACAAATACTAAACAAAATACTGGTCTGAGAAATGTATTTGAGATACAAATACGTATTATGACAAATACGTAATGTTTTTTGTTGCTTTTGTGTTTCTTTTTACCCCTCTTTCTCCCCAATTTAGTCGTTATGCCAATGAATTCCTCCCCACAGTGTGTGTTGTCACTAATGTTGTATCGTACTGGCTCACCTGTTCGAAAGCCCCCACCGAGACGAGGACGTATGGCATACCTCCGGGGTCTCTTGTTTGCTGAGGGGGAGTTTTGTTATTAATTTAGGGTGCTATAAATAGATAACCGATATACTGTACTGTAGCCACGCACAACCAAATGTAACTCTGCATGTGACACCAAATGTAAATTCCATCTGCTACAAAACTCAATAATCAGAGACTATTCATTAATATGAGTTGGTAGAGATGGGTGAAAATACATCAAAAAGTATTATGATACAAATGACAAATACTCGGTCAAAGATTTATCACAATACAATACCTGAGAAATGTATTTGAGATTAGATTGTGTATTTTGAAAATACATTTTATAAACATTTATGCAATGATTAGTCAATTCATAGATTGACTGACAATTATTAAATAATTTGCCTTCAGAATTTCTAAGAATAAATTGATCATACAAGCAGAGTGTTTTTCATGGTGTTTGGAGCAGGCAGCCAAAATGTTTACCACTGTGTGTGAGAGTGCAGGCCAGAGTGCGCTTTGTCATCGTCGAGAGCAACATAAGAACTATGGCATGAGACTGAATGCACAATCCTACACAAGTTGCCACTATGCCTGTACTTCACAGCCAGCAGAACTGCTCGGCCAGCTTTATAATAATAATAATAACTAGAAAAAGTGCTCCTCGGAGCACAGGTCTCCGCCAGGTCAGGTAGGTTATTGTGGGCCAGCAATGTTCGGAAGTCGCCAATCAGGATGGAATATAAAAAATCGGACAGAACCGTCTTGATCACTTAACTATAGAGATAATGTGTACCGATTTGCGTGATGTTTGGACAACATTTGTAGGAGTTATATATATTATATATATTATATATAAAAATGGTGGTTAAAAAAAGAGGTTCTTAAGTGGCATCCAGGGAGTGTGTTTCGCTGCGATCAAGCCAACTGTGCCAGAGATTAGCTGTACACAAAATGACAGAATGACACACGGACACACACACGGACGGACGGACGGACAGGGTGCAAAACATACTCTCTCGCCATGCCTTCGGCCTGGCGGAGACAATAATAGGCTAAGAAGAAAAAGAAGAAGAAGAAGAAGAAAAATGCAGCATTTTGATGTATATAAGGTGCCAACTGACAGCCAATTCTGTCCAAGTGAGTATGTGGGTGGCCCCAACATATGACCCTGATTTTCTTGTGCCGTTTGAAACTTACTGTATTCTTGAGCTTTTGAAAGAGACCAACATACAAGCAGATGGCAGCATAATCAAAATGACTCTGTAGTCTGTACCAAAGCACCAGCACTAGCCACTAACCAGACTGTCAAGAAAAGCAGCTCTTCTGGCCAAGAACTTAATACGTTGATTTATCTTACCTTCTACATGGAGAGCTAGCAGGCAAATGATAAAGGTGATGACAGCTGGTTTCATGATGCTGGCCATAGAGAGATGCTTCTTCTGGTTGTTTCCAGTGTTGAGTCTATAATGTTGTGAATGGAGGAGATCACTCCTTTTCATGGTGGAAAGTGGAGCTTCTTTATAAACATGTCTATAATAGACACGCCCAGGCGGTGACTCCCCGCCACTGGGCTGCAGTTCAAATAAAAAACATCCACCTTATTTGCTCTTTTGTGAGAACTTAGATTTCCTTGAAATAAATGTGTATGTTTTGTCTCTGCTTTAGGAGGGGTTTGTGATCTCAGAGTCTGTGTCTGTGATTAATCTAGCATACTGTACCACCGAATACATTATCATTAGAGAATGGGTTAAGATGAGCCATTTCTCACTTTCAAGTTGTCTTGGAAGCAAGGCAAAATGAGATAGCAGTCAAATCTAAACACCTTCCCTTATTTAAGGATGTCTTGAAATTATGAGTAAGCATCTGACAAAGGGCCATACAATTGAAATTATGAGTAAGCATCTATGACAAAGGGCCGTACAAATATGACTTCTAAAGAAAAGGTAATTCAGCATAATTTGAGTTGCAAAAAAATAAAAGAAAATACGAATAGTGATTCATATTAGGATAATTGGCTCACTTTAAGCCAGAGCATTTGGTTCATTTTGCCCCACAGCCACCATTTCAGACAGAATTGGCTAGAATAATAAATCCAGTAATTTCTTTGCTAAATAATTCACATGGTGTTATAGGCTACATTGGCAAATCACCAACATGTATGATATATATTTTTAGAACTGGGTAAAATGCTTTGATATAACAGTCATAATACCTGATGTGTAGAAATAGGACTTTACCCATGAAGAAAAAAAAATACAAAACAAGTTTAAGGTCACATGACAACACAGTGTTCTATTTTTTTAGCCCATAAGACCCAAGGCCGATTATACAAATGCTCTCTAAAGCAGTGGTTCGCACACTTTCAAGATTTTAAAAAAATGTTCAGAAATAGCAGATGTTGTGAGCTTGTATATCTGCTATTTTTGAAACGCAAAAATCTAAAATGACACAGATTTTTTTATAGTGGATTAACAAGCTCACAACACGGTGACGTGTTCATAATACAGTTTGAAGATCTTTAAGATAACAGGTTTAAATATACATGTTGCATGATTATCTCTTTCTCGTCAGGATGTGGTTTCTTCGGAACTTCACATATTTCTAACTGACATTTTGACAGGAAGCTGATATCATCAACACTCATATGAAAGGAAAAGTCTGTTTCCTGACATTTTCACTTGAACCCTCTTTTTTTCCATCCAAATCTGTAGCTACAAAAACCCATTAAAGCCGGGTAAGCTTCTGTGTCATTTTAGATTTTAGGTATGAGTGTGTGTGGCACGACTTTTCAAAAATAGGAGATCTACAAGCTTATAGCGCGGCACAAAGTGCTATTTCTTTTTTTATCTTGCAAATCTGTGCAAATCTTTGAATATATAATTTTTTTAAAGCAAACATTTTTAACTCAAATCTTTCCTTCTGGGGGTCCCTGGATCAAAATATTTTGCGATGTGGGTCGGCGGCCAAATACATACTCACAAAACCTGGACTGGTTTAATTAAAACACTTTATACTTTATGTTCCACATGTGTCTGTGGAGTATCCATTTATTTGACATTACACCAATGACAAATCACTGCCATTTATGTAATGCAGATGCACAATTGAAAGTTTACTGACTGTCCACATTGATAGCATTCTTGAGCACTTTGATTGATTGATTGATTGATTGATTGGTTGGTTGATTGATTGATTGATTGAATACTTAATTAACCCGAGTATTAACAGTACAGGTAGTACAGTAAAAGGATATGCTAAAAGGATAACACAAAAAGCCCCAGAGGGCTTGTTTCCATTGTGGTCCATTGTACTCAATTCATCAGTAATACGCGCTGGTAATAAAAAAGAATCATGCACTTGGTGACAAGTTTTAGATTTTTGGCATGGTGTTACAGTAGGTATAGCCATAAGGTTTTCAAAAACCTTAAAAGACGTTGCACCGCTCGCCGAGCACACTGTTTCAAGTTTTTGTATTTGTTCTTGATTAGGTTTTCAAGTCCATAATGGTCTGCATTATGCATGACCTGACACGGATTACCCTGAACGTTGAAAAGCAACGCTAAAGGTGTTTCCAGTGCGCTGACCACACATCACTATGTCGCAGAGGTGGACAGAGTACTCGACCCCAGTACTTGAGTAAGAGTACGGAGTACTCCTGGTTAAATTGACTCCACTACAAGTAAAAGTAGCTCAGTCAAAATATTACTCAAGTAAGAGTAAAAAAGTCCTTGCTTTTATATGTACTTAAGTATTTTTAAAAGCATTTACTCTTAAATACTTAAGTACAAGTAAAAGTAAAAGTACATTTCTTATTTTTCACATCAATGAATTGCTGTAATTTTTATATGGCTTTTTAAAATCACAAGTCAAATTAGTGCAGCATTGGTTCAAAACGAGTAATCTAAATGAATATCTTTATAGCCTAGTGGTGCAGCACAAAATAACCAAATACCCACAAAATATTACATTTAAATATACTGTCTTGAACAAACTAAAATATATATTTCTCAACCAGTGGTCCATGGACTACACAGACACATGCAATTATATGGCCACATTTCCTAATAATGATGACTCCATCAGGCAATCCGGTACACTTCCCCTTCTTGAGATTCTAAGTCCCTTTTCTGTGGAATTTATTGAGCTCCCAGAAACTTGACAACATTGACATGTCATCAGGTCACCAGGTCGATAATATGCACTGTTCCGGAACAAGAAGAAAAAACATATTGCAACATGGTCAGGGACCACATGCAATACCTTCAGGGACCACAAGTGGTCCACCTGAAAACCCCTGCTCTAAAGGGATCTAAAATGTTGTGCTTACCTCGACAACAAGAGTTGCTCCTATCTACTTCAATGGACTACTTTGTTTGGGCTGTTTGCTGGATTCTTTTTTTTAAACGAGGCAATATTGGACACATTGGGTAATCTAAATGAATATCTTTATAGCCTAGTGGTGCAGCATAAAATAACCAATTAACCACAAATACATTTAAATATACTGTCTTGAACAAACTAAAATATGTCTAAAACCTCAGCAATGCCAATGCAACAAAATAACTCCTCATCTAAGCCGTAGCAGTGATGTTAGGTTTTCAATGTAGATAGTGGGTGTCAGGACCCACGAGTGGTCATTTGAATGGGTCCCAGCCCAGGGACATTTTGTGATTCTATGAGTCCTAATAAAATAAAAACGTTTCCCCATTCAAGGCGCATGAATTGTTTTCAAGGCAAAAAACATAGCATATCACTCTTTGCCTTTCAAGAATATTCAAGGCAAAAAAGTACCATATGTCACTGCTATGCGCTAAATACTAGTGCTAGCCTAAACTCCAGTGAGATTTATAGTTTTAAACTCTCTAAAGCAGGGGTTTTCAACTGATTGTGAACCAGGGACCACCACCCTGATTAAGAATCAACCTGGGGACCACTGTTGTGTTGGATGAGATTAGAGCTAAGATTAGTGCTTTGCTAACACTTGCACTCACTTCTCAACCAGTGGTCCATGGACTACACAGACACATGAAATTATATGGCCACATTTCCTAATAATGATGACTCCATCAGGCAATCCGGTACACTTCCCCTTCTTTAGATTCTAAGTCCCTTTTCTGTGGAATTTATTGACCTCCCAGAAACTTGACTTCTCAGAAACCGACAACATTGACATGTCATCATAGGTCACCAGGTCGATAATATGCACTGTTCCATGGAACAAGAAGAAAGAAACATATTGCAACATGGTCAGGGACCACATGCAATACCTTCAGGGACCACAAGTGGTCCACGGACCACCTGTTGAAAACCCCTGCTCTAAAGGGATCTAAAATGTTGTGCTTACCTCGACAACAAGAGTTGTACCTATCTACTTCAATGGACTACTTTGTTTGGGCTGTTTGCCAGATTCTTTTTTAAAAAGAGGCAATATTGTACACACACACACACACACACACACACACACACACACACACACACACACACACACACACACACACACACACACACACACACACACACACACACACACACACACACACACACACACCCCCCCCCCCCCCCCCCGTCCTGGCTGGACACAGACTGAGTGGTTGTTTTTTTCTGTGCGCGAATCGTTTGGCCGTGTGCGCGTGGGCGCACGCTACAGGGAACATTGGATAGGGTTCCTTTGCATTTTAGGGGGAAAAAACTACAACCAGCAAACGTAAAAGTAACTTGTACTTTTCAGCCTTCCTTGAAATTTACTTGAGTAAAAGTAAAATATTTTTCTTGAACATGTACTCGAGTAAGAGTAATAAGTATCAAAGAAATCTAATACTCAAGTAAAGTACAGATCCTCAGAATATGTACTTAAGTACAGTACTCAAGTAAATTTACTCCGTTACTGTCCACCTCTGTATGTGTGACTAGTGAGAATGTTTTTTGATCTGAGACAGCATGAGGCTATGCTCTGTTCTATCATGATCAATTTACATGACAACGCCTGGAAACACTGCTCAGTGAGCTGGACATCACACAGGGAGACAGTTGCAGTTTTGAATGAAATTATTTTCATATTTTGGCATGTCCATTGCATTAAACCAGTGGTTCACTGAGGGTGTGGTTTTGAAAGGAGAAACACAGGTTAATATGAGTTTGGAGAGTGCTGGACAAGACAGGACGGAGTCGAGAGGAGCACATGGCTCTCTGTCCACCCTGCTGAGGGCAGAGAGGATTTCCTCTCTAGTCAGTAAGAATACCTTGAAGATTCTTACAGGGGCCATCATCCAAAGTCATTTTGACTATGCATGCTCCTCATGGTATCACAACACCACTAAGGCCTTTTTCGTACCTTGAAATGTCAAGCTATTTGTATGATGTTCTGCATAGTAGTGTATATCTGTCTGTTCTTTAATGTCACCATGATTTGAGAATGTGGGGATCTCATTTTGAAACAAGCCGTTGGCTTTTATGGGCGATCCATTTTAGAGGGCCTTGCATTGTAAACTGTACTTCATTGTGGTTTTTCCATGTCTTTCTAAATAAAGTATTCAATCAATGAATCAATCAGAGGATGTGCCTGAGTGCTTGATGGGGGACAGGACAGAGAAGAGAAAGTGTTTCTTGCTGTTGGATTTCACAATTATTTCGCAATAATTTCGCAATCAGTTTCAATCTTACATTCTATGTGGTCAGGAGCTGTGTGTTCAGATGAAATGAGCGGGGGTGGATGGATGGTTCATTTGAGGTGTGCACCCAGGGTGTGTTTGAGGGGTGGGTGAAGTGGTTTCAGTGGTGAGCAGCTATAGCTGTTAGGAACCGGCAGAGAGCTTATCAGAATCTAGATCTCCTTCATAGCTGTATATAAATAAAACAGACTTATGGGGCAAAGTTGCCATTCTAAAATGTATTCAAGAGTAAATATGTAAGGGAGAAGAAATATTATTTCTATCATAGACATAGTTAGCTATATATTAAAAAATAAACAATATTCCTAAAATAGTCATTTGTACACTCTAATGAAGTCTCCACTGAATGATGAATGTTTGACCTTACAGGTAGCATGTGTCCTTTGCTTCCATTACTACACGGTCTAGTTTAAGACTAAAACTAAAAATATCAATGTTTTCCTGTAGTGTAGGCAGCTGAGTTAACCATACTAATGAATGTGTGTGAATGGGTGAATGTAATGCACAATCATTGTAAAGCGCCTTGGATAAAGGCGCTATATAAATGGCACCATTTACTATTAATTTACCATTTACTATCTCCCACATGTAACATCATTTTACTATTTGTCATTCGAATAGAGTTTAAGTGGTTAAAGTGGCTTCGAGGGGAAAAGGTTGGGAACAACTGCTTCTGCTAACGGAGGGAGTGTCGGCCTTCCTCCTCTGGTCAGTTCAAATACTTTGAGGACTGCAGGAGCACTCATCCAAGGTTACTTCGACTATGCATGCACCTCATGGTACTATAACACCACAAAGGCCTTAAAAACAAGGCTCCAGACATCTCAAAACAAACTGGTCAGGCTACTGCTTGGCCTCACATCTACAACTCATTTAACCCCTGCTCACTTTGCTAGGGTGGGATGGCTCAGGGTAGAGGATGGCTAGCTTAAATGGCTTTTTA
Source organism: Gymnoscopelus braueri (assembly GCF_963280865.1). Lineage (NCBI taxonomy): Eukaryota > Metazoa > Chordata > Actinopteri > Myctophiformes > Myctophidae > Gymnoscopelus > Gymnoscopelus braueri. Next base: position 36,139,318 of record NC_137624.1, on the reverse strand, counting down.
AAAGCCATTTAAGCTATAACTAGGCTAAGTTTGAACTTAGTGTGAGGTGGTGCAACTGGCTCCTGGGTCTACAAGATACACTACACCTCAAAGACACCCATGTACCTGTCAAACTACTTCAAAAACGTCAATCAAGTCCACAATCACAACACCAGAGGGAGCTCCACTAATCACGTCCAACCCAGATTTGGCTCTAACAAGGGGTTAAATTCGTTCTCCTGCTATGCCACAAATACATATTCATTTGGGGGTCCTTGACATGAACATTTTTGAGAACCACTGGTTTAAACAGGAAACAAGCCCAAAAAACAGCAACCACAACTACAAATATTTACAAAGTCTTGCATTTTGATTTGTTTTGTTGGATTGCCTATTGACACAAGCCCCTGACCTGCACTACTTGCTTAACACAGTGTTCTCTAACGTTTTCATATCAAGAACCCCTAAATTGATAAAAAAAAAATTGGCTGCGGACCCCCACCTGAAAATATTGTGCGCTAGTGGCCCCCATAGCAGATACAAACAGTATGTCAAGATTATGCAACAGTTTTAAAAAATGGCAGATCAACAAGCTCACAGTGCGTCAGGACACAAGCTTGTAGATCTGCTATTTTTGAACAGCTGGTGTCTAGGGACTTTTCCTCATTTTGCAGAATTCCCGGACCCCACTTTGAGAACCAGTAGCCTACTGTACCTTAAATAATGTTGGTTTGTGGAATGCGTATAAAATGTGCCATTTTAAAAGCTTGCTCTATTCTTCTTTATAGCGTAAATAAAACTGATATTGTTGTACTCCAGCCTTGTGTGATGAGGAATAATATTTAAACTTAGAACAAGACACTGATATTCCGCACTGGAAGTGTACACTGTGTAGCTGCTATGAATTGCTATCGACCCCTGCGAGATGCTATTAAATGGGTAATATGAGCCTTCACATCATCAGATCACAGTTTATCCTTGTCCCTGCATTCTCCTTTAGAGCTGATGCTCATCACTTCATGTGTCATCATTGTGGTATATTACATTTTAAAAGACACTGCTATATGGGAACATTGTCTTTCATGATGTTTATCTGTCCAGCAGCACCACCTAGTGTTTACACATGCACACTTGCATGTGCCTCCTTTGACATGGTTCAAGCTGATTTGAGGCACAATTTTGAACATAATAATAGTCATCCCTGAAAATTAATTAAGAATAGCAGAAGACACAATTATGTTGACCTGCTGTTATGCTCCAGAGAAATTAACCGCACTGCATCAAATTATAGGAAAAATTCTAATTCAATGAAATATTATTTGTTGTTGTATATTTATTCAGTATTGCCATAATATTTAAACAGGGCTAGTGTCAGATTAGTTTTTCACCTGTAAATGTGTTATGTGAGAATAAAGTTGTGCTGAGTTGAGTTGAGTTGATGTCCTCATCTTGAACCTACGGTATATATAACAGTCCAAAGCTTGACCTGCTTAACTGAGCACTTTTAGAACATCAAAAACGGATGAAGACTCTAAACAGTCTCATTAAAGGAACAATCCGGACTCACAAAATAATTTTCAAAGCTTTTTGATGTGTCACAGCAGCAGTCATGAAACGGACGCGTTTGATGAAGGCCTGAGGGTCTGAAACGCATCCATCTCATGACTGCAGAGCATTACAAAGCTTTGAAACAAATTTTGTGAGTGAGGATTGTTGCTTTGATTGAAGTCATTTTGAGACCTGCATTGCAAAGAAAATGAAATAAAAGGCCAATCAATAATTGATAATTATGATGACAATCAATAATGGTGACAATCAATAATGGTGATGTGAGAAATTGTGAGAGAATGGCGACAAATGGTTGCACAGATACTTATCCTAAATAGATGCATAGATACTTCTCCTGCATGCTGGATCAAGTACAAACTGTACAATAGATTTGTGTCTCCATAAAGGGGAATAGGTTATATCATGAACTCCTCCCAGATTTTCTCCTCAATAGACTCAATAGAGATGTAGTAACAAATTCTGCTAAATATGTATCATATATATAACAAGATCTCCAAAAGAACAAATCATGCAGGGATTTGTGGAATTTATCATCATTGATGGCATAATGTATTGTCTTCTGTGGATATTTCTCCTGAGCTATAGTCTTGGTCTCAACATTCTCATAATGTATATATATTGCCTTCCTTTTGGAGCTCAAGCTTTTCAGTATTCCCAGACATATGCTATTCTTGAATTCTTCTTGCAGGTATAATTTGATATGGTCCACCTCTTCACAACAGAGAGTGAATAAAACATAAGCGTGGTCGTGCTTTTCCTCTCTTCCTCTCTGAACCCCGTCCCACTCCCTCTACGATGAGCTCGGGGCCTGAGCCAGATTCATCATCCCTACGCACAAGAATGAGCCACTCAGTCGCTCCTCTGTGCCGGTAGTTATTAACCCATTAAGACCGGTAACGCATCATTTTAGATTTTTTTGGCTATTCTTTCTTTGGCTATTAAAAAAAATTGAAAAAGATCTACAAGCTCATAGCGAGTGCTGCGCTATGATCTTGTAAATCTACAATTTTTGAAAAATTTAGAAAATTTGTGCAAATCTTTACAAATGTCTTCTAAATCCTAATAGATTTTTGAAAAAAACGTATGTTATTTCAGTGGTTCTCAAACTTTTCGATGTCAAGGTGATATGTAAAATGATATGTATTTGGCCGAGGACGCCTATCTCAAAATATGTTGTTCCAGGGACCCCCCCAGAAGCACAGATCCAAGTTAAAAATGTTCGCTTTAAAACACACACACGCACAAGTTTTGCAAAAAAAATCCACGATAATCTTTTTTTTTATCAGATCTACAAGCTCATAGCTCGTTCTTGGTCTTAATGGGTTAAGCTACATAACCAAGCCCCCATGTGTTCTGTTCTGTCCTTGGATTAATGATTAATGACTGGATAATGACTCCTGCTTGCTCGTGGGATGTACACTAGAATCATAATCAGAGGCCTGCATATAGGCTACAAACTGCTATAAATGTTTCAGTTCATAGCTCATTATGTTCACTTTAGATTAACTGTACATTTATTCCCACTGTGCAGCTGGCTGACACTGTACATTTATATCAGCATCAGGTCATATCCGCTGTTGATCTACATACATACAGTATATCCATATCCTGATTATGGATAGACAGTACATCACTGGCTCCTAGCTAATGGAGCTAACGAGAGCACCGGCTCCCGCACTCTACCGTTGACAGCAGCCGTGTGTTAAGAGTGACAGCTATGGATTTACATGCCTACTTAACGACGAACGAGGAATATCTACTGACTGGACTGCTAAAATTACAGTTGTGTCTCTGTGATGAGATGATGGCCGGCCTGTGCCCCAAACAAATGATGAGTTATGAGCAACTACCCTTTGTTTTGCATTTTTTTTCTCTCCACAGAATCAAATGTTGTATGGTCATGATTCACAAGAACCCTGGCTTGAACTAGGCTTAAAATAATTGATATAAATAATTTTGGAAATCTCTATGGGAAAAATTAATGGAGTGAATTTGAGTGGAACCACAAAATGGCCGCCACGGCTATGCCCTATGGGACTAGATTTAAAACGGTCAAAACTTCTATCTCATACGCATTTGTTTTTCCAATTCAAACTTCTGTATCTCTTTTTCACAAGTCAACTGTAATAAAAGCCATTATGTTTTGCTGTTGAAAAGGGAACTGAAAGTGACTGTGCTGCAGGTCATTGACCATGCATGCCCCTAACATTTCCAAAACCAACCATAGTTTAACCATCGCCCTTTACATTTCCTTTTACGTGGCCCTTTTATAACCAGGTTCAGTTCAATTTCATATAATTCAGAAACATTTCAGAACCTGATCTTTAGTGCAATGATCCATAAACCGCTCACATATGGAGCAGGAAAACAAACCCTCTAGCCCGGCCTTAATAGATTAGGTCCAAGCAGAAAAAGAAAAAAACAGCAGTACCAACATAGTGTTACCCAGGTCAACTAGTGCACAAAAGAGTTGATGATATAGTCCCCCTATTTAACCCATTAATTAACCGATTCTACAAATGCCTTCTAAATCAGTAGTTCTCAAACTTTTTCATGTCAAAGACCCACGCCGGTGGCCCAGTGGTTAAGGCGCACCACACTCGATAGAACACTTCCCACCAAGTGTGAAGTCAACCGAATGAACGGTTTTCCAGATATGCTACGAGGAAGCACATACGTACATGAGTACAACATACCGGTGCATACATACATACAGTACATGCAGAAATAGAATTTCCTGGAATTTATAGATAAACTTCCACAAACAGTACTTAAGGTATACCGAGTCAAGCTTGAAAGTTGTTCCATTACATCAGTGGTTCTCAACCTGTGGGTCGGGACCACCAGGGGGGTCCCCACATGATAAATGTGCTGATCTACAAGCAATATTTGTCTGTGGAACAGAGTCAAACTAAATGTAATGCCCCGACTTCTACAATTCCAAGTGCTTGTCAGGGTGGGGGGTCCCCAGTTCAAATATGATTATTTTGAGGGGTCACACAGCCTGAAAAGGTTGAGAACCACTTCATTAGAACATGAGAACGTACTAATGTGAAAGCTTTATGCCAGATGTTCAGTGTTATTTCTACAGAGAACACTAAAGGAACAGCAGTCAACATGAGTGACATTTAAATTACAAAAAAAGCTAAATGTAATTTACACTTCACATTAGTCATTTCCTGTAGTACAGGGGTCTTCAACAGGGGGTCCGGGACCCCTAGGGGGTCCTCAGAGTTACTACAGGGGGTCCGCCAAATCTTTGTGTGATATGATTTTTCTTTTTACCTTAAACACTTAAACCCTAGCATCCCTTTTCTGAGGAGAACTTTAGCCAAAAATAGCAGATCTACAAGCTCACAACGCCTCGCGCTGCGAGGCGTTGTGGGCTTGTAGATCGGCTATTTTTTGGCAAAGAGGTGGAGGTGTAGAGGGAAAAAAGAGCAGACCAAGTAAAAAAAAAAAAAAGGTATAATCTGAAACACAATTTTATAGAATATAGAGGGGGTCCCTGCTTCATCTCTCTCTCAGCTAGGGGGTCCTTGGCCTGAAAACGTTGAAGACCCCTGCTGCAGTATGAAAGGCAGGTCTCACGTTGCTCTATATTTGACAACCAGATACAATGTTCTTATGACATGGCAAAAGGTAATTAAAATAAAACCCGAATTAAGACCACCACACACACACACAGTCTAACACAACACAATTGCGCAGAGGTTTTGCAGAATACATCAGTTGGCCTTGTAGGAGCGCCTTCAACACTAAACAGTAATCACAGAGCATGTATAAAACTGCCCTGCCTCTTTAGCTTAGCCTTACATGGAGGCTGGAATGTGAGCTGCATGTAGCATAACCTGGGGGTGACAGGTCAATGTAGTCCTGGGATGTGAGCTGCATCGCAGATATTCAATTATTAAAGATACGCCATCCACTAGAGCAGGGTTCTTCAACATCTTTCAGGAAGAAGCTGTGTTCACGTTCACTCTCCCATTGGAAATAATACTCCCAGCCTGCTTCCGGTCCCCTAAAAAGGCAGCCACCTACTACACGCAGATCCGGGAATTAAACCGGAGATTGCATGTCATTACCGTAAATTTCGGACTATAAGCCGCGACTTTTTCCCAATTTTTCGACCCTGCGGCTTATATAGCGGTGCGGCTTATCTATGGATTTTTACAGCTAACGGCCACTAGGGGACCTCCTAAATCTATGGATTTTACACCTGCGGCTTATAGTCCAGTGCGGCTTATATATGTACAACTCATTCAATTTAGCTGCTGCGGCTTATACTCAGGTGCGGCTTATAGTGCGTATTATTTTTGTCTTGGGCTGTATATCGCATAAACTGGTGGTGACAGGTCTAGGTAGTCCTGGGATGTGAGCTGCATGTTGCATAACCTGGGGGGGGTGACAGGTCTAGGTAAGTCTGGCACGTGGGCTGCATTGTGAAAGGCACCTCCCTACTGGAACCCCCAAAAGGGTCTCAGTAATCAGGGTGCAGAGACTGCAGACTGGGCTGTGGAGAAAGAGAGTTACACAAAACATGTTGGAATGGGGGATAGGGAGTGTGTGTCAGTGTTGATTTCGTCGACTAAAACTATATGACGAAAAATGTTCGTCGACTACCTTTCTTCACTGACGAAAACGATATAAAAACGAAATAAAAACTAAGCTATGATGACTAAAACTAAGACATAGTTGACAATTTTGTCAACAAATAATACAAAAAAAATGTTAGTGAGGGACTAGTGGAGAAGCCAAACATAGTCATTTTATGTTTGGTTGCACTCGGGTGTTGTGCTCTGAAAATAGCAGATCTACAAGCTCGCTGTGAGCTTGCAGATCTGTTGTGTGTAGTGTAAAATCAGGCATTACGAACGACGCCATCAAGGCCTGCCAAAATACATTTCTGTCGACTAAATCATCTGTAGATTTAGTCGACTATAATCTTATGATATTTAGTCGATTAAAACTATGACTAAAATTACTGACTAAAACAAAATCAAAATGTGTTGTCAGAATCAACACTGGTGTGTGTGTGTGTGTGTGTGTGTGTGGAGGGGAGGGGGGTGTTGCGTAAGCTAAAGGGATTATGAACCTTATCATATCAACTACATTTTTGGGCGGTGAAACCGCCCCTATATGTAAGGTTTGGACATCGACATTCGCTGCACTGTGATTGGCCACCATTGTACCCCCCCCCCACCTATTGTACCCCCCCAACCCTGCGCTGTGATTGGCCACCATTGTACCCCCCTAACCCTGCACCGTGATTGGCCACCATTGTACACCATGGTGGCCAATTCAGGACTATTCAGGACTGTGATTGGCTAGTGAACACATGACACATGTGCATAGCCCTATAAATAGGACTATGCACTTTTATACACATTTATGTTTTTTTTTAAGTTAGGGGTGTACAATGGTTGGTCCACAATATTACTTTTCTTTAAGTGAACTTCCATCACTGTGATGACCACTGTGACCACACCGCCCACTTCACACTGGGTGTGATTTTTTATTGATTGTCGGATGTTGAAAGAACGTGACTGACTAACAACGTTATGTGTGTTTATTGGTATAAGAAAGTCAATGGGTGACTTTTACAACCAGAATTTGTTACTGGATACATCTTTGTATACTTTATACATATTGCAATACCTGAAAGAAAAATAAAGACAAGAGGGTTTCCAGTGAGTAACCAGATCAAGACAAAAGAGAATATTGCAAATTAAAGCGATTGTTTGAAACCCTAATATCACTTCTCTCTTTCCCTCTTTCTCTCTCACACACGCACACGCGCGCACGCACGCACACACACACGGGCACTCTCTCACTCACACGTACTGTACACCTACCCAAAAGGAAAGATTATTCGATCACAATCAGTCCTCATTAACAATGCACCCCAGAATAGCCGCGTTGATTTTGACCCGGACAACTTGTTTAAATAATCTCCTTCATTGTAACCATATTATCTGGATCTATAAATGGCTTCTCTCAGAGCTGCTGTGAATACAGAAACCCTGTACCTCTTATACATGAACGTGATGAATATGTTTCACGACAACTCCCTGGACGGTTGGTTGTTAAACTAAACAAAATACAGCAATAAACTACATTAGGCAGGGTGAGGCGCTGAAGAACGAAGGCACTGTTGATGTCTGTCAGGGTGGTTGATGTCTCTTAACATCCACAACAAGAGACTGGAGGTGCTCAGGTTTGAGTAAACACCTTATGCATATTTGATATTGCATTTGACATCTTGTGATTTCTCTTCTTGTCACCGCAGTTCGTGGAAGCTTGTACGGAAAATAGTTGTTCAGCCCACGCTGAACACCTGTTAGCCCATTAAGACCGGGAATGCATCTGTGTGGCATTTTTTAGATTTCTTTGGGCTATTCAAAAATAGCAGATCTACAAGCTCATAGCGCGGCACTGAGAAATCGTCAACATTTTTGCAAATCTTTGGACATAGATTTTTTTTAAAGCGAACATTTTTAACTCAAATCTTTGCTTATGGGGATTCTACAAATGTCTTCAAAATCCTAACAGTTTTTTAAAACATTTTTTTTAACTTATATTGCGATAATATCAGTGGTTCTGGTATGTCAAGGACCCCCAAAATGTATTTGTCCGCAGACCCCCCCCTCCCCCCATCTAAAAATATTGTGTTCCAGGGACCCCCAGTAAAGCAAAGATTTGAGTTAAAAATGTATATATATATATATATATTCAAAGATTTGTGCAAATTTTCACGATTTAAAAAAGAAATAGCAGATCTACAAGAATCTTTAAATGACACAGATGGCGTTCCCGGTCTTAATGGGTTAAACTTGTGATGTGACAAATAAACTTGACGTTGGAAGTTGAAGCCTGACAATGACACGGAAAAGAAACTCAAGACGTGTTTAGAGACAGACACACTGTGAGAATAATAACTAACAGGGGTTGGTTGTACGCTGTTGAAGGCTGACCTGAACCCCAGTCGAGGTTCAACACAAACTAATTGTTAATTAAGGCCCGGTCTGATGAGAAAGAGCTCAAGTGTAAATGAAACGTCAGCATGGAGAAGCACTCACATGACTTTAACACATTAAAGCCGGGAACGCATCATTTTAAGGTTTCTTTGGCTATTCAAAAATAGCAGATATAAAAGCTCATAGCGCGGCACCGAGTGCCGCGCTATGAGCTTGTAGATCTGCTATTTTTTGAAAAATCGTGAACATTTTGCGCAAATCTTTGAATGTATATTGTTTAAAAGCAAACATTTTTAACTCAAATCTTTGCTCCCGGGGGTCCTTGGAACTAAAATATTTTGAGATGGGAGTCCGCAGCCAAATACTTATCATTTTGGGTGGTCCTTGACATGAGAAAAGTTTGAGCACCACTGATATTACAGCTGCATAAGTTATAAAAAATAAAAATAAACTTAGGATTTAGAAGACATTTGTAGAATCCCCCAGATACGATTTGAGTTACAAATGTTCGCTCTAAAAATATATATATATATATTCAAAGATTTGCACACATTTTCAAAAAATTTCAAGAAATCTACAAGCTCATAGTGCCGCGCTATGAGCTTGTATATCTGCTATTTCTGAATAGCCAAAAATCTAAAAATCACACAGATTCTTTCCCGATCTAAATGGGTTAAAACCCCCCCACAAAAAGAAAATCTGCATTATTTTAAAACTTGACAGAGCACTCTTGGCAGCTCAGAATGGTTAGTTATTATTCATAGTTTAATTCAACTTCTGATGTTGTTGGTAATATGACGGTGGATGATAAAAAATATAAAAAAAAGAGTAGGGGAATTTACAGTAAGCGGGAAGGAGGAGGATGTAATTAATGGGAGACACAGAGGATAAGTCTGTACTGCCGGATATCCAAGCGTGTGTGTGTGTGTGCGTGTGCGTGTGCTTGTGTGTTATGGTTCTACACATTTATACATCAGCACCAGGAGAAAAGAGGATCAATTCTGTACAGACTTGGAAGGAACATCAATATCATTCTCTAGACAGGGCAGGAAATAAAAATAACCACAAGTCCCATTTAGCGAGCCAGAACCTTCCCAGTTAAAACCTGACTTATGCTTATAGTCGCGCGCCGGTGTGGCGCACCGCAAATAGCAGGCCTATAACTTGTGAGCTTGATCGGCTATTTTAAGTTCACAACACCGCACGCAGTTAACTCTTTGACTATAAGGCGCAGACTGCCAATGACGAGATTTTGTGTTTTCAGTGGTTTTACGCTAGATGCCGCTGTTCGCTAACTAATGAGTCACCATTTGACTCCCAGTGAAGCAAAGAAGCAGCAAATCAACACAACCACATTCACTTCCATGTTAATGGATTTGTAAAAAATGCCTTTTCTCTGCTTTCTTTTTGCGAAAACAACCTACATTCAACAGCCAATAACTATGGAATGGATGATCGCGACGGCACACTTTTTACACCCCGATTCCACGAGACTCGGATACGTCTTTTAAAGTGATCAGGGGATCTATCATCATACTGGAGATAAATATTCTATAATTTTTCAAAGGTTAGTGAAAACACTCGAAAATCGCTGCCAGTGGCTTAGCAAACGATGTTTTATTTCTGGCAGTCAAAGAGTTAACAAAGTATATCACAGTATACCAACCAACTCATTTAATTTGCAGCGGTCTTGGCAGTGACATTAAAACCCTCTAGACTTCGCAAACTGGACCTGAGCTGGCTCTGCTTACCAAATCTCTTCGCCAAAAAATAGCCGATCTACGAGCCCACAGCGCGTCGCAAACACGACGCGTTGTGAGCTCGTAGATCGAGCTATTTTTTTAGCTAATGTTCTCCCCCCAGAATACGGATGCTGGGGGTTCAAAGTGGTTGCCACCCAGTACACACCTGCCCCGCCCCCACCTATTCCCCCCCTCCCCTAGCCTTTGCCCGCTCCTGCAGTGGCTTGGGGGCAGGACTGAGGCAGGTTCAGGGTGATGTCCCTCAGACTGTCCCTCTCCTCTCGGATCTCCTGCAGGTCCTGTTCCAGCACGCCCAGGCGATTCTGCTGGTCCTTGGCCGCCAGGCGCAGCTTCTGGATCTTCCAGCCCAGCCCGGGGCTCTCCACGCTGCCGCGGAGCATGGTGAGCCGGCGCGCCGTCTCGTTCAGCACGTGGTCGAAGCGCTCCAGGGGAACTTTCTCATCTGCAAACCACCGTGCAACGGATGAGAGAAGACCAGATCAGAGATGGAGATAACATGGAAGTTTCCCCATTTCGGATTTGCGAAAAGACCATGATTATTCTGCCTCTCAGGTTTTACTATAGTGACGAGTTGGGGCACCGATCACCCCGTTCCACCATCCGTTTGACGCGATGGCCGTCGTCCACTAGAATGTGGAAGTGCCGTTCTCATCCACGAATCATAATAGGTTGACAAGTCCGCTAAAAACATTTAAACAATGTAGAAACAGACTTGAGCCCCCAAACGAGTGGCCGCACCGAGTGGTGCGATGTCTGCTTCTGCCGACTCGGCGTTGAAGTTGCATACCAATAGGCTTGGAATCGCAAATCAACAACGATGTGATGCAGCAGGAGAGCCCCGTCTGGCGCTTAATTGTTTGCGATTTGATTGTATTTTCACTGTATTTTGTACTTGTTGTTTTGTTCTCTTGACCTGTACAGCACGTGGTCGGCGACAGTAGTTTTTAAATGTGCTATATAAATAAAGTTTGATTTGATTTGATGCAGGTTGTCCCATCGTCTCAGACGAGTGTCGTATGTTCAAATTCTGCCCCAACTCCTCTCCTGTTTGACACGATGGGTGTGAGAATGTATTGAAAAGACACAAGCTGTAGATAAGAGCTCTGCAACAATATTATGATCAGCTAGATCTTTTTAAGGTCACTATGATTAGAAAGGCTTAGACAAACTCGCATCACTCAAATAAATAGAAACTATATAAACATTACGTGGTCTATATTGATTTGATCATTATAATCATAAGCAGAGTAACCTTTCGACTAAAGATGAAAGTTGCCTGCCTTTTACAGTACATTAAGTGTTGGAAATTATTCATCATGAACTTGGAACTTGTACGATTCCCTCGGCTAATTTTTGCACTCGCTGTATCATTTCAACCCACTTGGACTGTAAGACATAAGTACAGGCTTTTTGGGCCGATTAACAGATGACATTTTGGCCTTTCATGCTGAAACATGACCATGGGGATAAAACAGTGGCGGATGGGATTTCCATACTAAATGAGGCATTAAAGAGGAGCAGAAACTCTTTATTGGGTTGACATTCAGGCTTTGTGCTAATAAGGACCCTTCATGAGTTTAAAAGAGGGAGAAGACTATGAAAACACATCAGTAGGACACTCAAGGGCTGTTAGATCGGTGGTTCTCAAACGTTTTCATGCCAAGGACCTCCAAATTGATATGTATTTGGCCACGAACCCCCCCATCTGAAAAGGTTTTGACCCCCAGAAGACAAGATTTATGTAAAAACATTTTAGATATTTTTCAAACATTTTCAAAAATAGCAGACGTACACGCTTTCAGTGCGGCACTAAGTGACACGCTGTGAGCTTGTAGAGCCCCCCCCCTTCCAAGGACCCCTGGGGGTCCCCAGACCCCACTTTGAGAACCAATGTATTAGATGGTCATGAAAATCATTTTGCAGTTTGTTTTCACTACAGAAGGAAATCATCTTGAAAGGGGCCAAATATATATCAATTTGCGGGTCCTTGACATGAAAAAGTTTGAGAAATACTGCGCTATAAGAAAAAGGTCCCTACCTATCTTATTGATGAGCTCAGTCAGTGTATTAGAATAGGCTTCTAAACGGAGTTTGGCAGCTTCCATGTCCTCCTTCACACTGGTCAGGGACACCTCGGGCTGGTGGGGAGGAAACACACACCATATTATGTCCAGTTCAGACATCATCTGAACATGTCTCTGCTTTTGATATCCCCATCTGGTCATTCATGTTTATGGCCAGTGGGGATATGTTTTATTTTATCCATGCTTCTGGTCAGACTGAATTCAAAACTGTCTGATATGTTTGATATTTATACGTGATTATATCACTATCATTTGAAAATTTCATTCAAACAAGTTTGTTAACCACATTATGTGATTTTGTCAAAAATTCTATATTTATTTCATTTGTATTCATAATTAGCTAAAATACCAGGTCTATAAGGTCACAACGTGTCGCAATGCAACACGTCATATCAAAGAAGGATATCGGGCTTATAAGCAGTGGTGGAAAAAGTACTCACATTTTTAAAGTAAGATATCAATACTGCAGTGTAGAAATACTCTGTTACAAGTGAAAGTCCGGTAATCAAAATTTACTTGAGTAAAAGTACACAAGTATTGGCATCAAAATACACTTCAAGTACCAAAAGTAAAAGCCAAAAGTCATTGTGCAGAATGTCCCATTTCACAAGTTCAAAATGTATAAAAGAATCTTTTGAAAATAGCCGATCTACAAGCTCACAATGCGTCGTATCGCGACGCATTGTGAAAAGATTTGTTTGTTTTCACAAATCATCAAACCCCGATGCAATCTATCAAACAACAACAAAGGGAACAGAAATCAGCATGCGTAGCATGGCGTAGCGTACCTCAGAGGTGGCGCGGGCGTGTGCGCGGGCCGTCTGGTTCATTTTAGATTTATTTTGGCAAAAAAATTCAAAAATAGTAGATATACAAGCTTGTAGATCTGCAATGTTTTGAAAAATCGTGAACATTTTTGTGCAAATCTTTGCTTCTGGATGGGGGAGGGGGTCCCTGGAAAAGGGAACAGAAATCAGCATGCGCATAGCGTACCTCAGAGGTGGCCTGGGCGTGTGCGTGGGCCGTCTGCTTCTCCTGCTCGGCCAGTTGCTGCAGAGTGTGTTCTACCTGGGAGCGGAGCTGGCCAGACGCAGTCCTGGTGAGCTTGGCCTGAGTTAAAGTGGCCTTGGATTCCTGGACACAAACATTTAGCAGATGGTGGAACCATAGTTCATACGGTGTGTGTTTATAGCCTTGCACACGCACACACACACACACACACCTTTCTTGCACTTTTTGTTCTACTGTTTTTTTTCTCATACGCACATGCACACAGATGAACACACACAAATGAATCTTTTCCTAATTGCAAGCCTTACTCTATAATATTTTTTTAAGGGGTGGCTTGAAAAGCCAGCCTGTCTGTAGACAGACCTGTACCTAGTCGTCACTTCTCAACACTTTCTCTGGCTGGCCTCTTACCAAGGCCGGCCAATGAGGACTCGCCATCCTCTCGGACTATGGGATCTGGACACACGGCAGAGCACAGCGGTGTCAGATTCCACTTAAGGGGGCAAGCGCGATAGCACACGCGCACACATAAAAAGACAGACAGAGATGCACTCAGTTTCTTTATATTGGTAGCCACCTTGTGAATAACATTTAAATGTCAGTCTTGTTTAAACATAGAACAACCATTTCTCTTGTGAGGACCAGGAAAATAGTCCTCTCAAAGTCCATTTCCTTAATACTTGAGGGGACATTTGGACCTAGTGTATAGTACAACAACGCACGCACGCAAACACACACACACGTGCGCGCGCGCGCTCCACACACACACCTTTGCTACAGTGTGTGCCGTGCGCTCTGCCTCCTTGCTGGTGTTCCTGGAGACGCCGGCGCTCTCCAGCACCGGCTTCAGCATCTTCTCCATCTGCTTGATCTTCTTCCTGACGTCGGTCAGAACCTTCTCCTCCAGCGGCCTCTCCTTCTTCAGGGCAGCCTTGGTCTGAGCCTGCCGCTTAGGCCACTCCCTCTGCATGTCTGAGGCACACAGACAGACAGCAACACCGTCCAATCAATGCTCAGGTGTTCATTTGAAGGTCTTTCACACACCGGACCGGAAGAGTTTAGCATTTTGTCAAATTAATTTAAATTTGCATTCATTTAAACCTATCGAAACCGGGAACGCATCTGTGTTATTTTAGATTTCTTTGGCTATTCAAAAAATAGCAGATTTACAAGCTCATAGTGTGGCACCGAGTGCCGTGCTACAAGCTTGTAGATCAGCTATTTTTTTTTGGAAAATGTGTGCAAATGTGTGCAAAACTCTAATTGAACCACTGATATAGAAACATACGTTTTTAAAAAAAACTGTCAGGATTTAGAAGACATTTGTAGAATCCCCAGAAGCAAAGATTATGAGTTAAAATGTTCGCTTTAAAAAATACAAATTCAGCCAAAGTATAAAATAATGGTTTATGGTTACACAGATGCGTTCCTGGTTTTAATGGGTTAAGTATCAATACAATTGTAAGAAAGCACTGGAACGACACAATGCGGCTGTTATGTAACCATTATTATTATTATCCTTTCACGTTCCATTTCATTCAGTTTGCTCTCACCTGTCAGCTCCCTGTGCAGTCGGATGGTTTCTGACTCAACCTCTTTAGCTGCCACCACAGATGACAAGGCCATGACCGTTGCCCCCTGAACACGAGCTTTCAGCTTCAGAGAGACACAGAAAACACACATGTCTTACTTAAGTAAAAGTATCAATACTGCAATGTAGAAATACTCTGTTAAAAGTGAAAGTCCTGAATTCAAAATTGACTTGAGTAAAAGTACAAAAGTATTGGTATCAAAATGTACTTAAAGTACCAAAAGTAGAAAGCAGTCATTATGCAGAATGTCTCTTTTCACAGGTTCAAAATGTATAAATAAATCTTTTGAAAATAGCCTATCTACAAGCTCACAATGCGTCGCATCGCGACGCATTGTGAGCTTGTAGGTCTGCTATTTTCAAATGGCCAAAATATATACAGGACTGAAGTGGTTAGTGTGTTTTGTAATACTAATCAAAATCTATGAAGTAACAAAGTAACTAGTTTTCAAATAATTGAAGGGGAGTAAAGCATAATATTTGCCTCTGAGATGGAGTTGAGTAGAAGTAAAAGTACTGACAATTAGAAATACTCCAATAAAGTAAAAACACCTAAAAATTGTACTTCAGTACAGTAGGCCTACCTGTATGTAGTGACAATAGTGTGTGCGTCGGAGTGTATGTGTGTGTGTGTGTGTGTGTGTGTGTGTGTGTGTGTGTGTGTGTGTGTGTGTGTGTGTGCGTTCGTGTGTGTGTGTGTGTGTGTCCGTGTCCTACACTGTCTCCTGCACTTTCCTATCTATCTCACTGAGTAAAGAAAGACATAGGGACAAGGATAACCCACTTTCCTTTTAAAGCATGAAATAAATGACTAGTTCAGCTCATTTTATTACTTTTAATGTTGGCCCTCCTCTGCTGCACATTACTCACAGCTCTTCAACGGCAGGCAGGTTGGCGTTCTTTGACACCGCACACTATCAAACGGTTATTATCACTATTCGAGTTTTCTCAGCGATTCCTGGAGAGTTGGAGTCAGTAAGAGATGCAAACTTTCTATCAAAAGGAGGAATATTCATTGATGTGTGGCACAAAAATCTCCTGCATATGAAGGAGGATAACAAAGCCTAACGAATGGATAAATATCCATTGCTATTTTTTAATCACGCACCTTATGTATATATTGGACTTTATATATTTAATTTGACTGTGCCTTCCTGTTGTTTGACTGTTCCTTTCTTCTCTAGACTCTCTCTCTCTAGACTCTCTCTCTCTATTCCAACTCTTCCTCTAACGGCAAATGTTGAGAGGAGAAAGAAGAAGAAGCCGAACCACTCTTTTACACCTAATTGTGTGATGATGAGAAAGAAAATTTGATTATAATTCTGAAGCAGGAGCCAAGGAGAGGAGTTGTTTGAAAATGCCACTGAAATAGGATCAAAGTCAAGTCCCACGGTGGGAGGGAGGGACGGAGCATGGGAATAATCAGTACAGATGAACCTGTGGTGTGCACCAAGGTTAAATAGTTTCGGATTCTTCATTATATTTAGTGTTAGTTCGTTCAGACATTTCTTTTGTAATTCATTTAGTTTTCATTCGTTTTTAGGAAGGGTTTGCTAGTTTTTATTAGTTTTTATTTTTGTGACGACGCTTAGTTTTGGTTTAGTTTTTATTAGTTTTAGTGTTTTTTTTTCATACTTTGGGTTATTTGTCGGTTGCAGGATTCAAAGGTCAGAGTAAGTATTGTATAATAAAAACTCAACAAAAGATACCATTTCAAAATACATATTCAGTTACTGTTGGACAATAAACGAGAACAACGAAAACGAAGGGCATTTTGTCTATAATTTCAGTTTGTTTTGTAAACACACAATACAGTTAGTTATCTTTTTTCTAGTTCTAGTATTCTAGTTTTTATTTAGTTCAGTTAACGAAAAAAAAATACTATAATAACCTTGGTGTGTGTGTGTGTGTGCGTGCGAGCGTGCATGCGTGACTGATGCAATCACCTTGTGGATGTCATTGTCCATCTCCAGGTTTTTGCCGGCTGTCTGGATGAGAGGATCCATCTCCTCGCGGATCTTACTGACCAGCTCCTCTTTGGCCTGGACATGCAGGCCCAGCTCTGATGTTCTTCTGAGCAGGTCCTCACCATGATGCTGCTGCTGCTGGCACAGGAAACAACGCTTATGACTCCATCAGTCATATATTCCAGTGTTTCTCAAACGTTTTCATGTCAAGGACCCCCAAATTGATTTGTATTTGGCCGTGGACCCCCATTTGAAAATATTTTCTGCAAGGGACCTCCAGAAGAGATGATTTGTGGTAAAAGAAATTCAAAATTATTAAAGACTTTCCAAAAGTGTTCAAGAATTTTCAAGAATTTTCAAAATGAGCAGATGTACAAGCTCACAGCTTGTAATTTTTTTTTTAGCTTTTACATTTTATTTTAACAGTAAATTAGCGCAATTTACTGTGAATCTAATTTAATCTAATAATAGATCTAATAATCTAATTTGGACACAAATATCCGCATGACCTTTGTTTGGTTTCATGCGCATCACACATTATATAACCAGCTTTGCAAATATCCTTTTCAGAAATGTATGTTCTGAGCCAGATTTCATAAAACCCCCATCTGTTGATTTAGCCCAAATCTTAATCATATCCGTTTTTGACATAAATGCATAACGACAGGACCCATTATACTAGATTAAAAAGAAAAAAAAAGAAAAAGGTTTGGATAAATCGGTGCTCTCGGGCAGAAATTGTGAATTAATGCCCTTCTTCATCACATATGAATGTCGCACACAAAAGTCGCGAAAATAGCAGATCTACAAGTTCACAGGGCCTTGTGATGCAAGGCGTTGTGTTGAAATGTTTTTAAAATAATAATAGAAACGGTATGGTTTTGGACAGCAACGATATATGTCAGTTTGCATATTTCCTGAAATCATCTGCTGAATCAGCTCTTTATTGTAACGTCATAAACGTCATAAGACATTAAAGTAAAGGTGAACACGTTGAGACTCATCTAATATTCCTAAACATAGTGCTGTCGGGCAGAAACCTCCTATCTCCATATTCTAACTTTTTGTGTTTTTTCGTAAATTAACCCCCGGCCCTTACTTGATCACACTACAGCGTCACACAAACGCATCAAAAGTAGCAGATCTACAAGCTCGAAACGCGGCGCGAAGCGGCGCGTTTCGAGCTTGTAGATCTGCTACTCTTGCTATTTTTTTATTTGAATCCTGAAAAGTAACAGGTTTGGACACATGAGGTTTCCACCCGACAGAGACGATATAGTCAATGATAATATAGAGTTACAAAATCTGTTTCAGCTTCACCCAGCGGATGGCTGCTCAGATGGTCATGATGAGCGTGCTGCGGGGGAGCTGTTAGGGGACAGGTGTCTTGCTCAAGGACGCTTCGAGACATAGATATGGACGAACCAGGAGGCGAACCAGTGACATGTACTGATTACCAACCAGCCTCTCTAACAACTCAGCTACGCCCCTAAATTTGTATTTAAGTAAATATAAATATATATATAGTAATATTAGAGTAGTAGGGTAGTAGTAGAAAACTATTAACAAGAGCCTGACTGACACGAATCCATTAAAAGATAATCACTGGTGTCTTTCAAAACTGGCCTAAAAAATGACCCATCAGGAGATCACAAGGGGAGTTAAATGCAATTTCTCATAGAAAGGAAGTGTCATTCACACACACACATTCACATGTACATTTAGTGTTTTGTATTTGTTGACGACATGTATTATTGTGTTATTTTTATGCTATGTTGATGAATTGAATACTGTACATAGGACCACAATGGAAACAAATCCCCAGGACCTTTTTGTGTTACCCTTTTTAGCCTTAATGTCTAACTGTACCTTGTGATGTTTACATTTTTGACTAATAAAGTATTCAATCAATCAATCAATTGGGTCTAAATAATTAACAACATTGGATCTATATAGGAACACAGGTTCTTTTTTTTGTTCATCTCCTGAAAAAGTATCAGTTTTGAACACAAACTTTCTGACAACATAAATGATACAGTATATAGTGAGTGATTGGCTGCACTGAACAACAAAATGCTTCCAGTCCTATTTTCAGTTGTCAGCCACCACACTGACCTCAGCTGTGCTGTGGTTGCCTCCAGGTGTTGTGTGGTTGGAGTCTGGTGTTGGTGATGGACCGCTGGCAGACAGCTGATGCAGGGAGGAGGTGATGTTAGCCAGGACAACATGGAGCCCGGCAGAGCTCTCCTCCAGGGCCAACTGACTGGCTAGAGTCTCATTCACCTGGGCTGTCAGGTTCTCCTTCATCTGCTGCATTGTTAAGAGTCTGAGGAGAGAGAGAGAGAGAGAGAGAGAGAGAGAGAGAGAGAGAGAGAGAGAGAGAGAGAGAGAGAGAGAGAGAGAGAGAAAGAGAGAGAGAGAGAGAGAGACGGACGGACATAAGGACATATTTAGTAAACATTAAAGGTATGGTAAGTGATTTTCTTTGGTCAAAATAAGTGTTAAATAGCTCTATATTCTGATAGTACTCATTGCTATAGAGTGTTTGTTCAGTAACAGGAGTCTCCATGTCTCTCCAGCTCTTTATTAAACAGAACATTTTCAGGCCGGGATGCCAATTTTATCCAATCAGGATAGAGAACTCAGTCAGGATACAGGATATTAAACAAGTGAAATTGGAAGTTGTGACACAAATAAATTATCTGAACAAATTGGAACTGGAACATTTTAAAAATGAAGCTGATAAATGTGTACTCTCTCCTGATTGGCTGAAATGTTGTCACTATACCTGAAACTGTATTTTCTGTTTATTAAAGAGCTGGAGAG